>NW_011495051.1:3064335-3064692 GCF_000754665.1 Bison bison bison | reverse complement strand
CCGCGCCCCCACCACCTGGCGCCCCCGCCCCGCCGGGCTCGCCCGAAGATGACACCGCCACCGCCGCGCGGCGCAATGGCCAGGAGAAGCACTTTAAGGACGAGGACGAGGAGGAGGACGAGGCCAGCCCCGATGGCCTGGGCAGGTTGAATGTAGCGAGCGCCGCAGGGGGAGGCGACGGGGGCTCCAGGGCCACCACCGCCGACGGCAGCTTCGCGGCTGGACTCGCTTGAAAAACCAAAAAAAAAAAAGCAAAACAGAAACCCGAGAAAGAGAGAGAGAGCAAATCACCCACCACCCCCCAAAAACACAAAAAAAGAAAATCTATCTATATACAGATATCTATATCTATATATA
>NW_011495051.1:3061649-3064126 GCF_000754665.1 Bison bison bison | reverse complement strand
CCCTGGGTGACCTCCCCCCACCACCACCACTGCCACCAGGTTTGGGGTCTGGGGTCCCATCTGAGGCCTGATCAGGATCCCAGGTCCCGGCAGGGGTGAGGGTGGTCTCGGGAGAAGCCGGGGACCCAGGTGGTCTTTTCTTTTCCTTCCCTCACTGGTTTCTAGAGTCTTTGAGACAAGACCTTAAAAAATGATTTCTGTCCGCTGTGAGTGGACGTTAAAATGGCCCCATCCCCACCCCCACCCTCCTTCCTCAGGGCACTTCCTAAGTGGGGGTCTCCCCCTCCATCTCTCCGACTGCCTCCCTGCCTCCCATTCCTGCCTGTGGGCCCCCATTATGTCCTGGCCACTGCAACACAAATCTATTTCCAGGCATGGAGAAAGGGAAGAAGATGGGAAATGGGGGGATGCCAGGGTGACTTCCCAAGGGCCCCCGCCGCCTTCCTTCACGGCACTTACAACCTGGCGGGACCCAATGGGCCACCACTCAGGGCGTCCCTGCCACCCCCTGTCTTCATCCCCCTAACCCCATGAGATGCTTGGAGATTGGAAACTATTTGTCTTCACCCACTCCCCTCCCCAGCCCTCTCCCAGTTTTTAAAAGCACTTTTTATTAGATTTTTTTCCCCTCTTTTCCTCCTCAAAGACAAAATTTATATATAGATATATATATATATATAAAAAATATACTTTTCCTCAGAGGAGTGGACGATAGTGAGGGGGTGAAGGAGCCAAGAGCAGGAACCCAGGGTCTCACAGTGTCAGGGATGGGGGAGCTAGAGTGTCCAGAAGTTCCAGTGTCACAAAAAGCAATAAAAACAAGATTTTACAAAAACGAAAGAAAAAAAACAACAAGACAACCAACCACAAATAGGAGTCTTGGCACTTTGTAACAGAACGGGTACTACACTTTATCTTAATTTAAAAAAAAAATGTTTACAAGTTGCAACCAACTTCTATGAAAAGTCAAAAAGACAAAAAAAAAAAAAAAAACGAGCGAGAGAGAGAGCGAGCGAGCGAGAGAGAGAGCAAACAAATTCCTAAAAGTCGATTTATTTTTGTACAAAATAATAAAAAGACAAACCCACCACAGACGTAGAATCCACTTCTGTTCCCCGAGTTGAGCAAAGGGGGTCAGGAAGTCACGGGCGAGCGAGGGCAAAGCCTTCTAAGGCATTTGTGCTTTACCACAGGGGCTTGCCTTCAGGCAGGACTGTGGGGTTTTTGTGTTTCTGCCGTGTCCCCCCACCCCCACCCCACCAACCCGTCCCCCTCCCCCTTCTGTCCCTTTTTTGGGTTCTGATTTTGAGATGTCTCATCAACTGCTAGCCATACAGTGGCCACCATTGTCCGCGGGGACCCTCCTTACCGACTCCCCAGCTCAGGGATGGGCCCGAGAGAGGGCTGGCCTTCCAACCAGCCAGAGCATTCCTGTCTCCCTGCCCTTGTCCCCCACACACATACACACCCCCGCCCTTGCTGTCCCCCAACCTCCAACATGGCCGCCCTTCCTGTGGCCACCGGGGAGCTGCCATCTTGGATCAACAATCCCCGTCGAGGTGGGCAGCAGGGGGCCCCACCTCCAGGGCCTTAGATTTCCCCCTGCACCCCTCTTTTTACTCAAAGGCACTGACTGTAATTGGGGACTGGCACCTGCCTCCCCCCAGCCTCTGGCCCCCACCCTCCCAAAGGCCCGGTGTTGACCGAGCCACAGGCCACGGACTGGGGCCAGGGCTGGGGAGACCATGTTGCCAGAGGCCAGGGCACCCTTCCCCCAAACCCCTAACTCCCTGTCGCATATGCAACCCTAGCGTGGGACCCTGTAAATAGACACTGCTGAGCTGAGACCCTTCCTAGTCAAAGCCCGAGGTGCAGGGGCATCCCTGCCCCGCCGCCCCCCCCACCTTCCAGCCACTGGCCCGTCATCCCTCACCCCTCTGTTCTGTGACAAACCCCATCTTGTTCTTGTTTTTAAAGGGAAGCTTTTAAAGAAGGCAACTTTCATCATTGTTTCTACAGGATAGTTTTTGTTTCCTCCTGCTCCCCCTAACCCCCGAGCCCATCAGCCCCCCAAATGTCTCAGGACACCCCCTCCTGAGGGGGGTGGCAGGGGAGCCCAGGGCCGGGTGGCCCCGTCCACACCCCAGTGTCCTGAGGCGAGCTCGAGTGCCCAGGTCAGGGACCCCCACCCCACCCCACCCCAGCTCCCACGACCGACGGTTCCCTGAGGGGCTCAGCCCTCTCCAACACACCCCTTGCGAATAAAACCAACTTGTAAAAATTCTACTAAGCTGTCAATCCTGGCCAGGGGGTGACCGTGGACTTAGGGGAATACTGGCCGTCGTAGGACGTACGGGGTGGGGAGGAGGGGCCAAGGGCTGAACCCCCTGCCGAGCACACTTTAACACAAACCTCCTTGGGAATTGCACTAAATCCTTGCCCCTAGCTCTGCGCTCAGCTTCCGCCAGCCCTGCCCA
>NW_011495051.1:3060154-3061549 GCF_000754665.1 Bison bison bison | reverse complement strand
TTTTTTTTTTTTTTTTAACTGCCTGGTACAAAAAAAAAAAAAAGAAAAAAAGAAAAACAGCGAAATTGTTATTTCCATCATCTTGGTGAAGCTGAGTGGATGTGTGTGTGTGCGTGTGTGTGTGAGAGTGAGGTCCGGGCACAGGGAGAGCTCCAGGCGGGGGCTCTGGGGGCACCCCGGGGTTGGGGGCAGTGGTGGGCCTGGCAGGATGGTGGGGGCCAGAACCCTCACCTGGAGCAGTCTCGAGCCTGCAGGACCAGAGAGAGAGAGAGAGTCAGCATACTTGCTGCTGCTCCCTGGCTAGCCCCTCACCTTGATCCCCACCCCGCCTTTTGAGATTAAGAGAAAAAAATAAAAAAGAAAAAAAAAACTTAAAAACCAGTGAATGTAAAGTGCCGGACCAGGCCCAGCCTGGCAAGGGTGTGGGTCTGGGCCTGTACCCAGGCAGGCTCCCCCGGGGCCATACCAAAGTCTGCCCCCCCACCATGACCGGCTCGCCCAGGAGACCCCTCATGGCCCTCCTGTCTTGTCACCCTGTTTGTACCTGGCTGTCCCTTTCCTTTATTCTAAGGGAGTGGGGTCTTGGGTGGGGGGAGGAGCGAGCCCCCAGCCCCTTAGAGGGTCTTCTGGGGGAGTCTTTGCACTACTGAGATCCATCTCATCCCATGTGGTGGGACAGAGGCAGGGGCCCCTCCAGGACCAAGGCAGTTCAGGAAGCCAGGATTGTAGGAGGTGAGAAACGGAGAGACTGAAAGGAAGAGCAGGAGAAAAAAATAAAAATCCACACAAAAAAAGCAAAAATCCTATTTTTTGAGAAAGAAAGATATTTATATTTGCAGTTTTATTTTAAAAAGTTATTTAAGCTGAGGAAGCAGCCTTCCTGGAGCGGGAGTAGGGGGATGTTGGCTGGTGCAGGACGGGTCAGGGCCTGGGGCACCCCAGGAGTGATAACCTCAGAGTAAGACTAGCTCGCACTAAATATATAGATTTACAGGGGGATGGGGGCAGGGCTGGGGAGGGAGGGGTCTGGGGAGACCCCCATCCCGCAGCTGGAGCTGCCTGAAGGCTGTGGCCACGGGTTTCCCCTGCCCCACCCGGGCCCACAGACATGAGGTGCCTTGGACTTTGGGGGGCCAGGCCTGGTGGAGCAGGGCGGGGTGGCGCCCTCGGGGGGCACAGAGCACAGAGCAGACATTCCAGAGACTGTATTTGAGAGTCTTTATAAAGTGTGGGAGATTAAAAAAAAAAATCAATTGATAAAAATGCACTTTTTGGGGGTGGGGAGGGAGAAGCTTTAAAAGTAATAATAATAAAAAAACAAAAAGACAAAAGATGATGAAAAACTAGACAAAAAAATCATTTTTCTTGTACATAAAAAAAACCACTAAACGCAGC
>NW_011495051.1:3059123-3060054 GCF_000754665.1 Bison bison bison | reverse complement strand
AGATTTACGTCCCTTTCTTCTCTAGACCTGAAATGATATTGCTTCCTGACTAGGAGAGTTCTGTTCATACAAAGAAAAATTATTCTGGGGTCTGAGGGTGAGGGGTGCAGGGAAGAATAAAAGCAAAAAAAGAACGGCGGGCACAGGCGGTCTTGGAGAACCAGGTGCGGCCTCCAGGGGACAAGGGTGTTGGGCGGGGGGCTGGGCACCCAGTGGAGGCGTCTGGGGCCGCTGCGGGAGCCCCCATGGTCGTTGAACCACCCCCCAGGCTGGGAGCCACTGGGGGGCGGGTGGAGCCGGGCGGGGAGCTGCCGCCCAGTCCTGTTGGAAGACCAGAGTGAGGCTCCCGGGGGAGGGGGGAGCCGGGCAGGCCTTGTACCCGTCGGAAAACCCAAGAGCAAGAAGATGGGGGAGGAACCACCCCAAATGGAGAGGCCAGGCAGGTCCGTGCCACCCCTCCGAAGTGGCAGCCCCCACCCCACCGAGGAGGCGGTGTCCGTGGACACCTGCACTGTTCCCTAGGGAAGTTAACCTGAATTGGAGTTACCGAGGTAGCTGGCTAGAAAACTGAGACCCACCCCCCCACCACGCCACACGGTGCCGCGCCCTGGGGCCCCCGCCTGCTGCCAGGGGGGTGGGGGGGCCCTGGCCACATGCCGAGTCTTCAAAATACCAAGTTATTGCACTTTCAAAAAATACAACACATCTGTGGCTAAACCCTCCCTGGCCCCCCACGTCCCCCCATTGCCCACCCCTGCCCCCCCAAGGCCCCATCCCAACCCCCACCCACTCCATGGCTTCTTGGCTAAGAGGCTCCCTGCTCTGGGCTCTCATGAGAGCATGTTAGCAGGGAGAGAGAAAGCAAAGGAACAGATGAATGTCAAGACTTGTGGCCACTGCTGCCACCGCTGCCCGGGAGAGGCCACTCGGC
>NW_011495051.1:3056895-3059023 GCF_000754665.1 Bison bison bison | reverse complement strand
TCCCTAGGGCCTGGGCCCCTTGTCCACACTCCTTGGGGGATCTGCCTATTCGAGTTCCTTAAGCTCAACCTGACCCTTCCTGCCAGGCCTGGGTGCAGTGACCTGGATGCAGTGACCCCATCTCTGGGCTCCTAGGGAGGGGTAGGTGTCACCAGCAGTGCCAGACCCGGGAACCCCTACAGAGGAGGTGACATGTACCCCCCAGGCACGGGTGGGTGGCACCAGGAAGGGACCTGAGGGATGGTGAGGGCAGGGGTGTACAGGGAGAACTGGCTAGGCAGGCTCCTTGGTCACCTGCAGGGTTTCTGGAGGCCCTGGGTGGGGTGGCCTTGGCCAGGGAATCCCAAGTCTTCCAGAGGGCCCTGCTGACATGCTCCAAGATCTCAGCTGACCGCTCCCCCTACATTTCATGGTGGGGGAGTCAGGCCAGGGCCCACTCACTGGGGAGGGGGCCGTCAAAAGGCTTCAGCCCCCACCTCTGGTTCAGGGCCCTGGGAGGGTCCTTCCCACTCCTGTCTCCTAGACTCACTGGAGCCAGCAGGGCTGGGGTGGGGGTAGGGTGATGGAGGGGCCACCATGACCTGGGAGGCCCTGGCTGGGAGGTTGCAGAGTGATGATTCCAGGGGTCTTCCACCAGTGGTGAGGTCACTTACCGATCTGTGCTCACGTGGACCCAGGCCTCCAACTTGGGCTGGGTGGGGTTGGGGGTTAGGGGTTCCATGGCCAGATCCCACAGGGACCTGAGCCAGCCATGAGAGAGACCGGAGGCCTCTGATGAGGACGGTGAAGGACGATGGCTCTACAGCTCCTCGGCCCAGGAGGGCATCTTCACTCAGGCTCCCCTGCCTCCCATGCTGCGAGAAGTCTTGCCGTGTTCAGAGAACTGTGCAACCATCCCCTCCATCTAGTTCCAGAACATTCTCACCACCCCATCAAGACACCCCTCCCCACTTGAGCACTCACTACATATGCCCCTCTCCCACCCCGGGTGCCCACCCTGTCTTTGTGGATCTGCCTGTTCTGGATGTTTTATGTAAATGGAATCACACACTACATGGTCTTGTGTGTCTGGCTTCTCTCACTGACCATCCTGTCCTCAAGGTTCATCCGCATTGTGGCGAGTGTCAGTGCTTCGCTCCTTTTTAAGGTCGGATCATTTTCCACTGGGCTTCCCTGCTGTCTCAGTGGTAAAGAATCTGCCTGTAGCATAGGAGACTCAGATGTGGGTTTTGGTCCCTGGGTCTGGAGGATTCCCTGGAGACTGTGGCAACCCACTCCAGTATTCTTGCCTGGAGAATCCCTTGACAGAGGAGCCTGGCGGGCTACCGTCCATGGGGTTGCAAAGAGTCATACACGACTGAAGTGACTTAGCACCCGCATAATCCACTGTGGATGGAGTGCATGGTGTGTGTCTGTCCATCTGTTGACAGACATCTGGGTTGTTTCCCAACCACCTTTTGGCTGTTGTGAATCATGCTGCTATGACCACACAAACACTTATGTACCAGTGTTTATGTGAACCTGTTTTCATTTACCTTTCGGGAAGACATCTGAGCAGAGCCATTGGGCCAAATGGCAACCCTGGCCGGGGCTCTCCCACTGCGGCTGCTCCAGGGCTTCACTTCTCCCTGATCCTTGCTGACTAGCCATCTTGGTGGGGATGAGGAGCACATATTCCCGTTGACTGGTGATATCTTTCTATGAGCTTATTAGCCATGTGCGTATCTTCTTGGCCCCTCAGAGTGAGCAGGGACCCTCCTTGTATTTTGGTGGCTCTTCTGAACTGGCCCGGCCCAGCAGACACACACTGAACCTCGAAGTTCAAGGTAGAACCTTTCTGACTGGACTGGATGCTGTGCCTCCTGAAGCCAGAAGGTCCCTTGGCACAGCCAGGAGCATGGAGCGTGGATGGGCTTCTGGCTTTGTCCTCTGCTCCCGGCCATGGCCCCCGACCCACAGAGAGGCGGACACTATGGTAGCTTCACCTTGACTTTTTTATTTGCGTTTTTAAAAAACAATTAAATTAGAATACAAATATTAGAAAACAGTGGCCCTCAGCTGCCGGTGCAGACAGAGGGGGGGCCGAACTGCGCAACCGAGTTTATACAGCAAAACTGAATTTGCCCTC
>NW_011495051.1:3050675-3056328 GCF_000754665.1 Bison bison bison | reverse complement strand
GCCACTTGGCTGCCAGTCCTCCCTGAACTCCCACCACCCGGTCCCTCGCACCAGCTGGAATGGTCGTCCGGGGTCAAGGCGTCCTGGGCCTCCCCTCAGGGTCGGCTCCGACTCTGGGCTCCGACACTGGCCGGGGAAGCGGCTGTGTGGGTGGCTTGCCTTGTTTTTCAGTTTGCTTTTTGTTTTCTTTTTCTTTTTTTATACTTTTTTTTTGTCATTTTCCTTTTTTTTAATCCTCCGATGGGAGAGTCCAGAGGTACAGGTGCCAGGAGCCAGGGAAAGGGGTGGAAAAAACAAAATGAACAACAATGAAAAGAAAAAAAAATCACTCCTCCCTCTGTGCCCAAGGCCCGCCTGTGCCCCTCCAAGTGGTGAGCACCAGGAAAGTCGAGAGTCCGGCTGGCGCGGCAGCGGCCAGCAGTCAGCAGGCCGACACCAGACCCTTTTGGAAGGGGCAGCGGCGCTTTGGCCGGGGGCCCTCCTCGTCCTCGTCCTCCTCATCCTCCTCTTCTTCCTCTTCCTCCTCTGAGGACGACGAGCTGTCCAGCGTTAGGTCCACCACATCAGCTCCCGGCTTCCCATTCTCCACGCTGCCCACTGGGCAGCCTCCGCTGCCCGCACCCCCAAGCACGCTGCCGCCCCCGCCGTTGACGCTGGGGGTAGAGAGGAGCCCATTGGCGTCCGAGGTGCCTGCAGGGGAGAGGGGACAGATGCTCGGGGGTGCTGCTAACCTGTAGGGCAGGGGAATCAAGGCCAGAGAGGGCAGGGGCAGCCTGGCCGTGCGGCCCACTTTGAAGGACAGGGCGAGGGGCCTGATGCCCCCAGGCCCCTTGCACTCTGGATGGGGCTGCACTTGGACCATCTCTGACTGCTCACTGACCCTTGGATGCCCCTCTCTAGAGGGACTGACTCCACCGGGACAGTCGTGTTTCAGATAAACAGGCGGTGGGGCGGGAGACAAGCCCCAGGAAGAGGTTGGTGGCCTCACCGAGCACAAGGATAGGGCACTGGGGGCTGCAGCTGCGCTCCTTCTCGGCGCGAATCGGGCACCACGAGCCGTCCACCAGGTACTCAATCTCGTCCGCGTCCTCGCACTCGCTCAGGATCTTGGAGAGGAGCCTAGGGGTAGGAAGAGGGGTGCTGACTCCAGGGTTGCACTGTGCTCCCCAGGAGCCATCTCCTTCTCCAGAACAGTGCTTCAGGGCATGATGCTGAAGAGAAGCTAGAGGCTCTGGTGTGTGCCTTGCTCCTGGCCTGGGCACTTGGCCCCTCCCCAGACCCTTGTAGCTACTGCGGAGGGTGGGCCCTGGGTCTGCCTCACCCTGCAGGCAGGGAGATCCAGGCCAGGAAGCAGCAGGGGTGAGTACACAGCACTGGCCACACCTGGTAGCCTGAGGTTCTGTGAGGGCCACACACAGTGAGCCCTCCAGTCACCACCTCCACCCCCACGGCAAGATGACGGCGGAGCTGCTCTGGAGCATGAGGCCTGGGGAAGCCACAGGAGGGCCCCCTACCTGGCCTCCACCCTCCCATCCTGACACTGCCTGCGTTTACAGATGAGGAATCTGGGGCTCAGAAAGGAGACACACGGGGCTCAAAGGCCCTGAGAGGCTCTGGGCTCACTGGGGAGGAGGAGGGGCCCAGGTCACTTGCAGCCAGCAGCACCCCCCAAGGGCGGCTGCGGGAAGCACCCCCAGGTGCTGCTCCTAATGGACCGCCAGCAAGTCTTACTTTATAGCTGGAGATGCAGAGGCCGGGGGGTAGGGTGGGAGAGTGAGTCCCCCTAGGCATGAGGCCATGTGACAGCAGGCCTGAATTCTGGTCCTGCCACAGCTGCTCCTGGGCCTCGGTCTCCCCACCTGCACAGTGATGCGGGCCCAGCACCCACACTTTACAGCAGCTGCAAGGGTCTGGGGAGGGGCCGAGAGCAGGGCACACCCACCAGAGCCCTCAGCGTTTGTTCAACATCCACACTGCACCTGCCTAGAGGTGGCTTTGATCCCCTCCATCATGATCACATAGGAGGGAGGCCTTGTCCAGTACACCCTCTGTGGCTGAAGGGGCCCCTCCAAACCCCATCATCCCCTGGTCACCACAGTATGAGCACAGCTCTGGCTGCCATATGTCACACCTGGAAAACTCCTACTCACCCCCCAAAGCCCTACTCTATGCTCCTCTTCTCCTCTAAGCAGAGCATAAGTAACAGTGTCTGTGTCTGGCTCAGTCCTCCCATCTCACATGCCCACAGGGGAGTTCCTTGAAGGATGGAGTTCTTTGGGGACCCCCTAAATCACCCAGCTAAGGGCCAGAAACAAAACAGCAAAGCCTTGAGGAAGAACTGTATGACTCAAGGGCCCTTCCTCCAAGAAGCCTCCCTGGCTACACTCAGGCCCTGCAGGCTGATGGAATCACAGTCTGTGTGGGACATCATCACACTACCCAGCCCTAGGCCTGTGTGTCCCTAGAGCTGTCAGAGTTACCAGCACTTGGGCCCAAGTGACCTGCTCCAGGCCTGTAGGGGGAGGCGGGCCCAGGCTGCACAGCTGCCAGGCCGGGAACAGAGCTGCCATTCAGGCCCAGCCTGGTGCCCGGCCCCAGGGGCCTCCTCACCCCACCCCAGGCTGGACACTGTGGGAGTGGCGGCTTGGTCCTTGCTGGGAGGGGACCCAGGCTCATAGTTGGCCTGACTGGACTTGCTTCTTCAAGTCCTTGCCTGGCCCCCTGGGAGCTGGGGCCTGGGCTGTGGGACGCCCCTCCTGAGACTCAGTCTCCTCATCTGTAACACGGGGATGATCAAAGCCCACCTCCCTGAGCAGATGAGAGGGAGGACTTGCAAGACATCTAACGCAGTGAGCGGACTGAGACAAGTGTCTGATGGTGAGGACCAGCAACGTGCGGCCACTGCGGGTCAGGGCTACCCCATTCCTCACAGCATTGGCCCCAGCTGCACCTCGACCATCGGATGTGGGTGGGGCCGTCATGCAGTCAGCTGTCCAGAGCTTCCCCATGGCCCCTCCTGCTTGGGCCACCCAGCCCCCACCCCCACCAGCCCCAGCTCTGGGGTCAGAAGTGGGTGTGGCCAGCACCTGGCAGGAGCCTGGTAGTCAGGTGCTGGACTTCTGGAAACTTAAGCCCAGAGTGAAGTTTCCCTTTGGGGAGAATGGCCTCGTTCCCCATGTTCCCCTCAGTGTGGGGAGGGCCTGCTGGCTAGGCTCAGAGGACAGTCTGATCGCACACTGCTGCCCCCTAGGAAAGGGACAACAGAACTGGGCAGAGTGCTGGGGAGATGCGTGTCCGCCTCATTCTTCCACATGAAAGATGCGACTAAGCCTCTGTTGAGCACCGCTGGAGAAGCCGCTCCCCAAGCTGTGCAGGTTCCCGGGGGAAGAAACAGGCTCAGAAAATGCAAGGTCACGGGGGGGCAACAGCAGACCTGCAGGTCTGGAGCTCCTCTTCTGAACCCGAAGCTACACTATCGCCAAGCAGACAGCAAAGACCCTGACAGATCCTCCAGGGCTGACATTGGCCTCTCTTTCTTGCCCGGGGCCATCGGAGCTGCCACAGGATGAGAGGCACCGGGAGGGACCATGAAGGCCTCAGGGGTCACAGGGCCCCGCTCCTCTTTCCAAAGGCCCAGGGAGGCAAGGGGTCCCCACGCCCCCGGGACTCACCCGTCGATGATGAGCTGGTCATAAGGGGCCGGCTTGTCACACACCGGGCACATCCAGGTGGGCTTCTTCTCGTTCATCTGGAGGTAGAAGACTGCGTCGAAGCACTGCAAGTGCGCGCAGGTCTCCGCGCGGCAGGGCACCGACAGACGCATCTTCACCAGCTGCAGGGGCAGAGGGATGGGTGTGAACAGCTGCCCAGCCAGCGCCACCCACCACTGGCTGCCCCTATGACCTCATGCGCTGACTCACCGGGCAGATGAGGGAGACCCGCACGCCCGTGGTGGCGATCTCACTGTCAGGGTCCAGGCGCAGCTTCTCTTTGACTGTGGGAAGGGGTGACCGATGTCAGCGGGGAGGAACAGGGGTGCCTGAAGGCCCAGGGCTGAGCAGCGGGTTCCCTCAGTGCACAGAGATGCTTGGGAGGGCAGCAGCTAACAGCTCAGTGCCCCCACTTCAGAAGGTCCACATGGCAAGTCCATCACACCCACCTCCTCCAGTGATGGGACACATGTCTGAGCTCCAGGGCCCAGGACTATGAGGAGCAGCTAATGTTAAAGAGCCCTGGGCAGTGCCGCTCAATTCTGACAACAATCTGAGTGCACACAAGGGGGCCCCCTGACAAGCCTACCCTTTCTGGAAAGACCCAGATGAGCTGACAAAGGTCACCTGCCGTGACTGTTCTTTCTGATAAAAATTAAGGCCTCCAAGAGCTGGGAAGCCCCAAGGCCAGAAGCACCCTCTGGGGGCCCTCTAGGGGCTCACAGGAGCGAGCCCATGAGATAGCTTCCTTGCACCGCTCAAGCCTGCTTCTCTCACAAATCAGAAGACAGTGGGCGCCAACCACAAAGCTACCTGACTATGAGTACACGAGGTGTAGAGGGAAAAAAGCCTGGAAGGAAATGGCGCACTGCAGCCCTGGGGGTGGGCCTGCAGGGGGCGCAGGGAGCTGGAGGACACTGGAGGGCACTCTGCTCTTCCCTCCTCCTCCTCCCACATGGGGCTGAGGGCGACCTGCCAGTTTGTCCCCACCCTGGAGTGCCCTGCTGTTCTCAGCCACCCTGTGGCCCCTCTCTCTGGCTGAGAAGTACTAACGAAGGATAGACCCCGAGGCCCTGGCCCCCTCAAAAAGACCCAGAGCAGCTGAGAATGGATCCAGCGCACACCATGCTTCATAGCGAGGCCCTGGTCCCCCTCCACACGACAGAGGGAGGGCGCGTGCAGCGGAGAGGTTCTGTTGAGACGCACAACAGGACTTCCGCGCTGCGAGCAGAGAGCAAGCCCAGCTGCCCGAGCAGGCGGTCAGCTGGCCCACACACTGCTGCCATACTGCTGCTCCTGGCCGTTCAGTGAGGAGTCAACCTGGGGCCCGCAGTGCCTGGATAACCCTGCCCAGCCCCATGCCAAGCCCAATGTGGGGAGCCCACCTCCTCTGGTCACGTTGGCCATTGCCCCCACAGGTAAACAGGCAGGTGGGGGTAGGGTTGAAGAAAGGGCCCTTTGAAGAAAATGAGGGGAGGCAGAGGGTTGCTTAGGCTGAGGCCCTGGGGTCACAGAGCCCTAACTCTGCCACGCTGGCCTCAGTGTCTCCACTGGTCAGACTGGGACGTGGCCAGGCCCTGCTGCCCAGAACTGCATGAGGATGGAGTTGGAAGCCAGCCCACCAGGGCCTCCAGGTGACCAGAGAGGGAATTCCCAAGCCACTGCCATACAGGGCTGCCCCAGGGTAGGATGAAGGAAGGTTCTATCTGCCTATCTAAGCTATCACTTTGGGCTTTTAATGCTCTATGTATCCCCACTCCCTTTAATTGGTTTAGAAAAAAGAAAAAAATACAACCCAAACTGAATGGTCTCAGCATCCCTGGTCAGACCCTCATCCTCAGCCTCTGAGCGCTGACCCCATGCACCCTGTCTCTGCACATCAGCCCAGAACCACGTGCCTGGACCACTGATCACAGGGGTCCTCCCCTCCCCCACAAGCCCTC
>NW_011495051.1:3048631-3050575 GCF_000754665.1 Bison bison bison | reverse complement strand
CACAAGCCCTCCAAGGCCCCTTGCCCCATGGACCTCGGTGGCCCTCACCCTGCCTCTCTGTGCCCACTCACTGAGCTCTGGCTCGTCCCTCCTCAGGGCCTCTGCACTGATGGTTCCCGGTCTGACTCCCCACTTCCTTCTGCACTCTCTAGAGACCTTCCAGAGCACCCCAACCCCAGGGTGACAGCTGGACCCTGGGAAGTCCAGGTTCCTCCATGGAGGGCCCGCCCACAACAACAAGCCCCAGCAAATTTGGAGGTCAGCACCAGAGACTGAGGGGAGCCCCACCCAGCAGTGCCAAAAGCCCCGGGGCTCACCCAGTGCCTTGCACAGCTCCGGGTGCTTGACCCCGATGGTCTTCAACCTCTGCAGCAGCTCCGAGGAGGTCAGCTGCCGCACCAGGTACAAGGCCACGGAATAACTCTGGGGGTGGCGGGGCGGGAAGGGGCGGTTTAGTCAGGGCCAGGCTGCGGGGGCAGGCTGGGCAGAGGCGCTCGGGCAGGCAGGCGGGTCCGGCCGCTCACCTTGCCGTAGTTGCCCCAGGTGACAGTGATGCGGTTGGTGGCCGAGGACAGGTACATGAGGTGGGTGAGGTTGATGGGGCGGCACGGCCTCTTGGGCTCCACTCCAGGCTTGTTTGAGGGGTAGTAGCCCTGGGGGCAGATGCGCCGGCTGCGACCACCTCTAGGTGCTGTGCCCACCGCCCCCCAGCACTCGGCCCCACCCCACAGCAGACCCGGCTGCTGGGCATCCACTCACCGGCACCGAGCAGTAGCTGTGGTTGACCTTCACGGCGATGTTGGGTGGGTACTGGTCTTCCTGAGGGCTGCTGGTGTCTGAATAGCAGATTCTGCAAGGACAATGGGGACCGTGGGGTCACGAGCACCGTGGGCAGGGGTGGGCCCGCTGGGAGAGGTGGGGAGGACAGACAGGGGCCTAGGGGGAGACGACATGACCTGTGTCTATTCTGGCCTGCCAGGGGGATCTCAATGCTAGACTGTACGGGTGTGGGGAGGTCCTCAGGGACCCAGTGTCTGGCCTGAGGCAGGGGGGCGGGGGGTGGGGTGGCAGCATGATGGTGCATCCAGGGACAAGGCCAGAGAGCAGAAAGGGAGGATCAGGTAGGGGCAGAGGCAGTCTGAAAGGGTCCTGGGGTGCGGTGAGGCAGGACTTCAGCCATCCAGGATGGTGAAGGGGAAGGTGGGCAAGGGTCGTGTCCCCACCCGCCCCTGTGACCAGGCACACCTGGGCTTACCTTAGGACAACCTGCACGGCCTTGACCCCAGGCTGCAGTTCTCTGTATGGGGAGCAGAGGAGGGTCAGTGAGAGGGCCTGTGCCCAGCAGCCAGTTTGAGCCTTCGCCAGGGACCAGCCAAGTGGACTAACCCGCGACCTCCCACGGCAACCAAAGGCCTCAGGGCGCTGCCTAGAACATTCTGCCCCACTGTCTTCTTGCTGGTGACTTGGGCAAATGATCTCTCTCTGGAGAATGGGGGCCGGTATGGATGCTAAGAGGGCTAGTAGGTGTGGGCCCTGTGCCCACCGGGCGGCCGCCCTGGTGGTGACTTGTCCCAGCTGGAAACTGAAGGCCTCGAGAGGCAGAGTCAGAGCCTGGGACCAGCCTGCCTTCCTTGTCTGCTCACCCAGGGTGGTCCTGCCCCCAGGGGACACAGGTGGTCACCACTGGGGGTCTCCTGGCCTTAAGGGGGTGGGGGCAGGATGTTGCCCCACACCCCACAGAGAACACCCCCATCCTGGATGTTGGGAGCAGTGAGGCTCCCAGTGAGGGGGACCCTGTGAAAGGGGGACGACTGGCCCACCTGGGGCCTGTGGGTCAAAGGTGCTGAGAGCGTGTGGTGGGGGCCACCCTTCCTGGTGGAGGCTCCCCGGGCTGCCTGGTGGCAGGCACAGGCCACCCGGAGGTCCGGCTCAGCTCCACCCGTC
>NW_011495051.1:3047547-3048531 GCF_000754665.1 Bison bison bison | reverse complement strand
GCCTGGTGGCAGGCACAGCGCACCTGGAGTTCCGGATCAGCTCCACCTGTCTGGGGGTCAAGGCGAAGATGCAGGGGCTCTCCTGAAGCTTCTCGTTATTCTGTGGAACTAACAACAAACGTGGGGTCAAGGTCAGGCCTGGGCCCTGGCAAGGGTGCCAACCACCATCATCCTTCCAGGCCTGACCCTCTTCAGAATGGGCCCACCCAGGTGGGATGGATGCAGGGCCCACCGGGGATGATGGGGGGTTGGATCCTGCCCCTTCCTGGGGCCACTCATCACAGCCTATGGTCCAGGGAACACTCACATCCCCTGTGTCCCCCACTGAGGGCCTCTCGGGGAGTAGCAGCCTCTATAGCCCCTCTGTTCAAGAGGGCTGAGAACTGGACTTCCCTGGTGGTCCAGTGGTTGAGAATCCACCTGCCAATGCAGAAGGCCCAGGTTCCATCCCTAGTTAGGGGACTGGATCCCACAGGCTGCAACTTAAGAGTTCACACACTACAACTAAAGATCCCACTTCACAACTAAGGCCTGGCACAGCCCAATAAAGAAATAAATAAATGTGTGTGTTTTTAAATCAAATGGGTTTAAGATGCAAAAAAAAGAAAAGGATTTAAAAATGAAAGCTGTATGCTTCCTCCACAAGAGGCTAGAAAAAAAAAGCACAAACTAAAAGCCAAAGCCATTAGAAGGAAGGAAACTAAAGATAAAGATGAAAGTCAATGAACTAGAAAGCCAACAACAGAGAAAACCAACAAAGCCAAAGTTCTTTGATAAACACTGAGCTAGACTGAACAGTAAGACTGTGAGAATACAGACTGTCAGGAACGAGAGGTGGACAACAGTACAGACCCTCGGGCCTTTGACCAGGGTGGGAGGGCGGGGGAAGCGGGAGAGGGGGCTGTAGCTTCACACCAATAAATCCAACAATGTAGAGGGTACGAACAAACTCTTCCAAACACACAGATTATCAAGACTAGCATT
>NW_011495051.1:3037126-3047447 GCF_000754665.1 Bison bison bison | reverse complement strand
CTTTAAAAAAAAAAATGAACTCATGATTCCATCAGATGTTTAAGGAAGAAATCATATGAACTACATATAAACTCTTCCAGGGAATTCCCTGGTGGCCTAGTGGTTATGATTCCAGGCTTTCATTACCGGGGCCAGGGTTCAATCCCTGGTTGGGGAACTGAGATTCCACAAGCCTCTCAGCAAGGACATAAATAAAACAGACAAACTCTTTCAGAAAGTAGAGGAGGAAGGACACTTCTTGACTCATTTTAATGAGGCCAACATAACCCTGCTTCCAAAACCTGACAGAACTGCATGAAGAAGGGGAAAACACAGTTGACCATCTCTCATGAATGTAAAATATCTTTAACAAAACATGAGCAAACAGCCAGGCCCCCTGGGATCTGGCCCAGGAATGCAAGGTTCGTTTAAAAACCTCTACACAGGGACCTTCCCGATGGTCCATTGGTTGAGGCTCTGCACTTCCACTGCAGGGGGGCTCAGGTCTGGTCCCTGGTCAGGGCACTAAGATCTGGCATGCCACTCAAGGCGTGGCTAATAAATACACAAACAGATGAAACCTACGAAACTTCTACTTACAACGGCTAAAATGACAAGGCCAGCCATTCCAAGTGCTGCCAAGGATGTGGAGCAACCAGAACTCTCTGCTGAGGTAACAGGGAACATAGTTGTAACATGGAACAACCATCCTGGAAAACTGTTAGCCAATGGCTAATAAATACACCTGGCCCTGTAACCAGCAACCCACTGTTAAAGGTATTTCCCAAATAAGCAGAAGTAAGTCTACAAAAAGACTTGTGCAAGAATGCCTGGCTAATCTATTCCGGTGGCTCTGAACTGGAAGCAACCCGAGTGACCAGCAATAGAAGAACACGTGGACAAGCTGTGGTCGCTCATACAATAAAACCTGTAATCCATTCATCGACATGAACGGACGTGAAGCCGTACAGCTGAAACAAAGAAGGCAGATGCGGAGATGGCCATGCTGTGTGTGTTACGTCACCTTCCTGAAGAGGCAAAACTAATCCACGGTGACAGAACTCAGAACGGAGGCGGCCTCTGGGGGCTGTGGGGCGGTGGGGCGACTCAGCAGTGATGGAAATGTTCTGTGTTTGGTGGCACTGGGGTTACTCAGCACATGCCTCTGCTACAACTCAAATGACAAGCTAAGTATCTGTGGATTTCACTGTATGGGAACCGGATTTTAAAGTTTAAAAATTTAAAACTACCCTGAGGAGTGGTGATCATTCTGTGATGAATCAAAACATGAAGTCACTTTATACCAGAAGCTCGTATCAGGTTATTGCATGTCAATCATATCTCAATTTAAACATAAATTTGAAGAAGCAAGAAAAAAAAAAACCACCCCTCAAAACCAAAAACAAACCAAACAATCCTCTACACTGAGAAGTCATCTGACTGCAGACTGGAAGGGACTGAAAAGTTTGATTAAAAACTGATGAGGCTGGAACTTCCCTAGCAGTCCAGTGGTTAGGGCTCTGCACTTCCACTGCAGAGGGGCCTGGGTTCAATTCCCGATCCAGGAGCTGGGATCCCACAAGTTGTGTGGCAAGGCCAAAAAACACCAACACCACGGACAAGCTGAGGAGGCTATGGCTGGTAGAAGTGACAACCTCCAGGGAGGGCAAGCTAGCACTGTCTACCAAAATGACTAACATCTCAGAAGCAGCCACTGCAGGTGGCGCATACACAGGGGGACCAAGGACCACTGTCAGACGGGATGCGGAACGGTTTTTAGCAGCAACAGACGGTAAGGACCTAAACGCCCGCCTGTGTGCTGTGGCCCCACGTGGAGGAACACTAAAACCTATGAATACGGTAGGTCCCATCAGGTGGCTCTCTGTGCTCCGACAAAAGGCCAACCCCCAGGACAGCTTAAGTGGGAAGAGCAGGTGCAGAGCAGCGTGCAGCTCAGGCTGCCAGGTGCGGAAACAAACTCGAGGAGGGGGTCTGCGCTACAGCTGCCCCTGGGGAGGGGGCGCCAGAACTGGCTTTGACCACAGCCTTGGCAACAAGCCTTGGGGAGGCAAGGTGTCGGCTCTCTTCCCACAGCAAACCCTTTAGGACACTGGTGGGCAGACTGTCTCTAGAAGGAGCTGGAGTATAAATATTATCGGCTTCACGAGCCACACGTCCCCACTCTGCCCCGTAATGCAAAAGCCTCAGCACACACCCGGAGCAGGAGCCCACCCCTGCTTCAGAACCTTCTGAATTCCAAAATTTAAAAAGCAAACAATGTGAATGTTAAAGCTGCTGGGGCCCAGAAGCCAGACCTTGTGGGGCCGAGGGATCCCACCACAGCTTCACTGAGCCCAAGCCCCGTTCCCACTCAAGCTTGGGCACCCCTTATGCCCGAGACCACCAGGACTGGACCGTTACTGGGGGTGTTCAGTGAGCAGTAAGCTGCCAGCTCCTGTCTGCATGGAGGGCTGGTCCCTCTGGAGTCCCTGCTGGGCACCTGAGAAGGCTGCCTAATTGGAGGGCTGGGCTGAGCAGGCTACCTGCAGATGCGCCCAGACCTGCCCGAAGAGCCTGGGGCAATTATTTATGGGGTGGGGGGAGGAGCCTCAAAGCACCTGAGTTGGGCTGCGAGGCAGAGTTGGGGGTCAAACACACTCCCCCAACCCCACAGAATCTCCTGGAAGGCAAGGGAAGGGCCCGCCCACCGGCCAGCCACAGAGCAGAAATGGAGAGAAAGGTCACTGGCGGCTGGGTCCTGAGTCCATGCAGCAGGGGCAGGTGGCGCTTTCCAGAGCCGTCAGCCCAGACTGGCTGACTCTTACTCCAGGAAGCCAAGTGGCCAGGAGAGGCCAGTTGCCACCTAGGCTGGGACACAGCACACGCTGCACCGCTGGGAGAGGGCGGGTGTCCCCCAAACCCAGGCCTCTGCCGTCCACCTCCAGGGGTGGCCCCACCCTTCCAGTTGTTCAAGGCCAAGATTCCATGACTCTCACCCCCACCTTCGATCTTGGCTCCTCTTTTTTTTTTTATATATATATATTTTTTGATCTTGGCTCCTCTTGACCAATTCTGTTGGCACAGGCTTCCAAAGGCACCCTTTTCCCACCGGGGCTCATCTGATCAACGTGCAGACCCCTCCTGGCTCCCCCCAGCTCAGGGGTCAGGGGCAGTGATAGCGGCAGTGATGGGGGCAGGGCTCTGTCCCCAGCCCTGGTGGCCCTGATTCCACCGCAGCCACCCTAGCTTCCTCCTCCTGCTCGCCACCTGCCAAGAACATCCCGCCTTGGGGCCTCTGCACGCGTGCCATCCCCTCTTCCAGAACACTCCTCCCCCGACAATCTACACAGCTCTGATGTCTTTTAAGTCTGTGCAAATGCCACTGGGACGAAAGCCTTCCCCAGTGGCTTTATTTAAAATCTGCAACCCCCACCCCACCCCAGCCCACCAGCAGCTCCGGCAACCCCCACTTCCCTCCCAGCTTCCTTTTTCTCCAAAACCTCTGTCCTGAGAATTAGCACTGTTTCCCCATGTCTTCGGTTCACTGTGGACACTGAACCAAAAGTACCTCTGCTGTCACCCATGCCGCACAGCCGGGGGTGGGGGAGGCCCTGCCAGGTGGTGTGGGGGCTTGGAGGAGGTACACGCCCTCCCAGCCCCAAGCACACCCACAGGCCTCAGAGCCTCTCCGGGACTAAAGGGAGAACCCTGCCCCAGGGTTCACGGCAGGCGGAGCAAGTGAACCAGGGAAACCTCCCCTGGGACCCTGACAGAGAGCCAGGCAGCCCTGCAAAGCACCGCCAGCAAAGCATATGTAATGGTCTCAGCAGGTACTCGAGGTATACTGGGAGGGTGGAGGTAGTGGCTACGGGTAGACCAGCAGCAGGGGCACGCTGCACAGAGAGAAGACAGCAGCAGCAGGAGCAAGCACCTGGCTGCTTTGCTGTTAACCTGCCTTTTCTCAGATAAATATATATTTTTACAAAAGTTTAAACAGAAAGAGACTTCAAGAAGTCAATTGGCTGGGACTTCCCTGGTGGTTCAGTGGCTAAGCTCCCAATGCAGGGAGCCAGAGTTCGATCCCCAGTTGGAGCACTAGATCCCACATGCTGGAACTAAAGATCCATTGTGCTGTATCCCTGGGATTTCCCAGGCCAGAATACTGGAGTGGGCTGCCATTCCCTTCTCCAGGAGATCTTCCCAAACCAGGGTTCAAATCCCGGTCTCCTGCATTGCAAGCAGATTCTGTACTGTCTGACCCACAAGAGAAGTCCTGAGACTCGGCAGAACCAGATAAATAAATAAATAAATATTTATATATATTTATTATATATATAAAATATATATATTTCATATATAAAAAAGAATTCAATTGGCTATGACTGGTCATCCTCCTACTTCCATCTTTGGCTGGTAGGCCCCTGCCCCTGGGCTCCCAAGGACGCTCCTCCCAGCCAAGGCCTGTCCCCAGTGGTAACAGGATGGCAGGTGCAGTCACAGAGGAGGTAAAAGAGGTGCTCAGGACTGGGAGCAGAGCAGGGGGTTCACAATGGAGGGGGGCAGGTGGGTACAACAAGCCCCAATTAGGGGCTCTGGGCTCAAACCCCAGCTCCTCCACCTGGGGTGAGCACCCCTGACTTCCTGCTGGTGGGATTAGCAGAGGAATGAATGCAAAAGCGGGGGCTCACCATTCTCCCTGCAGCCTGTGGTTGCTTCTCAGCTCCAAGCCTTTGCTCACACTGCTTGCACCCACTCTGACCCGTGGATGTGGTGGGGACAAGCCAGCCCCAGGCCTCGGAGGATGAGAGAGTGATGAGGAAGAGAGGGAGGTGAGCTTTAGATCAGGCTGTGCAGCAGGGAGGACCATGTTGGGAACAGCATGTGCAAAGGCCCCAGGGCAGGACCTGCTGGAGATGGGGAGCAAGTGAGGGCAAGGAGGGGATCTGCAGACAAGCCAGCAGATCAGGAGAGTGCTTGGAGTAGAGGAGGAATGGGATCAGCCTGCTGTCTAAAAGCTTCCTCTGGGTGTAGCGGCAGGGCGGCGGAGGTGGTGCGGGGGTGGGGGTGGGGTGCGTTAGTATGTGGAGAAAACAGGAGGGAGGAGGGATGTTGGGCAGGTAGAAACCAGGGCTGTGCAGAAAGTTGGGAGGTGAGGGGATCATGGGCAATGGAGGTGAGCCTCCTCCGGCAGGACTGATGCCTGTGGGCAGGAGGCCTTGTGAGGAAAACCACCTCCACCCAAGGAGCCCTTCACAGGCCGTGTTGGGCGCTCCCCAGGGCAACCACGTGCTGCAGAGCTGGCGGAGACCCTCCCACCACCACAGAGAAGGAAGGCCAAGGCAGCCCAGGGGCTCAGGCCACCTGCCCCTGGAGCTGGGACACAGGACACAGGATGCCTTCTAACCATCCAGGCTCCCATGGCATGGGGTGGCCAAGAAGGCCACGGAGGGCCTGTGGGCGGGGTGGGTCCCACACCAGGCTGTGGGGCAGCAGGCAGGTGACTCTGTCTCTCTGCACCTTAGGGGTATTTTCTGCCTCAGAGCAGAGGTAAAATACAGCCCAGAAAAGCTGGGAAGCCCTCAGGACACGTCAGCCGGTCCCCCCACACCCCACAAGGCACCCACGTCCAAGCCGCTCTCCTGCCCCTGGCCTGCGCCACACCGTGCTCCGGTCACAACGGCCTCCATTCACGAGCTCTCTCACCACTGGGCCTCCACCTGGATCACACCCACCCACCTGCTTATGTCCAGCTTAACTACTACTTATCTCTCAGGTCTGAGTGGGATTGTGACCTCCTCCAGGAAGCCTTCCTGACTGCTGCTGCTGCTAAGTCACTTCAGTCGTGTCCGACTCTGTGTGACCCGAGATGGCAGCCCACCAGGCTCTGCCGTCCCTGGGATTCTCCAGGAAAGAACACTGGAGTGGGTTGCCATTGCCTTCTCCATTGTGTGAAAGTGAAAAGTGAAAGTGAAGTCGCTCAGTCTCGTCCGACTCGTAGCGACCCCATGGACTGCAGCCTACCAGGCTCCTCCATCCATGGGATTTTCCAGGCAAGAGTACTGGAGTGGGGTGCCATTGCCTTCTCCTGACTGCTACCTCCCAACAAATGCACAGTACAGGGCTCCTGGTACTAACAACCCCCACTGCTGCTCAGAGCGTTCCTTGCCAGTCAGGGACCCCACTGCCTTGCTTATCAGTTGGGCAATACCAGCCAAAGGGCTTAGACCTTGAATGAGGTACCTATGCAGGCTCTGCCCAATGGGGCGGGCGCTAGACTGGTGGCTCTCCACCAGAGTCAGCCGACCACCTCCTGGGGCACAAGGAGACCTGGGCAGGGCAGCTCGATCACCCGGCCAGGCCGCTTGAGTGGTCCCACCCAACAAGGCACTGCCCACAGGATGCTGGGAGCCCCAAGGGGCAGTGCAGGGACAGGTCGTGCCTCCTTCCTTCTGCCAGCGCATCTCATGACAGCACCTCCTCTCGCCCACACACCGTGGCCCTGAGGTCTGGCCCTCCCCAGTCAGCCTCTGCTCACTGACAGCCCAAGTGGCCAGGCCTGGGGGACCCTCAGGCCATCAGGGGGTTAAGACCCAAGCAACAGCACTGGAAGTAAGACTGCATTCCCGGCCCCCTGTAAGTGCCTCTGACTTGGATGCTTGGCCCTGACGGCTGGGCTCCCAGTCCTGAAATGAGGCCCGGAGTCCAGAGTGGCTCAGAGACGGTGCTTCCCCACAGGAGAGCAAGGCAGCCATGACGCAGGGAGGGCTCAGAGCAGGGAAGCTGGCCGAGCACAGGGCTCCAGGGGCCCGTCCTCAGGATGCTGTGTGACCTTGGGCTAGTCTCCTGACCTTTCTGGAAGCCATCCCCACCCCTGCGGAGTGGATCATCTGCCTCCTAAGGTCCTTCCAGCTCCGGGTCTGTGGCTCCATTATTCCCCTCCCCTCCCCCAACCCGAACATTCCTCTATGCGTGATTTATGTCTCCTGTCGGCCAGGCACGGGCTCCATCCCGGAGCCGGCCAGTGGCTGCTCTGGGAAACAGAACCAGGCTGTTTGGGCCTCCTTTCAGGTGGCAGGTCAGGACCTGGGGTGCAGGAGAAGGGGAAGCTAGCTTGAGCCTCCTGAGGGGGCTCCTGGGCTGTGCCAGACACAGAAGGCACTGTGGGGAGGCACCCAGAATGGCTGGTCCCAGAGCAGAGGGGGCCAGCTGGCTCAGGGCCGGTGTATGTGCTCACTCTATCAAGCCTTCCCGTAGGACCGTGGGCAGCCCCTGGGGGTCCTGGAGACTCGGGAAAAGGGTGCATCCTGGGGGAGGGGCAGGGGAATGGGTGGGAGCACAGGCAGGGTGGGGTTGGCCTCTTTGTTCTGAGCCGAGCCGAGTGGTTCCTGGTGCAGACAGGGGAGCAGACTCTCCCGGAGATCAGGTGACCGGGGTCCCCGGGGGCTCAGGGCAAAGTGATGCATTGTGGGCCGGGAGTGACTGCACATTTGCGTGCAGGAAGGAAGCCCACGGTCCAGGCCAGGGAAGGAGGCTGCCGCCCCGAGTTCAAAGTCACCTCCAGTCCTGGCCCTGGCCCCTACCAAGTGCCGAACCTGCTGCACAGCCTCCGGGTAAAAACCCAGCCTCCCTGTTGCAAAGATGGTGATTGAGTCCTTAAGAAAGAGTCTGAATTGTCAGCTCAGTCTTCAGAACAGCCAGCCAGCCAGGGCTGAGGCCCCACAGTCTACAGGGATCATGCTGGGGGTTGTTGGGGAATGAGTCCTGACATCAAGAGAGGCCAGGGTGGGGGGAGCAGAGACAGAGAAACTCAGGGAAGGGCCTTGGGTCCCCTGTGCTGTCACGTCACCTCCATGACAGGTGCGGCTGGGCCAACCTGCCCCCACCTGGGGGCTAGTGAGAAACACCTCCTGATGCCAGACAGAAGGCAGTGGAGGGCACAGCCCTGGGCTGCACTGCGGGCCTCAGACCCCAGGACCACCCATCAGTGGCACCTTTCTTTACCTCTGATCCGACCCCACCCTCCCCAAGTCCAAGGGTGGCCGGGAGAAGGAGAGAGGTAGCCGCCAGTCCTCCCCTCCCTTCCCACTCTCAACTAGGGCAGGACAGAGGGGCCAGCAGGTGGGGGCTGGAATTAAAGCCTGTGGGCAGAGAGGGGGCCCCCGCCGAACAAGGCAGGGTGCTGGGTCAGCAGAGTTGGGAGGGACTGAGCCACAAGGCCAGGGGCATGGTGGGTGGGGGCGTGGAGCGGCCACGATCTCTGGCACAGCGTGCTGGGACTGACTCGTGACCAGGGCCCACCATGTTGGGCTTCAGGACACACAGCACCAGGTTAGGCTAGGGTACCTGGAGGCCCCAAGCAAAGGGTGCTAGCAGGGAGCCTCTACAAGCATGATGGGCTCTGTCTGCATCCCCCACCCTGCAGGTCCTCAGAGATACACTGTGATTTGAGTGTGTGGGTGAGGGGGAAGAGGAGTGTGTGGGTGAATAGGAACACTCAGGGACCTGGGAAAACTGGAGGGACCACAAGCACCCCATTGCATTCTACTCGCTCTCTGGAGCCTTGGAGGCCCAGGAAGCTGTGGCTCAGGGGTGGGGGGCTCAGGGCAGCTTCTGAAGCTGAGTCCAAGCTGATACCCACTCCCAGCCCAGTCAACTGGCTGCATGGAAGCGGTGGGAGCCTATTCACATGCCACCCTATAGGCCTGACACACAGCGGGTCCTCAGTCAACAGAAGGGATAAAGAAAGGAGAACAAGGTTCTGCGACATCATCTCCACCACCTGTGGCTGCGCCCGCCTCTTGTAGACACACCTACCCACACCCTGATGGCCTGCCTGTGTGGACAGGTCTGATCCTGCTGACCAGGGTCACTCCTACAGGCTGCCTACTAGGAAACAGCCTTCTGCTAGCGGGGCAGGGATGGTGGGGCAATCAGGTTGAACCTCAGATCAAACCTCCAGCTCCTTTACCACCAGGACTAAGAGCAGAGCGGCCACCCCTCCAGGTGGCCCCCAGTGATCCCTGCCTCCCAGTGGTCCAGCCTGGCGAAGGCCCTGCCCACAGCACAGCAGAATTGGTCCATGTGACCAGTGGGATACGGCAGAAGCAAAAACATGCTACTTCCAAGCTGAGGTTGCAGGGGAGCCCTTGGCTTCCAGTGGGGTCACATGCTCACACGTGTGACCATGTTCACTTTCTCTCTCCCTTTCTGCAGCCCCCTCCCCCTGCCCCATCACAGTCAGGGGGAAAACAAGCCACCACTCCACACCATGCTGGGAGAACACTCAATCAGCCCACAGAGGCCCATGTGGCAAGAGCTGGTGTCTCCAGCCAACAGCTGGTATTTCGGTCCCATGAATAAGCATGCCACCCGTGCCCCAGTCAAGCCTTCAGATTAGGCAGCCCCTGGCAACAGCTGGACCATGACCCCCTGAGCGACCCGAAGCGAAAACAACCCAGCTAGGCCACTCCCAAGTTGTGACCTTCAGAAACTGAAGTGTCGGCTACTCCAAGCTGTTGGGATCTAAGGTAACTTGTTACACAGCTATAGCTCACTAATTCAAGGACCCAAGAGTGGGTCCCTGTGTCTTCTGGGAGGGGCAAGCCCCCCGCACGCAGCCCCTTAGCTCTTGATGCACCCCCAGAAAATGCTCCTGATTGGCCACTTGGTGGGCCTTGGATGCCGGGAGAACCTGGGAGGCGGGGCCACCCTGGGGTGGGGCAGGGACTCACCCAGCTCGGTAGGCTTTAGCAACTCATCCAACATGTTGAAGAAGGGCAGCTTCACCAGGCGCACTTCTGGCTTGAGAGTCTTGGCAGGGAACCGTCCAAGTCCGTTTAAGTACTTCCCGTAGAGCACGGGATAGTCAATGTTGGGGCCTGTGAGGGGAGTCCTGGGTACCGAGCTGGCCCGCTCATAGGTGGAGTGCATGGTCAGGGGGTCCAGGGGCCGGTGGGGTTGGGGTACAGGCTCTGAGCTCTTCTTGGCGTAGCGTGTCTCATAGAGCTCCTTGATTTTCTTGAACAGCTCGGGGCTACAGTCAAACTGGACCAGCTGGAGGGCCCGCGTGACAAGTTCATGTTTAAGTCCACTCTTACTCCGGCCGACAAAACCCAGGAGCATCTGAAGGTCGGAGACTCGGAAACTCATCACCATGTTCTGGGGAAGAGCAACCACAGACACACACACTCAGATGGAGATGCTGCCAGGGTGAGGGGCCACCCGGGCCAACTGGGAGGGTGGCAGGGAAGACCGAGCCCCCCAGCCTGGGCTCGGTCCCACCTCCATGCCTGCGCTCACCCTCCCCTGTGAGGCCCCGTCCCAGCTCAGCCCTGCTCCCCTC
>NW_011495051.1:3032986-3036915 GCF_000754665.1 Bison bison bison | reverse complement strand
ACCCCCACCCCACCCCCACACCACGAATGCTTCTGTTTTAGGTCCTCTTTTCCCATCTTCAAGCCTGAAAGCAGTCCCAGGGCAGAAGCTGGGAATCTTCCTTCCTGGTCAACAGTCTCAGCCATTCCTTAGCTGGGAATACCAATGGCCTCTCTTCGTCAGGGAGGATGGCAGGTCTACCCCATTAGCATGTGGAAAGGGCCAGAGAAGATGACGCACAGAAGCAGAATGAGTACTCAACCAACGTCGGCAACATCGGCCACAAACACATCTTCCCTTCAATCCAGAGGACAGTAGCCACCACTTGCTCAGTACAACTCATCTGCTGGGGACTGAGCTGGGTAAGTGATTACATACTTAATTCTGGTCCTTCAAATACCCCTGCCAGGCTGGGTTGAGCTCCAGTTACGGACAAGATCCAAACCTGACTCTGAACTGGGGTGGTTCCTCCCTACCAGGCTGCCCCTGCACCGGCTTATTTCAGCTGAGCACTGCTAAGGCCATCAAAGAATCTGCAGGTCACCCCGGCAGATGTCCTCCCCTCGGCACCGTGGGCCTCGGGACTGGATCGTTCTCTGGGGTGTGGCTGTCCTAGGCATGGTGGGGTATGGAGCAGCATTCCTGGCCCCACCCACTTGATGCCAGAAGCCCTCCCAAATCCCAGTCATGACCACCACAAACGTCTCACAGACATCAGCAAGTGACCCTAGGGGCAAAATCCCCCCCAAAAGAGAAGCACAGGGACCCAACAGTCAGAGGTTGTAACTGAGCTGTGGCAAAGCAATGACTGAGGTCTCGTGAGTATCACCTGGTGGTGTCCCTCCAACGAAATCTGACCAAACACAAGAGCACAGTGGACCCTGATGCTTTCTGTGGGACTGACCAGCAGTGGCCTGCCCTCCATGATACTGTGGACTTCCTAATATGCTCCATAAGCAAAGTATCCCGAAGGATGGGTCAGCCAGGTTTGGGGGCCACCTGTGCAGAGCCCTGAAGCTGGCCTGTGCTAAATGAAATGTGGTGGGAAAGAGAAACTTCCAGGGGAAATGGAAAAAAGAAAAAGTACAGGCGACAAGGGTGGACGTGGAAAGCTGGTGAGCCCAGGGCAGGACAGCAGCCAAAGAAATCAAGAAATCACTTAAAAGCACCTAGAAAAAGTCTGGCGGTCTGAGGTGGGCAGGACCCCTGCCAGGCTGTTTACAGCAGTGGCCTCAAAGCCAGAAGGCGCTGGTGCTTCCTGGCTATCAAAGAGTGAGTGAGATGTGCCATGTGACGGTGGCCCCAGGACTCAGGAGCCTGAGGCTCAAGTGTAAGCTCTGTCCCAGGTTCCCAGAGGAGCCTGGGTCCCTGTCAGCCTCACAATTGTGAGGGGGGCCCAGTCCTGCCTGCAAAGCCTTGAAGGGGGAACCTTCTGCTGCTGCAGGATCTTCCTCTTCCCATGCTGCAGATGGGGCACGCCCACCATGCCAAGCTCTCCGGCCTTCGCACTCATTAATCTCACTGGGACTGGCGCCCACTATACAGGTGAGAAAACTGAGGCTCCAAGAGGGAAGCAGCTGGTGCCAGGCCTCCCCATGTGTCCACAGCAGCGTTGGCGGTATCTGGACTCCTGAGGCTGTCTACCTCCAGCTCCGAGAAGCCCCTCACTCCCCAGCATGCCCCCTGGGTGGGGGACCCAGGGGTCTGCAGGCCCCCACAGAATCCGAAAACTCTGCAAACAAAGAGGCTTTGCCTCCCTCAGCCTGCCTTTCTACCTTGAACAGAGGAGAAAGGCTTGCAGACAAGATGTTTCTTCTGGAAGAGGCCCAAGGCACTCAAGGGGAGAGGCGAAGTCATGTGGAAGAGCTGACCGCCAGCCACTGAGCCTGAAGCAGGTGGGCCTGGCCTTTAAGAGTCTGACCACGACAGGGCACCCCGCCCTGGGGAGCCCCTGCCCCGACCTGCCCCTTCCACCAGGTTGGGGACATCCGGAAGCTGCCTGTGCACGCGCAGCCTGGGGCACACCTCTTGAGCTGCCATATGTTCAGGACTCGGATTTCTCAGCAGCTGCCACTACCCAGGAGCCTGCTCTTGACACTGGGCGGAGGTGGGAGGGGGGGAATGAGCGGGGCGCAAACATTCAGGAAGAAGCCCCAAGCACTACATAGATCACTTCCTGCCTGGCTTTATCCTGACCCGCCTGCCCCTCAGATCTGTGTTTATAAACAGCGCCAGGCCCGCAACAGCTTCCAGAGCCTCAACTCTGGGCCCCTCAGGAGCCGCATGGAGAAACAGTGGCCTGGATACAACAGTCACACTCAACTGAACACGGGCTCCTCACTGCAGGAACTCAGAACTCAGGGCATATGGCTACACACCCTCTAGGGGAGTGCCCAGCCCAACCCTTCCCCCCAACCCCTCTCAGGGGCCTCAGGTGAAGAGTCTCAGATTTCCAAGTATATGAATAAGTCCCCCTTGCTCTCCTCTCAGATCAGCCCATTTTGCATCCCAAAAGATAAGTCTCTGGCTATCACTATGAAAGGTTTAAGAAAGTGCTCAAAGAGCGGGTCATTTCAATGACATGTAAAGCACTCCATGGGACAGCAAGGCGCTGAAGATGTAGGAAGGTTCCAGAGGATCAGAGAAGGCTGGGTGGCAGTCCTGAGAGCCTCTAGGACAGAGGCTCATGGTTTAGAGAACTTGAAAAAGGATCAACCTGATCTAATTGGGGAGGGGGCCCCAGTCATGGAAGGGTCAAGTAGAGTTCATCAGATCATATTTCAAGGCCCTAGATGGTATAATAGTTCAGACCCTACTCTCTGGCTGGAGTGGCAGGCCTGCATCTAGAGCCACAGACCCACAGTGCCCTGAGGAGGTTAAATTTCAGGGCTCCAGGGGACTTCAGGCCACAGGCTGCCACCTTGGGCTGGCAGGGTTTGGACCCCTGCGTCTCTAGGGCAAGTCTCAATTTCTCAAAACAGAGCGGTGGCCGCGTGTGTGATGCAGGTATAGGCGGAGGGCACTCGGGTGGAGGGAGAGTAATACCCGATAATCACAGAACCGTGAGGGCTGTATTTCAGATCCCCGTGGGAAGCGAAGGGAGACGGAGGGAGAGGGAGGAGCGAGAGAGAAAACATTTACAGGTCAGGACCCCTGGGAGGGGAGATCAGCCGGGGAGGGGGCGGGGCCTCAGTCTTGCTAGGTCCCGTCCCCCACCTCCGAAAGATGAGCGGCCTTGAGTAAACTTCTCAGGCAAGAACCTAGCCTAGTCAGGGGCAAGGGTTCTGGAGCCTCACCTCGCAGGGGCATCTGACAGTAAATACTTCCTAGGAGAGGGATGCTCCCAACTTAGTCCCAAGACGGTTAAAAGGGGCCTCAAGCTAGAAGGAGTAACATCCGTGGGATGTAGAATGTGGACCCCAGACAGCAATACAGGGGAGACAGACTAGGACCCATTTTAAAGAAGCCTACCTTGCAACCAACTGGGGACACTTCAAGGATCAACGTAAGAGACCCGCAGAAAGAGCGGGGCTTCAGACGCCAGGGCTGGGGTGTCTAAACAGATCTAAAGAGGGGCTGTGTGGGGAGTATGGTCTGAGCAGTAGACTCGTGATGGCGTGAGTATAAGGGAAGCAGCTGGGGTTGGAAATGGGGTCTGATCCTGTGAGTGTGGAGTCTAGGGCTCCCAGGAGCAGAGTTCAAAGCTGCACAAATGCTGTCGGGAGGGGAAAGAGTGAGAAGGAACGCAAAACCCAGGACCTATGACTGAGAGAAAAGAGTTAGGAAGGAGTCGACACTAGGACCAAGGCTCCATCACACCGGGAAGGCAAGCTCAGTTAACACCGCGCCCACTCCGGGGTGAGAAGGATGTCAGGAGGGGGCGGGGCTCTGGGACCAGAGCGGGCGCTGAATAAGGGCTCTAAACCCCAGCCTGGGGTACAGACCCCCAA
>NW_011495051.1:3028101-3032878 GCF_000754665.1 Bison bison bison | reverse complement strand
GGATGGTGGAAGTGGTGGCAGAAGTCAGAGGACCCTTCCGAGCAGAGAGCCGCCAAGCGCAGCCTGATCAGCTGGTTGAGGAGACTTGAGACCCAGATGCCAGCCCACTATACCATGGGAAGCGGTGAGAGGCAGACACTCCCCCAAGCCAAAGAGAGCCGACCTCGAGGAAGGGACGAGCAGCCCAACCCGTCATGCTGTCCGGGGGGAATGTGCCTCAAGCTGGAGGCGCGGCCCTGTGCCTGTGTTCAGCGCGATCTGGACCCTAGTCGCTCGGGTTGGAGAGGGGAGGACCCAACCTCACGCCTGGGGGGCTGAACCCCCTGCTCGGAGACTGGGGTGAGGTTTTGGGGGCCCCGCCCCCGGCCTCCCCGCGCCCCGCCCGCAACCGGAGCCCCCAGGCCAGGGGCGGGCGAGGGGGCAGGACGCCGAGCCGCAGGCGGGCTGCGCCGTGGGGCCCCGAGCGGAAGGCACAGACCTCGGCCTGCCGCCCGGCCCCCGACCCCCGCCCGCCCTGGCCGGCGCCGCCGCCGCTCACTCACTTTGGCCTCCACCAGTTCCGCCGCCATCTTGGCCACCAGCGTCCCCCGCGCCGGGGAGCCCCCAGCCGTCGCGTCACGTGATCGCCCTCCATTCGCGGGCGGGGCCCGCGCCGCGGCCAATTATCACCCTCGCGCTCTCCTCCCCTCTGGCGCGCGCGACCGCGCACTGCGCAAGCGCGCGTGGCCACCGCCCGGGCCTCGGGCCAATCAGGACTGCCCGACTACGCACCCCCTCCCCGTTTCACTCACGGTGACCACGCCCACCCCTGGCCGTGTCTGGTTTCTTAAAGGGGTACAAGGCCGGCACAGGTTGGGGCGGGTGCTGGGTCCTGTCTGAGGAGAGAGTAGACAGTTGAGGTGACAACAATGCAGCCAGGTGTCGCGAGGCAGCCTCCAGGTGCGTGACCGGACGCCTAGCTGCCTGGGGGGAGGAAATGGTTGGCCCGCGCAGCGGCCGCCAGTGCGTTCAGTGAGGCGCCTTCGAGCGCAGCGCGGTTCATTCTCAGCGAGCCGGGAGCCCCGCGCGCTGTACATCCGGGTCCTGGGGTGGCTGAGAGGGCGCGGGCGCCACACCCCCTTGGTGCGCTGCCGGCGGAGAAATGCTGTACCCCTTACCCAATTCCCGCGGTGCAGGTGACCACCCTCCCGCCCACTCCCGCCCCGCGAGTTCCGCCTCTCCACCCACGGTAAACCTTTGGAATCTGCGCTAATCGGAAATTTACCAGCTTTAGCTTTGGCTCCCCATTGCCGGTGAGCTGCTAAGCCCAAACTTTCTTGTGTCAAAGAAAGTAAGAGGATAAAAACGTATTTCGGGGCCCATCCCTTGAGAAAATGAAGCGCCCCAAATGACTCAGTTATCAAGTTACTAATTTTTATATATAAATGCAAAAATATCCATAATGAAGAAAATACTAAAATTTAACACGATATCAGTTCAGTCGCTCAGTCGTGTCCAACTCTTTGCAACCCCATGAATCGCAGCACGCCAGGCCTCCCTGTCCATCACCAACTCCCGGGGTCACCCAAACTCATGTCCATCGAGTCGGTGATGCCATCCAGCTATCTCATCCTCTGTCGTCCCCTTCTGCCCCCAATCCCTCCCGGCATCAGGGTCTTTCCAATGAGTCAACTCTTAGCATGCGGTGGCCAAAGTACTGGAGTTTCAGCTTCAGCATCAGTCCTTCCAGTGAACATCCAGGACTGATCTCCTTTAGGATGGACCAGTTGGATCTCCTTGCAGTCCAAGGGACTCTCAAGAGTCTTCTCCAACACCACAGTTCAAAAGCATCAATTCTGCGGCGCTCAGCTTTCTTCACAGTCCAACTCTCACATCCATACATGACCACTGGAAAAACCATAGCCTTGACTAGACGGACCTTTGTTGGCAAAGTAATGGCTCTGCTTTTTAATATGCTATAAGAGTGTTCTTAGGAGAAGGCAATGGCACCCCACTCCAGTACTCTTGCCTGGAAAATCCCATGGACGGAGGAGCCTGGAAGGTTGCAGTCCATGAGGTCGCTGAGGGTCAGACAGGACTGAGTGACTTCACTTTCACTTTTCACTTTCATGTACTGGAGAAGGAAATGGCAACCCACTCCAGTGTTCTTGCCTGGAGAATCCCAGGGACGGGGGATCCTGGTGGGCTGCCGTCTATGGGGTCGCACAGAGTGGGACACGACTGAAGTGACTTAGCAGCAGCAAGAGGGTATACAACTTTGTAATTGTATAAGTGACTTCCTCACCTCACCAGAACTCTGACTCAACAGGGTTTTGTTTTACTTTTCTTACAGTTATTATTTTTTTAAGGGTGTGAGAACTTCCCTAGGGGTCCAGTTGATAAGACTTTGCCTTCCAATGCAGGGGGATGAGTTTGATCCTTGGTAGGGGTGGGGAGGAAACAAAACATAGAATGTTATAACAAATTCAGTAAAAACTTCAAAAATGATCCATATCAAATAAATTTTCAATAAACTAAAGCCATTAAAAAAAGAAGAAAAGGTGCAAAACTGGCACCCTTGACTCTTAGGTACCCTTCATCTAGCTTCTCCCAATGATAATATCTTACATAACCAACCACAGTGTGTTGTCAAAACCAGGAAATTGATGTTGATACCACACAGCCAATTCAGGTACAAAGACTTGGATTGCACTGGGTTTTTTATGCACTTTTCCTTTGATGGTAAATTTCCTGATAGCTCAGTCAGTAAAGAATCTGCCTGCAATGCAGGAGACCTGGGTTCGATCCCTGGGTTGGGAAGATTCCCTGGAGAAGGAAATGGCAACCCACTCCAGTATTCTTGCCTGGAGAATCCCGTGGACAGAGTAGCCTGGCAGGCTACAGTCCATGGGAGTCGCAAGAGTTGGACACGATTTAGCAACTAAACCACCACCACCTTTTGTGGTGGTAATGTATAGTTTTAGGAACTTTGATCACATAATAAGATTCTTGCAGCCATCAAGAACAGTTGAAGATCTGATAATGGTATTATGGCTATGTTTTGAAAAAAGTATTTAGTCAGATGAATGGATAGAGAAGATTTGGTTTATATATACAATGGAACACTACTCAGCCATAACAAAGAATGAAATAATGCCATTTACAATAACATGGATGTACCTAGAGAGTATCATACTAAATGAAATCAGAAAGAGAAAGGCAAACATTGTATGGTATCATTTATATGTGGAATCTAAAATATGATACAAATAAACTTATTTATAAAACAGAAAAAGACTCATAGACATAGAAAGGAAACATGATTACCAAAGGGGTAAGGTGGGGGCAAGGGGTGATAAATTAGGAGTTTGAGATTAACAGATACACACCATTATATACAAAATAGATAAGCAACAAAGTTTTATTGTATCTTGCAGGGAACAATACTCAATATCCTCTAAAAAACCATAACGGAAAAGAATCTGAAAGAGAATATACATACGTATATATATGTAACTGAATCACTTTGCTGCACACCAGAAATTAACACATTGTAAATCAACTATGCTGCTGCTGCTGCTGCTAAGTCGCTTCAGTCATGTCCGACTCTGTGTGACCTCCTAGACCGCAGCCCACCAGGCTCCCCTGTCCCTGGGATTCTCCAGGCAAGAACCCTGGAGTGGGTTGCCATTTCCGTCTCCAGTGCATGAAAGTGAAAAGTGAAAGTGAAGTCGCTCAGTGGTGTCCGACTCTTCACTACCCCATGGACTGCAGCCTACCAGGCTCCTCCATCCATGGGGTTTTCCAGGCAAGAGTACTGGAGTGGGGTGCCATCGCCTTCTCCGAAATCAACTATACCTAAATACAAAATAATAAAATACAAGAGGATAAAGAATACATGAGGGCATGTATACAGGAGAAATGCTACAGGATTTGCCTTGGACTAAGGAGGCGGGAATTGACTGACAGTCCAATGGTTAGGACATCTATTTCTGCTTTATTGACTATGCCAAAGCCTTTGTGTGGATCACAATAAACTGTGGAAAATTCTGAAAGAGATGGGAATACCAGACCACCTGATCTACCTCTTGAGAAATTTGTATGCAGGTCAGGAAGCAACAGTTAGAACTGGACATGGAACAACAGACTGGTTCCAAATAGGAAAAGGAGTACGTGAAGGCTGTATATTGTCACCCTGTTTATTTAACTTCTATGCAGAGTACATCATGAGAAATGCTGGACTGGAAGAAACACAAGCTGGAATCAAGATTGCCGGGAGAAATATCAATAACCTCAGATATGCAGATGACACCACCCTTATGGCAGAAAGTGAAGAGGAACTCAGAAGCCTCTTGATGAAAGTGAAAGTGGAGAGTGAAAAAGTTGGCTTAAAGCTCAACATTCAGAAAAGGAAGATCATAGCATCTGGTCCCATCATTTCATGGGAAATAGATGGGGAAACAGTGGAAACAGTATCAGACTTTATTTTTCTGGGCTCCAAAATCACTGCAGATGGTGACTGCAGCCATGAAATTAAAAGATGCTTACTCCTTGGAAGGAAAGTTATGACCAACCTAGATAGCATATTCAAAAGCAGAGACATTACTTTGCCAACAAAGGTCCATCTAGTCAAGGCTATGGTTTTTCCAGTGGTCATGTATGGATGTGAGAGTTGGACTGTGAAGAAAGCTGAGCGCCGCAGAATTGATGCTTTTGAACTGTGGTGTTGGAGAAGACTCTTGAGAGTCCCTTGGACTGCAAGGAGATCCAACCAGTCCATTTTGAAGGAGATCAGCCT
>NW_011495051.1:3026088-3028001 GCF_000754665.1 Bison bison bison | reverse complement strand
AAACTCCAGTACTCTGGCCACCTCATGCGAAGAGTTGACTCATTGGAAAAGACTCTGATGCTGGGAGGGATTGGGGGCAGGAGGAGAAGGGGACGACAGAGGATGAGATGGCTGGATGGCATCACTGACTCGATGGATGTGAGTCTGAGTGAACTCCGGGAGTTGGTGATGGACAGGGAGGCCTGGCGTGCTGCGATTCATGAGGTTGCAAAGAGTCGGATGTGACTGAGCAACTGATCTGATCTGATCTGATCTGAAGGAGGAGGGAATTGCCTGACAGTCCAATGGTTAGGACTCCAGTCTTTCACTGCCAAGGGCCTGGGTTCAGTCCCTGTTTAGGGAACTTAGATTGCCAAAAAAAAAAAAAAAAAAAAAAACTAGTGAGAAGGGCCGGAGAAGGAAATGGCAACCCACTCCAGTACTCTGGCCTGGAAAATCCCATAGATGGAGGAGCCTGGTAGGCTGCAGTCCATGAGGTTGCTGAGGGTCGGACAGGACTGAGCAACTTCACTTTCACTTTTCACTTTCACGCATTGGAGAAGGAAATGGCAACCCACTCCAGTGTTCTTGCCTGGAGAATCCCAGGGACAGGGGGGCCTGGTGGGCTGCCGTCTATGGGGTCGCACAGAGTCGGACACGACTGAAGTGACTTAGCAGCAGCAGCAGCAGTGAGAAGGGCATGGGGCTAGATCAGTGAAACTAAGTGGACTGTGAGCTGCTGATTGTTAACACCAGGGGTTTGGACTCATGAGGCAGTCATGATATTCAGTAACTAAGGCTGCTGATTCTCGCAGGACTGCCACATCAAGATCTCTGTGTGTGATCAACATTCTGGTTGATCCCTGTTTTTGATAATGAAACCCAGGCTCAGACATGGGAAGCAACCCGCCCAGACGTTGCCAGAGCCAAAGTCTTAATCCAGGCCTGACCCTCTCCAAAGACCAGAGTGCAGTTGTAAACTGCATCAGACTCTTCCATTTGATATTCAGTAATAATTTCTCCAAGTATCGAATACCTACTATATGCCAGACACTGTTTTTTATTTCTTTCTTTATTTGGCTGCGCTGGGTCTTAGTTGCAGCATGTGGGACCAGGGATCGAACCTGGGCTCTCTGCACTGGGAGCACATAGTCTTAGCCACTGGACCACCAGGGAAGTCCCTGCGAGACCTATTTTGAAGAAGAGGCGGGCAGACATTTTCTGCAAAGGTCAAGATAATAAATATTTTCAAATTTGCAGGCTGTACACGGCCTCTGTAGCTTGACTCTACCCAATGGACATGGCTGTGTGCCAGTAAAATTTTATTTCTTAACATTGAATTTGAGTTATATATAATTTTTACATATTATGAAATAGTATTCTTTGCCTCAAACATTGAGAAGAGAAAAACATTTTTAGCTCAAGGGCTGTACAGAGGAAGTTGTCAGGCTAAATTTGGCCCTTGCTTCCTTCCTCCTTCCCTTTCCTTTTTCCTTCCATCCTGCTTTAAAAAAAATTAAAATTAATTCTGATAAAATACACATAACATAAAACTTATCATTTTAACCATTTCTAAGTGCACAGCTCAGTGGCATAAGCACATTATATTGTTGAGCAACCATCCCCACCGTCATCTCCAGAACTTTCTCAACTCCCCAAACTGAAACTCTGTCCCCATGAAACACTGACTCCCCGTCTGGTCCCTCAATTCCTGGCCCCACCATCTACTTCCTGTCTCTGTGAATCTGACTCCTCTAGGAATCTTATCGGAGAAGGCAGTGGCACCCCACTCCAGTACTCTTGCCTGGAAAATCCCATGGATGGAGCAGCCTAGTAGGCTGCAGTCCATGGGGTTGCTAAGAGTCCGACACGGCTGAGCGACTTCACTTTCACTTTTCACTTTCATGCATTGGAGAAGGAAATGGCAACCCACT
>NW_011495051.1:3020689-3025988 GCF_000754665.1 Bison bison bison | reverse complement strand
AGGCTGCAGGTCCATGGGGTTGCTAAGAGTCCGACACGGCTGAGCGACTTCACTTTCACTTTTCACTTTCATGCATTGGAGAAGGAAATGGCAACCCACTCCAGTGTTCTTGCCTGGAGAATCCCAGGGACAGGGGAGCCTGGTGGGCTGCCGTCTCTGGGGTCACACAGAGTCGGACACGACTGAAGCGACTTGGCAGCAGCAGCAGCAGCAGCAGGAATCTTATGTGAGTGGAATCACATAGTATGTCTTTTTGTGTCTGGCTTATATCACTGAGCATCACGTTCTCAGGTTCATCCACGTTGTAGCAGGTATCAGAGTCTCCTTCCTAGTTAAGGCTCAGTGATAATCCATTGTGTGGATGGGCAATTTGTTTATCCATTCATCTGTCGACGGACACCTGGGTTATTTCCATCTTTTGGCTATTGTGAACTGTGCTGCTCTGAACATGGGGGTACAAATAGCTCTTTGAAACTGCCTTCAAATCTTTGGGGTAAACACCCAGAAGTAGAATTGCTGGATCATATGGAAGTTTCTTTTTGCCTTTTTATGCAGTTCATGGGTTTCTCACAGTGAATATACTGGGGTGGTTTGCCATTCCCTCTTCCATTGGATCACGTTTTGTCAGGAACCCTCACTGTGGCCTGTCCGTCTTGGGTTGCTAAGTCGCTTCAATCGTGTCTGACGCTGTGCGACCCCATAGACAGCAGCCCACCAGGCTCCCCTGTCCCCGGGATTCTCCAGGCAAGAACACTGGAGTGGGTTGCCATTTCCTTCTCCAATGCATAAAAGTGAAAAGTGAAAGTGAAGCCGTTCAGTCGTGTCCGACTCTTCACAACCCCATGGACTGCAGCCTACCAGGCCCCTCTGTCCATGGGATTTGCCAGGCAGGAGTGCTGGAGTCAGGTGGCACAACATGGTGCATAGCCTCACTGAGTTACCCAAGCCCCTTCACCACAACAAGGCAGTGGTCCGTGAAGGGGACAAGGCATTACCAAGTCAATAGACACGAACTCGGGCAAACTCCGGGAGATGGTGAGGGACAGGCGTGCTACAGTCTATGGGGTTGCAAAGAGTCGGACACGACTTGGCAATTGAACAACAACAACAGCAACAAATGGTAGTTCTATTTTTAATTTCTTGAGGAATCTCCACACCATTTTCCATTTCCATTGACAGGGCACAAGGTTTCCAGTTTCTCTACGTCACTTCTTATGTTGTTTTCTTTATTAGTTTTTAATACTAACCATCCTAATAGGTATGCAGTGGTATCTCACTGGGGTTTAATTTTAACTCCCTCTGGGATTTCTTTGGAATGACTGATGCTAAAGCTGAAACTCCAGTACTCTGGCCACCTCATGCGAAGAGTTGACTCATTGGAAAAGACTCTGATGCTGGGACGGATTGGGGGCAGGAGGAGAAGGGGGACGACAGAGAATGAGATGGCTGGATGGCATCACCGACTCGATGGATGTGAGTTTGAGTGAACTCCGGGAGATGGTGATGCACAGGGAGGCCTGTCGTGCTGCAATTCATGGGGTTGCAAAGAATCAGACACGACTGAGCGACTGAACTGAACTGAACTGAACTGAAGGGTTAGTAATTAGAATTCGCAGTTTTTATGTGCTTATTGACCGTTTGTATATCTTCTTGGGGAAAAAAAAATGTTTATTCGAGTCTTTCACCCATTTTTAAAATTCAGGTTGTTTGAGAGGACTTCCCTGATGATCCAGTAGTCAAGAATCTGCCTTCCATTGTAGGCGACCTGGGTTCAATCCCTAGTTGGGGAATTAAGATCCCACATGCCACAGAGCAACTATGCCCGTGCCAAAAACAAATAAAATAATAAACTTTTTTTAAAAAAAAAGAGCACACATACTGCCACTAAGACCCTGTACGGCCACATAAATAAATACAAAAAAAAAAAAAAATCTCCACAAATTAAGTAAAAATCAGGGGGTTTTTGGTGTGCTGTTGAGCCTTAAGAGTTCCTTCTATATTCTGAACGTTAATCCCACATGATTTGCAACTATTTTCTCCTATTCCCTAGGTTGCCTGACTTAATATTATTAAGATGTCAGTGCTACCCAAACCAATCTACAGATTTGCTGCAATTCCTGTTAAAATGCCAATAAGGTTTTTGGAAATAGAAAAAGCCCTTCTAAAATTCATATGGAGGGACTTCCCTGCTGGTCCAGTGGTTAACACTTCACCTTCCAATGCAGAGGGTGCAGGTTCGATCCCTGGTCTGGGAACTAAGATCCCATATGCCCTATGGCCAAGAAACCAGGACATAAACAACATAAGCAATATTGTAACAAATTCAATAAAGACTTAATTTAAAAAAATAAAAATAAAATTCATATGGAATATCAGGACTTCCCTGGTGATTCAGTGATTAGGACTCCAAGCTTCCACTGCCGAGAGCATGGGTTCAATCCCTGGTCCAGGAGCTAAAATCCTGCAGACCTCATGATGTGGCCCAAAAAACCACAAAAATTCATGTGGGGTCTCAGGATTCCACATCAGCAATACAATCATGAAAAGGAAGAACAAACTTAAGGCCTCACATTCCCCAATTCCAAATTTCACTATAAAGCTGTATAAGTAAAGCAGTGTGGTGCTGGCATTCTCACAGAAGCACTGTTGTTGTTTAGCTGCTAAGTCGTGCAAAAACCAATGGAATAGACGAGAACAAATTTTATGTGTATCTCAACCAGTTTTTTAAGTATAAAAAAAAGAGGGACTTCCCTAGTGGTCCAGTGGTTAGGACTCCATGTGTCCACTGCAGGGGGGCATGGGTTCAAGCCCTGGTCAGGGAACTAAGATCCAGAAAGCAGTGCATGACCAAAAAGGAAAAAAAAAAAATTTGTCCTTGGCTGCTAAACAGATACGAAGCCCCAATCCCCTCTTCCCCCAAACCCATTGCTTCCCAAGTTGATCTTTGGGATCACTTTACCCTGGGGTCCTTCTACCAGATGATTAGTATTTTTTTTTTTTTTAATGAAGAGGAAGAGAAGCTGAGAACTTTTAAAAAAGCCAGTGTGGAAAATGGCTGGGTTGACTGCCTTTCCACAAAAGGAGATCAATTAACCTTTGACCCACCAGTTCCACTTTCCAGGAAATAACCATAATCTGCTCATGGTAATACTACCAGCTGATACTTACTGTCAAAGCCTTGTTTTAAGAACTTAATATGTGTTACCATTTCATCCACATACCAACCCCATGAAATAATAAGCACTATCATTGAATCCATTTTACAGGTGAGAAAACCGAGGTCTTAAGCAGTTATGTGACTTGCCAAGGTCACCTAAGAAACCAAGAACATTGAAATTTCACTTGTACATTCAGACCTAGGAAAGAGCTAAAGTCACAGCTCAAGTCTGAAAGCCCATTTCCTGGCAGAATTCCATTTTATTTGGTCAGATCAGTCTGTTGCTTTCATTGTTCAGTCATTCAGTCGTGTCTGACTCTTTATGACCCCATGGACATAGCATGCTAGGCTTCCCTGTCCTTCACTATCTCCCGGAGCTTGCTCAAACTCATATCCATCGAGTCAGTGATGCCATCCAACCATCTCAAACTCTGTCACCCCCTTTTCCTTCTGCCTTCACTTTTCCCAGCATCAGGGTCTTTTCCAATGAGTCAGCTCTTCACATCAGGTGGCCAAAATCTAGTCAGGCCTTCAACTGATTGGAAGAGACTTGCCCATATTAGGGAGGAGAATCTGCTTTCCTTAATAATCCACTAACTTAAATACCAAAATCATAGACAGGGAAATGGCAACCCACTCTAGTATTCTTGCCTGGGAAATCCCATGGACAGAGGAGCCTGGTGGGCTTTATAGTCCATGGGATTGCAAAGAGTCAGACACAACTTCAACAACAACAAACACACAATCAGGCAGATTGTGATTTGGGAAAATACCTTTTGATGGAAATGTGGCATAAAATGGAGAGTGAAGTGACCTAGCGATATGGAATGTATAGTTTTATAAGAAACTAAAATTTGTATAGAGTCATAGTTGCAAATATTCAAATAATAAAGTCTGTCAGTAAAGGAGAAAACAAACAAACAAAATCATCTGAAAACACCTTCAGAGAAACAGAGTAATGTTTAACCAAATATCTAGGCACCTTGGCTCAGACAAGTTGTTGTCATTCAGTCACTCTTTCCCAGCGTCAGAGTCTTTTCTAATGAGTCATCTCTTCGTATCAGGTGGCCAAAGTATTGCAGCTCAGCCAAGTAGACATATAAAATTAACCAGTGGGATTTCCCTGGTGGTCCAAGGGTTAAGATTCTGTGCTTCCTTTGAACCCTGGTTAGGAAACTAAGATCCTGCATGCTATGTGCTTGTGGCTAAAAAAAGGCCCCCAAAATAAAAATAAGATAATAATTAACTAGCACTCAGGGTAAGATAAGATGGTGGCTGTGGGAAAATGGCTGGTGGGTAATAATAGTGGAAACCTGAAGCCAGGGAGGAGACTAGTGCAGGCACATAACCATAGGGCTGTGGACCAGGTTAGGGCCGGGGGAGTGGGGTGAAATGGTCAGAGTCAAGGGGTTTGTATTAGATGTACAGTTTAACGAGTTTTAATGCACTATGTTTTCATTTTAAAATATGGTTGGATGGCATCACTGACTCAATGGACATGAGTTTGAGCAAACTCCAGGAGATAGTGAAGGACAGGGAAGCCTGGTGTGCTGCAGTCCACGGGGTCTCAAATAGTCAGACACGAGTGAACAACAACATCACCCCAAGAGGAAGCTCTGTCCCCATCAGCCGTCATTCCTGTCCCCAGCCCCTGAAAACCATTAACCTACTTTCTGTCTCTGTGGATTTGCTTGTCCTGGACATTTCATATAAATGGAATCACACCTGTGTGGCCTTTTCTGTCTGCCTTCTCTCCCTGAGTGTCACATACTCAGGGCTCATCCACACTGTAGCATGTGTCAGTGCTTCACTCCTTTTTATGGCTGAATAATACTCCACTGTATGAATGGACCATTTATCCATTTCTTTGCCCGCCCCATATCTCTCCTGCCCCAGCACAGTCCCCAAGGCCAGGCCCCGCCCCAGGGTCTCTGCTCCCGGCAGAAGCCACTAGAGGGCACTGGTGAGTGCCTGAGTCAGGTCCTGCCCCTCCTCTGACAGTGATGCTCCAGGGCTCCCACCTCCCTCAGGGTAAGAACCCAAGTCTTCCCTGTAAGTCACAAGGCCCTGTCCAACCCCTACCCCAAACCCACCCTCAGCTACTTTCTCCTCCTTCTTCCTTAGTTCACGCATGCGAGGTTT
>NW_011495051.1:3020112-3020589 GCF_000754665.1 Bison bison bison | reverse complement strand
TGCTCCAGGGCTCCCACCTCCCTCAGGGTAAGAACCCAAGTCTTCCCTGTAAGTCACCAAGGCCCTCGTCCAACCCCTACCCCAAACCCACCCTCAGCTACTTTCTCTCTCCTCTTCACTCACTCTGCTTCAGTCACCTCCCCTCCTAGCTGTTCCTTCAACACACAGCATGGTGCTGCCCCAGGGCCCTTGCACAGTCACACCTGCATTGCCCCTCCCACAGATACCCACAATTGCCCCCTCCATCTAGTCAAGGCTATGGTTTTTCCAGTGGTCATGTACGGATGTGAGAGTTGGACTGTGAAGAAAGCTGAGCGCTGAAGAATTGATGCTTTTGAACTGTGGTATTGGAGAAGACTCTTGAGAGTCCTTTGGACTGCAAGGAGATCCAACCAGTCCATTCTGAAGGAGATCAGCCCTGGGATTTCTTTGGAAGGAATGATGCTAAAGCTGAAACTCCAATACTTTGGCCACCTC
>NW_011495051.1:3007596-3019998 GCF_000754665.1 Bison bison bison | reverse complement strand
ATTGCAGCATGCCAGGCCAGGCCTCCCTGTCCATCACCAACTCCCGGAGTTTAGTCAAATTCACGTCCATAGAGTTGGTGATGCCATCCAACCATCTCATCCTCTGTCGTCCCGTTCTCCCACCAATCCTTCCCAGCATCAGGGCCTTTTCTAGTGAGTCAGTTCTTCGCATCAGGTGGCCAAAGTCTGGAGTTTCAGCTTCAACATCAGTCCTTCCAATGAATATTCAGGACTGATTTCCTTCAGGTTGGACTTGTTGGACTCCAAGGGACTCTCAAGAGTCTTTTCCAGTACCACAGTTCAAAAGCATCAATTCTTCAGTGCTCAGATTTATAGGCCAGCTCTCACATCCATACATGACTACTGCTGGAAAAACCATATCCTTGATTAGTCAGACCTTTGTTGGCAAAATAATGTCTCTGCTTTTTAATATGCTGTCTAGGTTGGTCATGACTTTTCTTCCAAGGAGTAAGCATCTTTTAACTTCATGGCTGCAGTCACTATCTGCAGTGATTTTGGAGCCCTCAAAAATAGTCTGCTACTGTTTCCACTCTTTCCCCATCTATTTGCCATAAGTGATGGGACCAGATGCCATGATCTTCGTTTTCTGAATGTTGAGCTTTAAGCCAACTTTTCACTCTCCTCTTTCACTTTCATCAAGAGGCTCTATAGTTCTTCTTCACTTTCTGCCATAAGGGGGTGTCATCTGCATATCTGAGGTTATTGATATTTCTCCTGGCAATCTTGATTCCAGCTTGTGCTTCATCAGCCCAGTGTTTCTCATGATGTACTCTGCATAGAAGTTAAACAAGAAGAGTGACAATATACAGCCTTAAAGTGAAATGAAGTCACTCAGTCGTGTCCAACTCCTTGCAACCCCATGGATTGTAGCCTACCAGGCTGCTCTGTCCATGGGATTCTCCAGGCAAGAATACTGGAGGAGGTTGCCATTTCCTTCTCCAGGGGCTCTTCCCGACCCAGGGATCTAACTCGGGTCTCCCGCATTGCAGGCAGACCCTTTACCCTCTGAGCCACCAGGGAAGCCCTTGACGTACTCCTTTCCCTATTTGGAACCAGTCTGTTGTTCCATGTCCTGGGCTAACTGTTGCTTCCTGATCTGCATACAGATTACTCAAGATGCAGGTCAGGTGGTCTGGTATTCCCATCTTACACATTATACAGGATATTTGCTACCATCTGCCCCCAGAACTTCAACAATGTTCCCTAATCCTATTTCACTTCCCTCCACAACACTTCTCACTATTTGACATATTACATAGGAAAAGGGGGCGACAGAGGATGAGATGATTGGATGACATCAGCGACTCAATGGACATGAGTGTGAGCAAACTCCAGGAGACAATGAAGGGCAGGGAAGCCTGGCCTGTTTCTGTCCATGGGGTCACAAAGAGTCGGACACAACTTAGTGACTGAACAACAACAATATTTATTTACTGACCTCCCTGCCATCCCTCACTACAATATAAACCCCACTTAGACAAGGATGCTTGTTCTTTGTCCCCAGCACCTCACTCAATGCCTGGAAGGCAGGAGGTGCTCACTAAGTGTGTGTTGGATGAATGAATACCATCTGCATTCTAAAAATTTAGACTGTGTTTATCATTTAAATATATTGGGACTTTCCTGGTGGTCCAGTGGTTAAGATTCCGTGCACCCAATACTGGGGAACTGGGTTTGATCCCTGGTCAGGACTGCAAAGAGATCAAAACAGTCAGTCCTAAAGGAAATCGACCCTGAATATTCATTGGAAGAACTGATGCTGAAGCTGAAGCTCCAGTACCTTGGGCACCTGATGTGAAGAGCCAACACACTGGAAAAGACCCTGATGCTGGGAAAGATTGAGGGCAGGAGAAAGGGGTGGCTGAGGATGAGATGGTTAGATAGCATCACCAATATTCAGTAAATATGAGTTTGAGCAAGTACTGGGGGATAGTAGAGGACAGAGGAGCCTGGTGTGCTGCAGTCCATGGGGTCGCAGAGTCAGACACGGCTTAGCAACTGAAGAACAACAGGGAACTAGATCCCATATGCCTCAACTAAGACCCAGTGCAGCCAAATACATAATATTTTAAAAAATCAACCAAGATAAATATTTAAAAAATCAAATATACAGTTTTTCTCAATCTTGACGCTGTGGACACTGGGGCAAGATCGTTGTCTGTGGGGCCATCCTGGGCATTGTGGGGTGTGGAGCAGCCTCCCTAGCCCCCACCTACTTGATGCCAAGAGCCCCACCAGTTGTGACAACTACAAATGTCCCCAGACATGGCCTAGTATCCCCTGGGGGAAAACTCGCTCCAGGGTTTGATCCTGTGGTGTAGGGCAAGGATTGTTACTATTGCTGTTCAGTCGCTAAATCGCGTCAGACTTGACTCTTTGCAACCCCATGGGCTGCAGCATGCCAGGCTCCTCTGTCCCCCACTATCTTCCAGAGTTTGCTCAGATTCATGTCCACTGAGTCGGTGATGCCATTCAACCATCTCATCCTCTGCCTCCCCCTTCTCCTTTTGTCTTCAGTCTTCCCCAGCATCAAGGTCTTTTCCAGTGAGCTGGCTCTTGGAAGGCCAAGAGGGTGATGATTACATGTTCCATCTTACAAATGAGGCTTACATCAGACATGGGAAGTGTCAGGGTTCTGCTCACTGGGGTTTTCACTCAGATGCTCCCTTACACCCTGGGGTAACCACACATCCCAGGGGTCTGGGATAAGTCTGGTTTACAACCCTCCTGTAAACCAGGTGTTATTATTTTTATCCTGGCATAAATAAATGAGTATCCCTTTTGCTTTCAAAACCGTCCTGGTTTGCGCTTCGGTGAACGGATATATCCACTCAAACTGCAATCAGGCACCATGCATGACTCAGCAATCCCACTCCTAGGGGTGTACCCAGCAGAAACGTTGTCGGGACACGTGCTAGAATGTTCCATAACTGAGTTAGTCATAACCACCCCAAGCTGGAAACAACCCAAATTCCCAACAACAGTGAAACGGATAAGGAAATTATGCCGGGGTCTCAGAAAGAGAACAGAGCAGTGAGGTTAGGCAAAGTCCAGCCCTCTAAAACATGGACAAAGCTTCATATGAATTTCAAGTGCAAGAAGCCAGATTCCAAAGAGGCCATGCTACATGATTCAACATGTATGAAAATCAAAAATTTCCCCCCTCTCCAGATCTGACAGCGTCTTAAAAAGCAGAGACATCACTTTGCTGACAAAGGTCTATACAGACAAAGCTATGGTTTTTCCAGTAGTCATGTATGGCTGTGAGAATTGGACCATAAAGAGTTTGATCGCCAAAGGATTGATGCTTTTGAACTGCAGTGCTGGAGAAGACTCTTGAGAGTCCCTTGGATAACAAAGACATCAAACCAGTCAATCCTAAAGGAAATCCTAAAGGAATACTCACTGGAAGGACTGATGCTGAAGCTGAAACTCCAATACTTTGGTCACCTGATGTGATACATTCCATATCATTAGATCACTTCACCCTCCACTTTATGCCACATTTCCAGCAAAGGTATTTTCCCAAATCACAATCTGCCTGATTGTGTGTTTGTTGTTATTGTTGAAGTTGTGTCTGACTCTTTGAGACCCCATGGATGGTAGCCCGCCAGGCTCCTCTGTCCATGGGATTTCCCAGGCAAGAATACTGGAGTGGGTTGCCATTTCCCTCTCCATGATTTTGGTATTTAAGTTAGTGTATTATTAAGGAAAGCAGATTCCCCTCCCTAATATGGGTGGGTCTCATCCAATTAGTTGAAGGCTAGACTTTGGCCACCTGTTGGGAAGAACTGACTCATTGGCAAAGACCTGATTCTGGGAAAGGTTGAGAGCAGGAGGAGAAGGGGGTGACAGAGGATAAGATGGTTGGATGGCATCATCGACACAATGAACATGAGTTTGAGCAAACTCTGGGAGATAGTGAAGGACAGGGAAGCCTGATGTGCTACAGTCCATGGCATCACAAAGAGAAGGACACAACTTAGCAACTCAACAACAATCCCAGATCTGTGTGACTGGAAGACATGATGGTGGGAATCTTTGGACAGCAGTGACCGGAAGAGACACAAGGGAATTTCTGGGGTTTCTGAGGGCTGGTCATTGTGTTCTTGATTTTCATATTGGGTTACTAGTGTGTGTTTTACTTTGTGAAAGGCATCAGATTTCATATATTTGACTTATGCTATTTCTGTATATTGGTTAAACTTCAATCATAACTTCAGACAGAAAACAAATTTATGGGGACTTCTCTGGTGGTCCACTGGCTAAGGCTCCGTGCTCCCGATGCAGAGGGCCCGGTTTCCATCCCTGGTCAGGGAACTGGATCCCACATGAAGCAACTAAGGATCCCTCGTGCCAGTGCAGCCAAATAAATAAATAAAAAGAAAGCAAACTTACGGTTATGAAAGGGGGAGGGAAGGGATAAATTGGGAGTTTGGCATTAACAGATCCACACTAGTATGTACAAAATAGATGAACAACAAGGACCTACTGTAGAGCACAGGGAACTATATTCAGTATTTTTAATAACCTGTAGTGGAAAACAATCTTTAAAAGAACACATATATACAACATACATACATACATATATAAAACACATGTATACTATGTATAGGGCTTCCCTAGGAGCTCAGCGGTCAAGCATTCACCTGCCAATTCAGGAGACAAGAGTTCGATCCCTGGGTCTGGAAGATCCTCTGGAGAAGGAAATGGCAACCCACTCCAGTATTCTTGCCTGGGAATTCCAATGGACAGAGGAGCCTGGTGGGCTACAGTCCATGGGGTCACAAAGAGTCAGATACAACTAAGTGACTAACCCGCCTCTATACTATTTTTCTTTTCTTTTTTTTTTTTTAAGTCTTATTTTTGTTCACTCTATTTTTTAAGGTTTTTTGTGTTTTTTTTTTTTAATTTTTTAGCCACTCTGGGAAGCATGCAGATCTTAGTCCCCACCCCCATCAAACCTTGCCACCCTTCCCGGTCCCTCCCCCTCCTCTCCCTCTGAGTCTTAACCCCTAGACCACCAGAGCCCTGCCCTCTCCACTTTAGTTCAGTAGTTTTCTCATCTTTCAGGAATCACCTCCTCCAGGCAGCCCTCTGAGATTCCTCCAGGCTAGATCACCAACCTCTCTGTTCGATCCCCATTTCTCATTCTCCCTCCTTCCTGGCACAATTTGAAAGTTCCATTGTGCAAATATCTAATTGACTATTTCCTTCTCCAGTGGGTCAGCTCCCCAGAGGGCAGGGACTTTTTTTCCCCCCAGGGAAGCTCCCAGGGCTTCCCTGGTGGCTCAGTTGGTAAGGAATCCACCCACAATGTGTGAGGCCTGGGTTCAGATCCCTGGGTTGGGAAGATCCCCTGGAGAAGGTAAAGGTCACCCACTCCAGTATTCTGGCCTGGAGAATTTCATGGACTGTATAGTCCATGGGGTCGCAAAGAGTGGGACACCACTGAGCGACTTTCACTTTACTTCACTTCTTTGCAGGCTCCCAGGAAAACATTTGCTTAGACCCAACAGCGGTGAGCCCGGAGGGATGTCAGAGATTCCCTGCAAAAAGGTTGAGCCTGGCTTCGGAGCTGATGGGTGTGTTTGCAGGCGGGGAAGGGCGGGGCGGGTGGAAAGTCCCACAGCCCGGAGGTCCCAGGGGGCAGTTTAGGAACAAAGAAATGCAAAACAGTTTGAGCAGGTCTCTAATAGAGTCCCTAAGAGGCCACTGGAGCCCTCAGAAAGGCAGAGTCCAGAACAGACCCACCTTCGCTTACCCTCTAGGAGTCTCAGTTTTAACCTCTGTAAACTGGATCTGAACAGAACCTCCGGAAGGGGCCAAGCTCCTCCCTGAGACCTAGACACAGTTCTGTGATCTTAGGCACCAGCGCTGGCCCGCCCATTCCCACCATGCAACCTGCCAGACCTCCCTATACTCAGCTGTCCAATCATTCAGAGAAGCGATACCCCTTCCTAAAGCTGTTCCAGAAAATTCCATGCAACAATATCCCTGCTGCGTGTAGCTGGACTACCTAACCCTGAGCTGTTTGCAGTAATCCTGGATCCTGAGACAAAAGGAGAAATCGACAATAACTGGTCCTATCTTTAAAAAATCGGATGCTGGCACTTCTCTGGTGGTGCAATGGCTAAGACTGCTGCTGCTGCTAAGTCGCTTCAGTCGTGTCCGACTCTGTGCGACCCCATAGACGGCAGCCCACCAGGCTTCCCCGTCCCTGGGATTCTCCAGGCAAGAACACTGGAGTGGGTTGCCATTTCCTTTTCCAATGCATGAAAGTGAAAAGTGAAAGTGAAGTCGCTCAGTCGTGTCTGACTCTTCACGACCCCCATGGACTGCAGCCTACCAGGCTCCTCTGTCCATGGATTTTCCAGGCAAGAGTACTGGAGTGGGGTGCCATTGCCTTCTCCGATGGCTAAGACTACATACTCCCAATGCAGGGTGGTCAGGGAATTAGATCCCACATGCCCCAACTAAGAGTTTGTGTGTGCAACTAAAGAACCTTCATACCACAACTAAAAAGATCCTACATACCGCACAAAAATTAAAGATCCTATGTGTGGCAACTCAGACCTGGTGCAGTCAAATAAATAAATATTAAAAAAAAAAAAAAGAAGAAGTCGGGTGCTTTCCTCGTCGTCATGGACTGTTTTTGCATTTATTTGAATTTTTTTTTTTTCAGTCAATAAGAAATTTACTTGTTTTAAAAAAATCCAAATGCTGGCATTGTCCAGAAAAATTTAACAGGTTTATTTATAATTGTTATAAAGTTGAACTGCTGAAACTTGTTCACTGAAACATGTTGACTTTCACTAATGCTTTATGTCCCCGCATTTATATTAAAAATTCACACACAAATGAAAATGGAAAAACTGCCAATACCTGATTTCTGTCCCCTATTTTCCACTTGCAATCATATACTTAGGTACCTTTTGACCCCATGGGAAAAAAATATCTAACGTTCAGAACTACCAATAACAGGAAGAAGAGAATTTTTTTCTTTTTTTAAGAATGAAATGTTTCCCATCATTCTTAAGCACGTTCTCCACGTATGCGGCGTGCTAGCTGGATGTCTTTTGGTATAATTGTTACACGTTTGGCATGGATAGCACACAGGTTGGTGTCTTCAAAAAGGCCAACCAGATAGGCCTCACTTGCCTCCTGCAAAGCACCAATAGCTGCACTCTGGAAGCGCAGATCTGTTTTGAAGTCCTGAGCAATTTCCCGCACCAGACGCTGGAAGGGAAGTTTGCGAATCAGAAGTTCAGTGGACTTCTGATAACGTCTAATTTCACGGAGTGCCACAGTACCAGGCCTGTAAGGATGAGGTTTCTTCACCCCTCCAGCAGAGGGCGCACTCTTGCGAGCGGCTTTTGTAGCGAGTTGCTTCCTCGGTGCTTTACCACCGGTCGATTTGCTGGCAGTCTGCTTTGTACGAGCCATGGTATAGAGACCTCCTTACTTACCCATCTTCTCCTTCGGCTGGAGCTCGGCGAGCTAGAGGCGGCGCTGGCGTTGGAGAGCGACGGCGGCGCGGCGGCGGCTACCTATTTGAATTTTAAAAAGTGATATTAAAATATAATCATCAGAGGGCTTCCCTGATGGTCCTGTGATTAAGACTCCATGCTTCTAATGCAGGGGACATGGGTTCGATCCTTGGTTGGGGAAATGAGATCCCACATGCTGCACAGTATGGCCAAAAAAGTTTTTTTTAATGTAATCATCAGGGGCATTTCCCGGTGGCCCAGTAGTAAAGAATCCACCTGCCAATGCAGGAGACATCCATTCGATCCCTGGGTCAGGAAGATCCCCTGGAGGAGGAAATGGTTACCCGCTCCAGTATTCTTATCTGGAGAATCTCACGGATAGGGGAGCCTGGTGGGCTACAGTCCATGGTGTCGTAATGAGTTGGACACGACTTAGAGACTAAACAACAATAACATCATCAGGGAGATTGCGTGGCAGGCCAGTTGGTTAAGACTCTGTACTTCTAATGCGAGGGAGCATGGGTTCAATTCCTGGTTGGGGAACAATAAGACCCTCACATGCAACATGGTGCAGTCAAAAATAATAATGACCATTGGGACTGAGTTTTTTGGAGCACCCAACACCCGGTTTAAATTTTGTGCCTCAAAATATAAGAGAGTTCCTCGCTCTCTTCAGTACAGCATGTAGTAAGTGTTAATAAATGCTCCTAGAAGGAATGGTTGCAATATATAAAATCTAGTGTTTATTCCACAATGACAGCTGTTTCAGTTTGCTGGGGCAGTCACAACAAAACGCCACAGACTGGGTGGCTCACACAGCAGAACTTTATCGTCTCACAGTTGTGGAGGTCAGAAGTCGCACATGGAGGTATGTTGGCAAGGTTGGTTTCTGTCGAGGCCTCTGTCCGTAGCTAGCAGACGGCTGCCTTCTCTCTGTGTCTTCACAGTTTCCCTCTGGGCCTGTCTTTCCACAATCTCACCAGTATGACTGGTGTCACATTAAGTTAGGACCTAAAGACCTCATTTTAACTTAATTGGCTCTTTCAAACCCTGTCTCCAAATAAACTCACATTCTGAGGTCCTGGGGTGTTAAGTCTTTAATATGTGAGTTGAGGAGCAGGCATAGTTTAGCCCATAAGAGGAGCAAACTCTTCAATGGGGCTTAATGTGCTAGGTGCTTTTTAAAAAAATTTATTTATTTGGCTGTGTCCCGTCTTAGCTGTAGCATGTGGGATCTTTAGTTGTGGCACGTGAAATCTAGTTCCCTGACCAGCGGTGGAACCCATGTCCCTGCATTGGAAGCACAGAGTCTTAGCCATTGGACCACCAGGGAAGTCCCTAGGTGCTTTATTTATATTAACTTATTTAAGTTTCACAAGATCCCCATAATTCAACAGATTCTGTTATTATTCAACATTTTACATGAAGAATTTGAGGCTCAGAGAAGTTATGTAACTTGCCCAAGTTCACACAGACAGTGAGGGCTGAATCTACATTCACAATATCTGTCTTAATGTCAGCCAAATCTGAAATCCATCTAGGAAGTAGTAGTGGGGCAGGGTTGCTTCCTGACTAAACCATTCCTTTTTTATTGTGGCAAAATAGACATGACGTAAAATTGACCTTTTTAATCATTTTTGAGCGTGCAGTTTAGTGTGTTCCGTACATTCACATTGTTGTGCAGCCACCCGCATCATCCATCTCCATGACTTTTCAATTTTCCCAAACTGAAACTCTGTCCCCTTCAAACACTGACTCCCGTTCCCCTTCCCTCAGCTCCTGGCACCCACTACTTTGCTTGTCTTTTTCATTTGACTCCTTTAAGGAGTACAGGTACAATTAAGGCTTCACAGGTAGCACAGTGGTAAAGAATCCGCCTGGCAAGCAGGCAGATACGGGTTTGATCCCTAGGTAGGGAAGATCCCTGGAGAAGGAAATGGCAACACACTCCAGTATTCTTGCCTGGAAAATGGCATAGCCAGAGGAGCCTGGTGGGCTACAGCTCATGGGGTCGTGGACATGACTTAGTGACTAAACAATGACAATAGGTAGAATTATGCAATATTTGCTTCCAGCTTATTTCACTGAACATAATGTCGTCTTATCCATGTTGTAGCCCGGGTCAGAATTTCCTTCCTTTTTAAGGTTGAGTAATATTCCAACCGTACAATTTAAAGTCACTTGGTTCCACCCTTATTAGCTGTGTGACCTTGGGGAAATTAATTCTCTGAGCCTCACTTTGCTCCTGCGTAAAATAGGCTACACAAAACCCGGGGTGTGGGGAAGATTACATGAACGAATAAATTTAAAAGGTGGTGATAAGCCTTCAACAGCATCAAAGGCGGATGCAAGGGGCATGCAGTGGCGGCCTTTGGTCAGCAGGGGCCGCTGCCAGGGCCTCCGGGGTCCTTCCTGTCCTCCCTGCGCCGCAGCATGCGCATGCGCAGCAGAGCCTCCCTGCAGAGGTTACTTTTTTCTCTTGGTTCCTCCCCGCCCTTTACCCCCGCAGGTATTTATTACTGCAGACCCAGAGCCTGGCTGTGGCTGCTTTTTCTCTGTGCTGAAGCTCTGCTTCTCCCCCAGGTTTCTGGGTCTGGTGGGCAGTTGCCCTCTGCCAACATCTGGCCCGACCCCTACAGCTTCAGGGTGGAACTCCTCCCCATGGGGGTTAGAGTGTAGAAAGAGAGGTCGCTCAGTCGTGTCCGACTCTTTGCAACCCCGTGGATTGTAGCCTACCAGGCTGCTCTGTCCGTGGGATTCTCCAGACAAGAATACTGGAGTGGGTTGCCATTTCCTTTGCTAGGGAATCTTCCTGATCCAGGGATTGAACCCAGATCTCCCACACTGCAGGCAGGCTCTTTACCATCTGAGCCACCAGGGAAGCCCTGTATGGGGAAGGATGTCTTAAATTTCGCCATCCTCCTCTCCCCAGCTTCTTTAACTTAGACTAAGTTAGAATTTCCCAATAAACAATCTATTCACTTGCGAGCAAATTCAACCCTATTAATGAAAACCTTTGCTTTTCTTCTCTGAAATGTTCTATTTTGCAAGGAGGTGCTGTCGAGTGCCTCAGACGGAGCCTAGCACACGTTGTATGCTGAGTGCACTTTAAACATTAAAAAAGGTTAAGATAAAACATTTATTAAGAATGAGAAGCTGGATACCCATCTGCTGAAAAGGCGTCCCCCGAAGGGTGCATGCGCTTGCCTGGTAAAACTAACATAAAACGTTCCTGACACGAACACAGGCGCACGTGTTTGAATACCCGGAATTGAGCTAGGGCATTGACTTTGGCTGCCTGCAGCTCTGCGTCTCGGTCGTTCAATAGATATTTAGGGAGCAGCGCCTTACTGCCTCAGTTTCCCCCTGGGTTAAACGTGGGATCGTGATAGTAATCTTTGATTAAATGAAATCAGGGCTGTGACCGCGCTTTACAAAACAAAATGCGTAAAGCCCTTTGTAGGGATAAGAGAAGACAGTCTTATTTTAGAGTCTATTCGAACTTGCATAGCTTTGTACAGAGGCACAACTGTTTCTTCTTCCAGCGCAGGGATATCACTGCAGGCTCCCTTCTTTTGACAGAGTGAATTTAGGGGAAGATTTATTGAAGGGGATTTATTTACACTAATGAGAATATGATTACCTGATGCAAGATATACTTACTTGCGCCTACTGTGTTCCAGGCATTGGGCTGGGCTCTTTATAAAGAATAAAGATCCTAAATTAAATGCCAATTCTTTTCCTGGAGTCGAAGAGCTGATATACAACGGTTTCTTAGGGTCATATCAGGACAGGAATACAAAATAGTGTTCCTGCGCCTCCCCCTGGAGAGAAAATGAAATAGAAAATGAGATTGCGCATGTGGAAAAGCGCCTAGCTCCCACGCTTGTGATGCAGCAAACCAGTCCCTGAAATGTGTTCTATAATTGTAACGATAACTAATTAGAAATAACTGAGGTGTATTGAGAACTGTGTCAGACTCGGTGCTAATCCCTCTACATCTATTTAGTGAATTTTACTCTCCCTCAAACAAAGAAGTAGTATTGATCATCCCATTGCGCAGATAAAGAAACTGAAGCATAGAAAAACCTGCATATCTAGTGTAAGAACACTTAGAGTGATGGAGCTGATAAGGTGTTTTATTTACTGTTTTATCCACAAAGCCTATAGCAATGCCTAGCGTAGTAGACGCTGAATTTGTCTTTATGGGAAAAGTGGGTGATTAATATCTGCTTTCGAAAGGTTTTTTGTTTTAAGAAATAATTAAAGACAGCTGACTGCAGAACTAGTCCAGAGGTCCCAAGTACGCTTCTCCCTGTCCCGGACCTAGTACTGTCAGTCATCATATCAAACTTTAATCTTAGTACAATCCACAGACTCTATTCACATCGTAATATCTTTTTCATAGAAGTGGTTGGCCCTTTGCAAAATGACATAGTTGTTAAGATATGGATAATAGTCTCAGCTAAAATGCCACTCATCGCTTTTTGCACCTAAGTATTGCATCGCGTGCACCCAGCTCGAGGCAACCACGCCCCCGGGAAAATCCAAGCATGGAATGCAGATCCTTGGTATTAGAGCAGCCGCGCCGCCGCCTAAGGGGTTACCCGGGTTGGGTGGTGGAGGTGGGGAGGGTGTTCCTGCGCTTGCGCGCGGCGTCGCTTCGCTCCGCCCCCGAAGCGAGGTCAGATGACCCGCCCAACCGGCGTCGGCCTATAAAGTCTCGGGTGTTGACGTCAGCGTTCTCTTCCGCCGTCGTCGCCGCCATCCTCGGCGCGACCTAGCTCGCTCGGATCTGCCTGGGAGAATCCACCGCCATCCGCCACCATGGTGAGCAACGCTGTTCAACCAGGGGCCTGAAACGGCAGCGGGGCCTCGGCAGGGCTAGCGC
>NW_011495051.1:2995900-3007409 GCF_000754665.1 Bison bison bison | reverse complement strand
CGAGCCGGGAGAGGGGAGCCGCCTTATGTAACTCGCGGGCCGGGAGTTTCAGTCTGATTTTCTGCTGGGAGCCGTGGGCGTCTTGGAAATGGCTAAAGGAGAGAAGAGTAAGACCTTTAGAAGCGCCCAATCTTCTCCCGCTGTGTAATCTTGGCCTGGTGTCTTGTCTTTCGTGAACCTCCCAGTTGTGAACACCTGATCTAAAGCCACGAGGTGGAGGTTCGCGCCTGGTAGGGCTGCGCAACCCCCCTCCCCAAACCGGGGGTGGCATATTTATAAATCAAAGGTGGGGTGGGTGGCTCTAACTGACCCCCACAACCCCAGAGAGGGGTGACCTTGGAGTTCGGAGAGCTCCTTTGGTTGGGAAGCCTCGGGGTATACCAGTGCGCACACAGTGGGACACCTGAGGTTCAGCTGGACCCCACGAGACCCCAGTATCTACCTAGTATAAAGGGAATCTGTTGTCACTCTTTGGGACTTAGTCCCCAGTTTCCGTTCTGAGTTTTCACTTTGTGTGTGACAGCCAAGATCAGGCTTTTCAGGGACAGGGTGAATTGGACATCTTTAAAGGGGTTTTAACAAAGAAAGGTCGGAGTTGGCAGCACGGGGGACCAGCCTCTTTTGGCTAGGGCCCAGCAGCCTCTATTGATCAAAGTCTCTGTGCTAAGGATCCTTCTTGGAGTGCTGGCCTGTCATGACCCTCCCCTCCTCCACCCTGCCCAGGTGAACTTCACAGTAGACCAGATCCGGGCCATCATGGACAAGAAGGCCAACATCCGGAACATGTCTGTCATTGCCCACGTGGACCATGGCAAATCCACTCTGACGGACTCCCTTGTGTGCAAGGCGGGTATCATCGCCTCTGCCCGGGCTGGGGAGACCCGCTTCACTGACACCCGGAAGGATGAGCAGGAGCGTTGCATCACCATCAAGTCAACGTGAGCAAGTCCCTTGGTGTCGACTCCACAGGGACAGGGGGCTGCTGCTTGCTCTTAGTCCTTGGTAGTGGGCAGGAAGGATAGACATAGGCCTTTTCCCACAGGCTTCTGGGGAGAGGAGCACTTTGGAACTGGGCTTCTGAACTGGGAGGGATGATGGAGCTTCATCTGCTGGGATGGGCACTTTTGCCTCCAGGGGAAGAGGCACAGTGATGGGTGGTAGAGTTAAGGAGGTTGGAGGGGAAGGGAGCTGGGGGCTCTTGGCAACGTCTGGAGGATGCTGTTGGCATCTGGGGTCAATGCCAAAGTCCTGCTGTGTGCACGGCAGCCCCCTGTGAGTTTTCTGACCCCAGATGTCAGGGTGAGAACCTCCCCCACCCCAAAGAAAAAGCAGTGATGGCAGGTGTCTTCATTTAGTCATTTGTCCTTGGTCATTGCTCTGAGGCTCACTTCCCTGCAGGGCAGGGAAGGGTGAAAAGTAGCCTTTGGGATTTCTAGCTCCTATGTAGTAGCTGCCTTTTGACAACAGGTGTGTTGAGCCTGGGAGCACCCAGGTGGATTCTGGTGCCAGGGAAGTGGCTGTCCCTGGCAGAGGGTGCTGCGAAGATAAATGTCCCCAGATGCGGTGGCTCTTGTGTTGGGAGTCTCAAGTTCATCTTTAAGGATGAGTAATGCAGGGGGAGGGGACAGGTTGCGGCATCTGCCTGGCTTTTTATTGGATCCCAGCCTCACTTAAGAATGAAGAGCGTCCACCTGACTCCCCCTCGGTGGGAACCTGATTGACCACAGGCCAGGCTAAGGTGTGGCTTTCGCCTGGCTCACCTGTCCCCATCTTTTCAGGGCCATCTCCCTTTTCTATGAGCTTTCAGAGAACGACTTGAATTTCATCAAGCAGAGCAAGGATGGCTCTGGCTTCCTCATCAACCTCATCGACTCCCCTGGGCACGTCGACTTTTCCTCAGAGGTGACAGCTGCACTCCGTGTCACTGACGGTGCCTTGGTGGTGGTGGACTGCGTGTCGGGTAAGTAGTGGGCACCCCCTAGGACGGCTTGGAACCTGGGGCTGTCCCCTCTCTGGCTGCAAGAGCCGCCTCATCCCCTGCTGGTCTGCAGGTGTGTGTGTGCAGACAGAGACGGTGCTGCGCCAGGCCATCGCTGAGCGCATCAAGCCAGTGCTAATGATGAACAAGATGGACCGGGCCCTGCTTGAGCTGCAGCTGGAGCCTGAGGAGCTCTACCAAACCTTCCAGCGCATCGTGGAGAACGTCAACGTCATCATCTCCACTTACGGCGAGGGCGAGAGCGGCCCCATGGGCAACATCATGGTAGGACAGCCTGACTGCTGGGTTTAGGGTACCTCTCTCTGCTGTGTTCCTAGTAGCCCCTTCCACTGCTCCCGTGGGGCAGACTGGAAGGGCTGTGGTCTTGGGCTGCCCCTGGGGAACTGCTTCTCAATCAGTGACTTCCTGGGGATTCTTGGGAGGTGGAAACTGGGGTTCAAGGAACCTTAGAGTGACAGGAAAGCTGGACTTCTGGGGGGATGAGGTAGTGGCTCCCGCTGCTTGCTGACAGGTGCATGGGGCAGTCCCTGTGGGATCTTTGCACACATTCCCCCCCCAGGGGTTGGGCACCTTGTACATGATGACTAAAATTTCTTCACTTTGACCTGATGGCTATTGAAGAAATCTAAGGTCTGAGGTGTGGAGTGCCTGGGGATTTTGTAGCTGTGGTTTTCGTCCAACTGTTCCAGCTAAACTTGTCTCCTGTTCTCGCAGATCGACCCCGTCCTTGGTACTGTTGGCTTCGGGTCTGGTCTCCATGGTTGGGCCTTTACCCTGAAGCAGTTTGCCGAGATGTATGTGGCCAAGTTTGCTGCCAAGGGCGAGGGACAGCTAGGGCCTGCTGAGCGGGCCAAGAAGGTGGAGGACATGATGAAAAAGCTGTGGGGAGACCGGTAAGTGTTCAAGACACTGCTCGAGTGTCCGTAGGGTTTTTTTTTTCACCCAGATTACCACCCCCCTCGCCGCTGATTTCTCTAACTCTTGGGTTGGGTGTTCTCCGAACAGGTACTTTGATCCAGCCACCGGCAAGTTCAGCAAGTCAGCCAACAGCCCTGATGGCAAGAAGCTGCCACGGACGTTCTGCCAGCTCATCCTGGACCCAATCTTCAAGGTGAGCCAGTGTAAGCTTGGTAGATACCCATTCCCAGGGCTGTCCTTGGGCTCCCCAGACAGTCTGGTACCCAACCTGCTGCAACCGATGGCAAGATGCCACAAGGCAAGGCAGGGCCAGGCTGCATGTCAGCTCGTGGAACAAGGATGAGACAGCAGGAGGTCAGAAGGCCCTCAGTTCAACCCTGGCTAACAGCGCTCCCACATTCTTGGGCTGCATCTTGGGGTCAGTCAGCCTTCTTGACTGGGCAGCAGGTGAGATGTGGCAGAAGGGGCTGACTATTGTAAGCCAGTGAGTTTTCAGTGAGAATGCCCATTTACTTAGGGTGAGTTTTTTTAAGTCTGTTGAGAGATTGCACTATTATTTGCTAGATTAAGTCAGGCGTTTGATGGTAAGTGAGGATTTTTGCAGCTTTGGCCCTGCTCCATCTGTGCCCTTTAGGCTCTAGCACGTAACTGCAGACTTCAAGTATGTTCTCAAGCCCACTTTGCCATCTTTCCTGCATGTTAGGTGTTTGATGCAATCATGAACTTCAAGAAAGAGGAGACTGCAAAACTAATTGAAAAACTGGACATCAAGTTGGACAGTGAAGATAAGGACAAGGAGGGCAAACCGCTTCTGAAGGTAAGTGGAGAGGCTCTGCCTGGAGTCCCACCTTCTTGGAGCTGCTTTTGTTGATTTTCTTTCTGGTCTCTTGCTGACGTTTCCCCCTCACATCCTCTACTCTAGGCTGTGATGCGCCGCTGGCTGCCTGCTGGGGATGCCCTGCTGCAGATGATCACCATTCACCTGCCTTCCCCTGTGACGGCCCAGAAGTACCGCTGTGAGCTCCTGTACGAGGGGCCCCCAGACGATGAGGCAGCCATGGGTATGTGGGGCCTGCCTGCACCCCGGGGGCCTGATGCTGGACAGAGCCTCAGGAGTTTGGAAAGCTGAGCTGCCATGGAATTACGTTTTCCCCTTTGGGGGTTTCATTTCTCTTCTCAGGCATTAAAAGCTGTGATCCCAAAGGCCCTCTCATGATGTACATTTCCAAAATGGTGCCGACCTCTGACAAAGGTCGGTTCTATGCTTTCGGCCGGGTCTTCTCAGGGCTGGTGTCTACTGGCCTGAAGGTCCGCATCATGGGCCCCAACTATACTCCTGGGAAGAAGGAGGACCTGTACCTGAAGCCGATCCAGAGGTGAGGTACTCAGGGAGTTAGAGGGGGCCGAACAGCCTCCTGCTCCTCCTCCTTCATCCAGTGAGGGGGGAACGGTGGGGTCATCTGAATGAAAGAGACCTGCCCGGGGGAGGGGAGCACCAGGAAATAGTACCCTTCCTCCAGCTAAGGGTTCTCAGTGTGATGCAGTCCTGAGCTGGGAAGCAGGTAGGAAATTAGAGTGATCCCAAAGATCACAGTTGAGAGTGGCGCCCCACCCCCCCCAACGTCATTGCTGCAGGTGTGGGACTCTCTGAGGCCTTGACTGCACTAGGGTGCAGAGACTTGCATAGGCACAGCAGCACGTTGCCTGGTCTTGGGGTGATAAGAGCCAGAACCAGCACTGAGATGTCACTGGGTTACTGGCCCCTAGTGAGCTGGCTCTGCCCCTGTAGACATGAAGACAGCCACAGGTTCAAAGGAGGGGAACTTTGTGCTTCCACTGCAGGAGGCTTGGGTTCATTCGCTGGTCTAGAAATTAATACGTGTGCAGTGTGGTACTACCAAAAAAATAAGGGAGGCTTGTCTGGTGACTTGGGGATCTGCCCCACAAGTGCTTGTGTGTTGACATCTTTTGTGTCGTTCCCCCCTCCCCAGGACAATCCTGATGATGGGCCGTTACGTGGAGCCCATCGAGGATGTGCCTTGTGGCAACATTGTGGGCCTGGTGGGCGTGGACCAGTTCCTGGTGAAGACTGGCACCATCACCACCTTTGAGCATGCCCACAACATGCGGGTGATGAAGTTCAGTGTGAGCCCTGTTGTCAGGGTTGCTGTGGAGGCCAAGAACCCGGCCGACCTGCCCAAGCTGGTGGAAGGTCTGAAGCGGCTGGCCAAGTCGGACCCCATGGTGCAGGTGGGTGGCCCTTGGCCAGAGGTGACACCTGCCGCGGTGGGTTGTTGACTTGTTGATGTGATGTGGCTGGGCTGACCTGGCAGAACTCCTGCCCATTTAAATGGTGGTTTTCCACCCAGGAATCCAACTTTGATACACTACTTTGATACAGTTTTTTCAGACTGGTGGGACCCTGAGGCTCTTTTTAGAAGGTTAATGTTGAAAACTAGTAAAACGGGCCCTGATACCTTCCCCCTAAACCCTGTGTTGGGAGTCCACCTTGTCCAGCTGGAGCTGGCTTTCCACTTGCCCCCTGGAATCCCTTGGGTTACCGCATGGTCCTGGGTCCTGCGGTCGGTGTTGGGCTGACGCTTGGCCTTCTGCAGTGCATCATCGAGGAGTCCGGGGAGCACATTATCGCGGGGGCTGGGGAGCTGCACTTGGAGATCTGCCTCAAGGACCTGGAGGAGGATCACGCTTGCATCCCCATCAAGGTGAGGCTGGTGCTGCCACGCAGTGACAGCTGGAGGCCTGCATCCCCTATACCAAGAGGGCTGATGGAGAGCACGACCTGGGTGGGCTCTGAGAGGCCCGCTGGTGGGGGTCATTTGATTCTCCTTCCTTTTGCCCCTTTTTGCCAGATAATATGTGGTGGTGTGACATCAGCTGTTTAGATGCGCAGGCAGGGTTGGAGTGTGAGGGGTCTGCTAACTTTTGCTAACAAGTTTACCAAAAAAAAAAAAGAAAAACTTGTGAAAAGGGCAGACACTGAGGTTCTGTAGGCGGCCCCACCACCGCCAGCTGGTGCACTCTGTTTTCCATTTTCTGCTTTTTCATAAAAATGAGCTCAGATCTGTGTCTGCTTGGCCAAGGTTTTGGGTTTCTTTACATGCTGTTTTTCCTTGTTAAGCCTTTTTAGTTACGGGAATGAAAGTTTCTGTTCTTGAGGGAATTGACAGGTTTTTCATATTTTTTTCTAAATAAGGAAACTATTCTGAAATGGGATCTTGCACTTGTATGTTTGCAATCACTTTTCAATTAATACTGCACATACAGTTTTACCATAAGTGTATTTAGCCAGCCCTGTTAGCAGTGGGCATTTAGCGAGCAGCTAGCTGCACACTTGTTTACACGAAGTCAGGTGGAGCCTGCCCTGCTCTCTATCCTCTGCCAGTGTGAAGTGGGTATCATTAGGAAGATGCTTTTCTGGGGTGTCTGCTTTCTGGGGCAGACCTGACCCTGCACGTTCCTCTTCCAGAAATCTGACCCAGTTGTCTCGTACCGGGAGACTGTCAGCGAGGAGTCAAACGTGCTCTGCCTATCCAAGTCCCCCAACAAGCACAATAGGCTTTATATGAAGGCGCGGCCCTTCCCTGACGGCCTGGCTGAGGACATCGACAAGGGCGAGGTGTCCGCCCGTCAGGAGCTCAAGCAGCGGGCCCGCTACCTGGCTGAGAAGTACGAGTGGGATGTGGCCGAGGCCCGTAAGATCTGGTGCTTCGGCCCTGATGGCACGGGCCCCAACATCCTCACGGACATCACCAAGGGTGTGCAATACCTCAATGAAATCAAGGACAGTGTGGTAGCTGGCTTCCAGTGGGCCACCAAAGAGGTGAGGGGGTGCTCAGGCACAGCACTGCAGGGCCAGTCAGCGGCCGAGGTGGGATTGTGTGTGGTCTTGGGGACAGCTGTGGCCAGCCTCTCCCTCAGAGCTGCTGTGAAGGTGGGTTCTTGATGGTGGTCCTCCTTCCTCCATAGGGGGCACTGTGCGAGGAGAACATGCGGGGCGTGCGCTTTGACGTCCATGATGTGACGCTGCACGCTGATGCCATCCACCGTGGGGGTGGCCAGATCATCCCCACGGCTCGGCGCTGCCTGTATGCCAGTGTGCTGACTGCCCAGCCCCGGCTCATGGAGCCCATCTATCTTGTGGAGATCCAGGTAAGGGGGCTGGGCTGGGAACCCCCAGCTGCTGTTTTGGGTTCTGTCCTGCCCAGCAGCTGCTCAGAGCCCTTTTTTGCCCGACAGTGTCCAGAACAAGTGGTTGGTGGCATCTACGGTGTCCTGAACAGGAAGCGGGGCCACGTCTTTGAGGAGACCCAGGTGGCCGGCACCCCCATGTTTGTTGTGAAAGCCTACCTTCCTGTCAATGAGTCCTTTGGTGAGTACCAGTCTGGTGTGGTCCTCAGATGCCCACTGCCTTTAGGGTGGAGCCCAGCAGACATAGAGCCTTGGCCCATCCTTTCTCATCATGAGGGGAGCTGCCTACTGCAGTTTTCTGCAGCACACTTGTGAAGGAGGGGATGACCTATTTGTCTCTCACGTGGGTCTCAGGACTGTTGATTTAGTGTAGAGGCCTCGGCCTGTGGATCTAAGCACGGCCACAGAGCAGCTGTGCTGGAGATCTGGCTCATCCTCAGAAGGTGCAGATGGAGGCCTGGGGCCCAGGAAGGGCCAGCCCTGCCTCAATCTTTAATCAGTAGCCCTTGTCGGGGGGAACCTTTGGGTGAAGTGTAGGGTAACGGGGTTAACCTCTAACATGACTTCCGGGATCCTCTGGTGTGAGTCTGTGTTTCTGGTCTTGGCCAGGGGACCGTGAGACACATACTGGGTTTCCCATTGAGCACTGTTTGCCCCTTCTGCAGGCTTCACTGCTGACCTGAGGTCCAACACGGGCGGCCAGGCCTTCCCCCAGTGTGTGTTCGACCACTGGCAGATCCTGCCCGGTGACCCCTTTGACAACACCAGCCGCCCCAGTCAGGTAGTGGCGGAGACACGCAAGCGCAAAGGCCTGAAGGAAGGCATCCCAGCCCTGGACAACTTCCTGGACAAGTTGTAGGCGGCCTCCGCTTAGCCTGCCACCGGGTGGGACTCGGCGCGGCCCCCGCGCCCAGGGACAAGTGACCACAGCAACAAGCCCCCACATTCTCCACAACACCTCGAGGCTGTCCAGACCCAGTAATGCTCTGCCTGACAGGTTTCTGGGGCCCACTTCGTGCCATCGCTCAACATGAACACTTGATGCCGTTTCTTTCGATATTTATTTCCAGATTTCAGGGGCAACAAGTGCCCTCGCAGCAGGGACTTATCTGGCCGGTGGGGATGGGGGAGGGGATGGGACAACCCTAACTTTTTTGTTGAGAGGGAAACTTAATGTCAAAAAAAAGTTAAAAATAAACGCATTAAGAGGTTTATTTGGGTAAATGGCCCCTAGTGGATTTTCCTCCAGAAGGGGGCAAGAAACAAGCGGGTAGATGTTCTCTTTGGACAGAAGCTAGAAGGCAGGAAACCCCGCCCGCACAGTGTCACTGAGCACCTCCAGCTGTATTAGTGCCATTGGAATAATAAACTCGACATGGTGGAGACTGTGCGTGTGTATGTGGTCTTTCTCCGTCTGCTCAGGCTCAAATGGGCTCCCTGGGCCAGTGAGTAAGGCCATCGGTGGTATTGCAGTACAGTGTTGAGTATCCAAATGACAGTCCAGGAGTCCATCTGTCACAAGGCCAGCCAGACATCTGTGCTGTCCACAGGGCAGCCACTTTGCCCACGTGTCCCCTCAGCGTTAGAAATGGGAGCAGTGTGCCCCAGGGACTGAGTGTTGGGTTCGTAAAATAGCTTGTTTATATTTTTCTGTAACATGTCAGGGAAATAAACTGAAGGGACCTTTTGGCAAACCCAGTATTTACATAATTGACACTGGTGGTGCTGTAGCAGTCAGGGCAGGCTTGGAAGATTGCCTCTGTCCTCACTGTGGACCCATCCTCCCTGGGGTGGCTCAGAGGTTAAAGCGTCTGCCTCCAATGCGGGAGACCCAGGTTCGATCCTTGAGTCTGGAAGATCCCCTGGAGAAGGAAATGGTAACCCACTCCAGTATTTTTGCCTGGAGGATCCCATGGACAAGAGAAGCACGGTAGGGTACAGTCCACAGGGTTGCAAAGAGTCGGACACGACTGAGCGACTTTAAACTTCCCTTGTGGCTACTTCTATGCTGTTTGTTGCTAAGTTGTGTCTGACTTGCAACCCCATGGACTGAAGCCCCCCAGGCTCTTCTGTCTGTGGGATTACCCAGGCAAGAATACTAGAGTGGGCAGCCATTTCCTTCTCCAGGGAATCTTTTCGACACAGGGATGGAACTTTAGTCTCCTGTGTAGCAGGCAGATTCCTTACCATTGAGCCACCTAGTGTGTGAAGAGGGAGGCAGAGTAGAAACCTGGTGAATATTGCCTAGGGCCAGGTGACCAAGGTCGACATCAGTGTTAAGTCCCCATGATGGTATGGCACCACATGGTCTTCCCAAAACTCATCTTTTCAGTTTTAACTGTGAGAAAAACATCAAGACAAACCCACATTGAGGGAACAGACCAGTATTCAAGTCATCAAAACCCCTGTAAATGAGACTCAAAAAGCACAGAGGAACCTAAGAAGACATGTGACATGATCCTGGGATAAGAAAAGACAGGAGAAAGTCTAGTAAGGACTGGTTAATAATGTATCACTGTTGGTTCTTTAGTGGGGACAAATGTACCAGATTAATGAAACAATAGGGAAAAGCGAATGTGAGAGAGTGCTGCTTTAGCTGTGAAGTGTGCTTTGGGTTTAGTGGAGGAAGGTGGTCCCCAGGCTGGAAGAAGAGCTTTTGTGTCAACGCTTAAGTGAGGATGAGGTGTGAGGCGAAGAAGGCAAGTCATGGTGAAGTGAAGTGGAATTGCATGAGGTTGGGACTATCATAACCAGATGGCCTGTGTCAGATGGTATCTGAAGTGGTTCAGTGTGGGCTTTGGGTTCAGGCCTCTGGGGACGAATCTCAGTTAATGCATTTACTGGCTGTGTGACTCTGGGTGGGTTACTTAAAACCTCTCTGGGTCTGTTTCCCCAAGTATAGAAAGAGTAAAATTTTTTACTTCACGTTGTTGACTGGTATGCAGTAAGGCTCAGTCAATGCTGCTGCTGCTGCTGCTAAGTCGCTTCAGTTGTGTCCGACTCTATGCGACTCCATAGACGGCAGCCCACCAGGCTCCCCCGTCCCTGGGATTCTCCAGGCAGGAACACTGCAGTGGGTTGCCATTTCCTTCTCCAATGCATGAAAGTGAGAATGAAGTCGCTCAGTCGTGTCCGACTCCTAGCGACCCCATGGACTGCAGCCCACCAGGCTCCTCTGTCCATGGGATTTTCCAGGCAAGAGTACTGGAGTGGGGTGCCATTGCCTTCTCGTCAATGCTAGTTCTTATGTATCTTGAGCCTAAAAGGAGTCATAAATCCTCAAGCATTTAATGGCAATACCTATCCTAGTTTGCATCTTTATGTATTTGCAGTATGGCTAATAGCTTCCCAGGTAGTGCTAGTGGTAACCCACCTGTGAATGCAAAATGACTTGAGAAGTAGGTTTGATCCTTGGGTCAGGAAGGTCCCCTGGAGACGAAAATGGCAACCCACTCCAGTATTCTTGCCTGGAGTATCATGGACAGTGGGGACTGGCTAGCTATGCAGAATTGAACACAACTGAAATGACTTAGCAACCCTGCTTATTTAACTTATATGCAGAGTAAAGAACTGAAGTGAAGTGAAGTCACTCAGTCGTGTCTGATTCTTTGCGATTCCATGGACTGGAGCCTGGAGCCTAATAGGCTACAGTCCATGGAATTCTTCAGGCAAGAATACTGGAGTGGGTTGCCATTTCCTGCTCCAGGGGATCTTCCCGACCCAGGGATCGAACCCAGGTCTCCTGCATTGCAGGCAGACACTTTACCGTCTAATGCTGGGCTGGAAGAAGCACAAGCTGGAATCAAGGTTGCTGGGAGAAATATCAATAACCTCAGACATGCAGATGACACCACCCTAATGGCAGAAAGTGAAGAGGAACTAAAGAGCCCCTTGATGAAAGTGAAAGAGGAGAGTGAAAAAGTTGGCTTAAAGCTCAACATTCAGAAAACGAAGATCATAGCATCTGGTCCCATCACTTAATGGGAAATAGATGGGGAAACGGCGGAAAGAGTGTCAGACTTTATTTTTGGGGGGCTCCAAAATCACTGCAGACGGTGATTGCAGCCATGAAATTAAAAGACGCTTACTCCTTAGAAGGAAAGTTATGACCAACCTAGATAGCATATTAAATAGCAGAGACATTACTTTGCCAACAAAGATTCGTCTAGTCAAGGCTATGGTTTTTCCTGTGGTCATGTATGGATGTGAGAGTTGGACTGTGAAGAAAGCTGAACACTGAAGAATTGATGCTTTTGAACTGTGGTGTTGGAGAAGACTCTTGAGAGTCCCTTGGACTGCAAGGAGATCCAACCAGTCCATTCTAAAGGAGACCAGTCCTGGGTGTTCATTGGAAGGACTGATGCTGAAGCTGAAACTCCAATA
>NW_011495051.1:2995365-2995800 GCF_000754665.1 Bison bison bison | reverse complement strand
TGCTGGGAGGGATTGGGGACAGGAAGAGAAGGGGACGACAGAGGATGAGATGGCTGGATGGCATCACCGACTCGATGGACATGAGTTTGAGTAAACTCCGGGAGTTGGTGATGGACAGGGAGGCCTGGCGTGCTTCGATTCATGGGGTTGCAAAGAGTCGGACACGACTGAGCAACTGAACTGAACATTTTACAGAGGAGAAAACTGCCTGGGACTGAAGCAGCCCCAGGGTCCGCCTCAGGAGCTGTCATGAGAGAGCTGGGCATAGGATTCGCGTATTTCACGCCCAAGAAAGGCAGGAATAGGGGTGCAGGACTTCAGCATCCTACTGCCCAGCTTCAGGACCCCGGTCAGAGGAGAAGGGGCGGGGCGGTCCAGGGACCGGAAGTCAGGAGGCCGACTTCCGTAAATTTGACCGACGTTCTTTACAGCCAA
>NW_011495051.1:2994943-2995099 GCF_000754665.1 Bison bison bison | reverse complement strand
TAGTAGGGGGTACTTTTGGGGATCCGTGAGATGACTGGACTGGAGAAGGATCTGGGCCGGGGCCTGTGAGGGGCGTGGCGGCCTCTGAGACGCTGGAGCCGGGACGTTAAGGGTTGGGGGCGTCTCTGAAGGAAGCCGTAGGGGTCTGCCTTGGAG
>NW_011495051.1:2979867-2994843 GCF_000754665.1 Bison bison bison | reverse complement strand
AAGAGAAGGATCATGGAGGAGACTCAGATGTCGCCCTTTGCGGGGTTCTGTTGTGGGTGTGGAGCTTGGGGCGGGGGCCTTTGAAACTTGAAAGAGATGTCTTCGAGGAAGGGGGAGGAGGAAGTTAACTTTGCTAGCACGGCGGAGGTCAGAGGGAGCATGAATGGGTTAGGGCCTTGGAGGAGCTTAGAAGCCGTTGTCCAGTTCCTGGTAAATTCAGGAAGGCGGGGGCAAGAGATGGGGTAAGCCCAGCGCCGCAGAGGATCTTAGTGACCAGCCGAGAAGGGGAGGGCATGTGGGGGCAGTGGGTAAGGAAGAGGAGGGGTTAAGCTTGCTGAGGGACAGGGAGATGGGAGTGTGTCGTAAATCTGGCAGAGAATCAGGGTGTCCCAGGGTTTGGGGGTGTGAAGAGTGTGGGAGAACTTATAGGAATTTGGGGGCTATGGATGAGATTGGGAGAAGCCTAGAAGGAAGAGGCAGAAAAAGACTGGGGTGTTGTGTGCAGAACCACAGATCTATGGCTCCTGGGAGTTACGGAGGTGTAAGTGGCACAAGCCGGGCTAACACTGACCCCTGGGGCAGTGTGGTATGGAAATGAGATGACACATGAAAGCGCCTCGCCCACCAAATGCAAGTGCCTTCTACAGGGAAGGTGGAATTTCAGCATGGTGGATCTGAAACCTATTTGGGGGATGCTGATCGAGCCTTTGACCCAGAAGTAATGACTGGCATCTCAGTCCTTTTCTGTTTCTCTGTCTCCTCCAGGGTCACAGCGAGAGGACTCCGTGAGGTACTGTTCCCGGACCACTGACCAGGTTTGTACTGGGGTGGAAGACGCTGGAAGGCAGACCGGCCACCATGTCAACATTCAGGCAGGAGGATGTGGAAGACCACTATGAGATGGGAGAGGAGCTGGGAAGGTGAGCAGTTCCCTCTGATGGGGCCCCGAGGAGGGGGGAGACCCAACCTACTGTGGGGTCTTCTGGGGTATATCCTCTCCTCTTGTCCTTTCTCCCGCTCTCCCCAAGCAGGGATGAGTCAGTATCATGTACTGTGGGATGAGTTTGGGCTTTGGAGGGAGCCAGTCTGGGCCTGGAATTCTTGTTCCGACATCCCCTGTGCACTTCCTTTGGGAATAAACATGATGGAGTCCAAACAGCACCTAAGACAGTGCCTGGCCTATAGCATGAGAGCAGTAGATGTTGGTAAAGGTCTGTCTGTGTCTTTAAACCTCTCTTGTGGGAGGCAGTGGAGCCTCCCGGGCCTCCTGTCCGGGCCCACACCCTGGCCCATTGTTAGCATTCTTGTGGGAAAGAGCAGAAGTTTCCCAATCCAGCCGGGCAGCTGATTTCCTGCCAGGCCGGGCCTGGGAGCGTCCCCTGGGAGCTCTCCCGCCTCAGACCTGCCAGCTACCATCCTTTTTTCTGCTGAGCCTCAACCCTTATTTGGTGAGTTTGTTGCTGGCTGGCCTTCCCGGAGCTGCCTTGGCCGGCCCCATGATGTCACCAGAAGGGAATGTAAATAACTGAGCCATTCATCAGGCTTTTGCTGAGAGAGCCTCTGGGGCTCATTTGGGATTCTGAAGTCCCTCCTTTAGGAATTTCCTCTGGTAGAGTGGCAGGAAATGCAGGCCATCTCCCTCACCCCCACGGAAATCTCAGACTCTATTATTGAAAATGTTAGGGCCTTCTGCTGAGAGTAGCAGGCCAATAGTCAGTAAAACTATCATGTATGTTCCCTTTAACCCACTAATTTCACTCCTAGGAGTTAATTCTGTGGGTATAGCATATACGTAGACCTAAGATCTAGGGATGGGGAGAATCACTGTAAGGACTTTATGTGAGTAGAAGATGGGGCCTTTTCGGTGACCATCACAGCATCACTGCTTTGTCAACAGAATATTATGCAGCCATTAAAAAGAGCATGGCAACTTGTATAAAGCAAGCCATGTAGGAATTTTATTGAAATTCTCTAGTAGTTGTCAACTTTAATAATTTTATTATAATGTGTTTTATTTAACCTGTTAGGTCAAACTGTTACCATTTTGGTTGTCATTCATTATAAAAATTATTATTATTATTTAAAAAATATTTATTTATTTGGCTGCTCCAGGTCTTAGTTGTAGCACTCGGGATTTTTTTAGTTGTGGCATGCAAGATCTAGTTCCCTGAGTAGAGATGGAACCCACGCCCCCTGGATTGTGAGCGTGGAGTCTTGGCCACCGGACCACCAGGGAAGTTCCTATAAAATTTTTCAATGAAATAGTTTACTACGTGTTTTTGATGTGAAGCCTTTGAATTCTGGTGTGTCTTGTATGCTCACAGCACACCTCAGTTTGAATGGGTTGGACAGCTTCCGTGTGGCCAGTGGCTGTCATTATGGACAGCATTGCCCTATGTAATGATCCAGAACATTCTTAGAGACACACAGGTGAAGGATTAATGCCATGGAACACTGTGCATACTGTGCTGCAACTGTAGAACTTGTAGATATTGTTTGGCCATCTGACTCCTGGGCTGTTTTTTGTTACACTCCCATTCGTCTGTGAAAGGCTCTACCAGGCAGGACCATTATCATCCCCATTTTGTGGATGAAGAAACTGAGGCTCAGAACAGGAAATCAGCTTGCCCAAGGCCATGTAGACTGAAGGTGGCCAGGCAGGACTCAGGCCTTGAGACTAAGCCCTGCTGATTGCAAAGCGCAGGTGTGCTGGAGCCAGAAGTGGGCGTCTGGCTTCTGCTTTGAGTTAAGCCCAGCCGAGTTTTCTTGTCCTGGGAGTCATGGGCTGAATAAAATGGGAGTGAGTATTTTTGTGTGGATGTGTATGGAGGGTTCTCCCAAGTCAAGTCACCTGGGCAGTCTTGGGAGATAAATTAGTCTGCGGTTGGTCAGTGTGGACGCCAGCCTGGTTTCTGTGTCACGGAGTGTGTCTGCATTCGTCACCTCAGGCTGCTGGAGGCTAGATGTCAAGGATCAAGGTGCTGCAGGCTTGGCTCGTCTGAGGCTTTCTCATTGGTGTGCGATGCCCCCTTCTCCCCGCGGCTTCATGTGGTCTCCCTCTGCGTGTGTCTGTGTCCTGACCTCCTCCTCTTACAAGGACACTTAACCCTGTTGGGTTAAGATCCACCCCAGTGACCTCGGGCTCCCTGGTGGCTCTGTGGTAAAGAATGCGCCTGCCAATGCTGGAGATGCAGGTTTGATCCGTGGGTTGGGAAGATTCCCTGGAGGAGGAAATGGCAACCCACTCCAGTATTGCCTGGAAAATCTCATGGACAAGAGGAGCCTGGTGGGCTACAGTCCATGGGGTCGCATCGAGTCAGACACAGCTGTGCACCAGTGACCTCATTTTTACTAAATTACCTCTTCAAAGGCCCTAAATCACAGTAGTCAGATTTAGGGGTCCTAGGGGTTAGGATTTTGGGGGACACAATTTAGCACTAATAGTGTCTTGGTTTCCCTTCCCATGAACTCTTTTTTTGTGTGTTTTAAAGAAAATATTTATTTGGCTCTGCCAGGTCTTATTTACAGTTGCAGCACATGGGATCCTTGATCCTCATTGTAGCATGTGGGATCTAGTTCTTAGACCAGGGCTTCCTGCATTGGGAGTGTAGAGTCTTAGCCACTAGACGACCAGGAAAGTTTCACCTCCCCCCTGCCATGAACTCTTTGTTAGTTTTTTGATTCATCTTGGAATAAAACTAGAGGGGAAGAAATCCTTGTATTTGAGAATTAGGCCACACATTCAGGCCTAGAGCGTTCCCAATAGGCAGCAAACACTCGGCATTCAATGACATTACTGTCGGAGTGTCATTGTGAGGTGGGAGGTGGACCTGGAAGAATTTGCTTGGTTGATGTAGGCAGAGAGGAGAAGGAAAGACATTTCAGGAGTGAGGAGTGTTAGCTAAGATGTTGACAGGGGCAGGAGCACAACGTACCCAGGGGACCATTGTGGTGGATTTAAGGGACTGGGGGGAGGCCTGATCAGGGACACGACATTTCTCATCTGACTGTGCTCTTGGCTTTTAGACTAGTGTATGAGTTTCCTGTTGCTGCTGTAACAAATTACCACAATTTAGTGGCTGAGAAGAATATCCATGTTTTACGTCAAGGTCTGGGAGTCTGGAGTCTAAAACGAATCTGCTAGGTTGGTCCCTCCGGAGGCTCCTGCCTCTTCCAGCTTCTAGAGGCACCGCATCCCTGGCTTGTGGCCCCTCCCTCCATCCTCACAGGCAACAGCACACATCTTCCGTCGCTCTCTGCCTCTGACCCTCCTGCCTCCCTCTTATGAGGACCCTGTGATGACACTGGGACCACTGGGGAGTCCAGGGTCGTCCCCATCTCAGGGGCCTTAATTCTGTCTTCAGAGCCCCTCTGTCCAGTGAGGTGACACGCCCATAGGTCCCGGGGATTCAGACGTGGACCATTATTTAGCTCACCTTGATTGGAGATCATTTGCACTTCCCACCTGCCTATGTTGACCTTGCCTGCCCGAGTGGGCATAGAGCATGTCTGCAGCAGCCGCTGTGGCGCCTTTGTGCCTTGATGCTCACGCGCACAGCGGCTTTAGATGCTTGCCAGCTGCAGCTGGTACACAGTGTCCTAGTAAGGTCCGCTTACTGGGTCCCTTGGCTTTTCTGAAGACCCCACTGGCTGGGCAAAGACACCCTCACTCATCTGTCTCTTGTTCTGCCTGTCCTGTCTGTGCTATCACCAACTGAAGAGATCCCCCTGTCCCCAGGGCCCATCTATGCCACTCCTTCCTCTACACACTGGGTCCCATTTCTCTGAGTTGTCACATAGTCACCTTGTCCCCTTTCTCTTGACCCCTGGTGGGACCTGGTTGAGGTCTCTTGTGTGCCTTCTGTCTTAGACTTAGTCTCTACTTTCGCATGACCCATAGCCAGTGGGCCACATCCAGCCCTCGCCTAGTGCAGTATGGTCCACTCACGAACGTAGAATGATTTTTTACTTTTTTAAAGGGTTGTAAAAACACATACAAATTGTGACAGAGACCATATGGCCTGTAAAGCTTAAAATAATTATCCTCTGGCCTTTTTCACTCAATTCCTGAGTGAAAGCAAGTTAATGTAGCTAAGTTCCTAGACAGCAAAAGAATTTGGACATTGGACAGCTCCCTGAAGGACAGTAAATAGTTTCTCTCTTTCTCTTCAAATAACAGCTGTCTTGAGATATAATTGGCACACCATACTGTTTATTAAACTGTACAACTTAATGATCTTCCATATATTCACAGTTTTACAGCCATCACTATTAAATAATCTCAGAACATTTTCATCATCCCAAAAGGAGCTCCACCCCCCTAGTCAGTCACCCTCATCACCTCCTCAGCCCCTGACAACCAGAAACCCACTCTCTGGCCTGTTCTAGGTGTTTCCCATCAGTGGATTATACACTGAGTGTCCTTCTGCATCTGTTTGTCTCACTGGGCATCATATTCTCGGGGTCCATCCACATTGTAGCAAGTGTCAGGGCTTCACCCCTTTTCAGGACTGAGTAATGCTCCCGTGTGTGGAGGGACCACATTTTGTGCATGCTGTATCCCCTGATCGCCATTTGTCTCTACCTTATGACTGCTGTGAATGATGGTGCTCTGAACATTTGTGTACAAGTTTTTGTAGAGTGGAATTCCTAGGTCTGAAGGTAACTCCATTTTTAAGGTTTTAAGGAACCTCCAGACAGTTTTCGCCACAGCTTCCCCGTCTGGCTTTCCCACTAGCCGTGCACCAGGGTTCTAGTTTCTCCACATCCTCCCTCCTGTCTTGTGGAAACTTGTGTGCTTCTTTCACTCTGAAGCTCTTTTGAACTCAGTGGCTTTTTATATTTTCTTGGATTTTAAACTGTGATAAAATGTGCTCTGAAAAGTTGAATCATATAGAATCATAGCAAATATTAATAAAAAGAAAAAACCCCTCTTCACTGCCCTCAGTCCTGCTCTTCAGAGATATCTGCTGCTCACAGCCAGGCATGTGTCCTTCAGACCTCTTACCTGTGGCAACCTCTTACATGGCAACATACCTTATATGTGGTAAAACATGTACCTTTCTTTTTTTTGATTAACTGGTTTTTGTCTGAGCTGGGTCTTTGTTGCTGTTCAGGGTTTCTTTAGTTGTGGTGAGTTGGGGCTACTCTCTAATTGTGGTGCATAGGCTTCTCATTGCAGTGGCTTCTTTTGTTATAGAGCACTGGCTCTAGGCCGCCTGGGCTCAGTAGTTGTGGCACTTGGGCTTAGTTGCCCCATGGCATGTGGGATCTTCCTGTACCAGTAATTGAACCTGTGACCCCTGTATTGACAGGCGGATTCTCAACCATTGGACCATCAGGGAAATCCTGTATCTTTCTGTTGTACCCAAAATAACCTCATTCCTTGTGTTCCTCTGCTGCTGTCTTCACTGAGCAGGTCTTCATGGGGGTCTGTCCTCTCAGTGCCTAAAGAATCAGCTTTCAAGACTGCAAAAAATTCCACCTGACTTGCCGTGATAGGGTCCAGCTTCATTTTGGTAAACATGGAACCATGTTGGTTCTTTCACTGCTGCAGACACTCTGGGCAGCCACTGTGTTCAGTGCCAGTTTGCACTCACGTGGAGCACCGCTGCCAGGGGTGCATTCTTGAGGTGGTTGGAACGCACTGTCCTGGGAAGTGGCCCAGGTCCCCAGAGTCCCGCGTCTCTCTCAGCACCTGCTTCCTCCTCCCCTCCCCTCTGTCCCTGCAGCGGACAGTTTGCAATTGTGCGGAAGTGCCGGCAGAAGGGTACTGGGAAGGAGTATGCAGCCAAGTTCATCAAGAAGCGCCGCCTCTCGTCCAGCCGCCGGGGAGTGAGCCGAGAGGAGATCGAGCGGGAGGTGAACATCCTGCGGGAGATCCGGCACCCCAACATCATCACACTGCATGACATCTTTGAGAACAGGACGGACGTGGTGCTTATCCTCGAGCTGGTCTCAGGTGGTGAGCTCTTCGACTTCCTGGCCGAGAAGGAGTCACTGACCGAGGACGAAGCCACCCAGTTCCTCAAGCAGATCCTGGATGGTGTCCACTATCTGCACTCCAAGCGCATTGCCCACTTCGACCTCAAGGTAGTCCACTGGGCCCACAACACAGAGTTGGGGAGGAGCCTGGCCAGCGTGGGTGAGGACAGGGCTGAGAGGGTCCACCTCCCTTCTCCCATGGTGTCCTTGCTGGGGGCATTGAGGAGATGGATGGCTCTGGGCTGGACCTGTGGAGGGGAGTCAGCCCATACGTACCCCACACACTGGGCCAGGCCAGTACTGTTCCCTGAGACATGGGGCCAGCAGCCTCAGAGGCCCCTGTCCATCCCCCTGCCTTTCTCCCCAAACCAGCCAGAAAACATCATGCTCCTGGACAAGAATGTGCCCAACCCACGGATCAAGCTCATTGACTTTGGCATCGCCCACAAGATCGAGGCAGGGAACGAGTTCAAGAACATCTTTGGGACCCCGGAGTTCGTGGGTGAGGAACGGGTGGGCCTGGGGGCACTGGAGCATTTCCAGCTGGCTTAGGGGGAGGCAGGCCCCCCAGGCCTCAGGTTTCCCATCGTGCCCTAGTGCTGGGCACTGAGGACTCAAGGCCTGGGGCAATCACCACCTTGGCTTTCCCTGCCAAGAGCCAGCCATGTCTGTGGGCTCTGCTACTCCCCTGGGCCATGTCCAGGGTGCCCCCTTGGGCACATCCGGCACCTGACCCTGTCTCCCTGTCTCTGCAGCTCCTGAAATTGTCAACTATGAGCCCCTGGGTCTGGAGGCAGACATGTGGTGAGTGAGGGTGGTGGGCCCAGGGCTGCCCTTGTTGCTTTTCCTCAGGGGACCCTCCTTTTGTGCCCGGGAGCTGCCGAGTCACAGCCACGGGCTGGGATGCAGCCCCTCCTCCTGGTCTTGGAGCCATGGGACAGGGGCAACACAGTCTATTGCCTTAGGACAGGGGTTGCTGACCTATCCAGGCCTGTGATCTAGGAAGAGTTCTCAGGTCTTCGAAGGGTTGTCAAAAACAGATGAGTATGTGACAGAGACTGTTTGTAGCCCGAGCCTGAAACACCCACTGTCTCACCCTTTACATTAATAGAAAGAGTTTGCCAGGTCTGCACTCAGCCACAGAGGCCTCAAGAGGCTCCACATCTGCGTGGCCTGTGGTGCCTTTGTGCTCTGTCTACCCTGCCCGCACCCCGGCCACTTTGAATCTGGACAGGCAGCCATGGCCAGAGGTGCCTCAGTGTTCAGTCCTGACACCCTTGGAGCAGAAGGTGGGACTTGGTGGGGGCTCTTTAGACCCTGGAGGGAGAGGGTCCCTGGGGCTAACAGGCCTGCCCCCCACCTGGCTGGACAGTCTTGGACTCTGGGGGTTGGGGTGCTAAGCCTGCAGCTGAGCTGACCCCATCTCTTCTGTGTGTTCTCCAGGAGCATTGGCGTTATCACCTACATCCTGTGAGTACCTGCCCTCCCGGGGCTTTGCTGGGTCATGAGGAGGGTCGGGAGGCTTCTGTGCAGGGGTCACAAGTGGAATGCAGGACCCTCAGTGAGCTGACCTGTTGCAGTGCTCACGGCCTCTGGATGGATGGACAACTGCGTGAGTGTGTGCAGGATAGAGTATGTTCAGGAGAGTTCCAAAGGCAGGGCCTCACCATGTGAAGTAACCACGCGAGGCTCTGGTCTGGGACTGTTGTCCCCTAGTCCTTGGGCTGTCAACTCCTCAGTGTGGTGGATTCAATCACAGGCCTTTGGAGATGGACTCAGCCTCCGACCCCTCCCCTTCCTGGAGGTTGGAGGCAGAACGAAAGTTCCATCCCTGTGACCCCACTGCTCTCCTCAACTGGCACCCCTCTCCTTAGGGCCTTTCCACAGACACCTCATTGGTACCAATTCAGGTGTGGCTGGAAGGGGCTTGTCATGAGCAAGAAAAGACACTTCTTTTATCTCTATTCTCTGGAGTTGTTTTAGGAAATGAACAAAGACCAAATTTTATAGCAGTAGATGCTCCTGCCTTGGGTTTTAGGAAGTTTTAGGGTTTTGTGTGCCTGCAGTTGGGAGTGAAAACCAGCTATACATATCTCTCATCTAAAAAGTCATAGCATCACACACCCAGATCCATGCAGCGTGGTGGTGTGGCCTCAGCACAGCACACTGGAAAGACACCTGATGTCTGCGGTGTCGGCCAGGAACCCCCAGCACTGCCCCCCCAGCCCCAGTTAACCATTTTGCCTCTAACTACTAAGGGCTTCAGGGAAGGGACTTTGAGACCAAGCCTCTAAGACTAAGTCTATGGGGATACTTTGAGGTTTTGCAGAGATTTTGCTGACTCATTTCAGCACCCCTTACTGGCTGGGCAGTGGATTTTCCCTGCCTCTGGTTGGCGGCTGGGCGTATTTATGCAGGGTGACTGGGGGCCTGGCATCTGCCTCCCTCCCCATCTGCCCCCTCCATGGGCACAGTGGAGCTGGGTGGTGGCCTGGGCAGCAGCCTGGTCGTGGAGTGACCGCACACCTGTCTGGCCCCCCTGAGCCTGGTGTCTGTCTCCTAGGCTGAGTGGCGCGTCCCCGTTCCTGGGTGAAACCAAGCAGGAGACCCTGACCAACATCTCGGCTGTGAATTACGACTTTGACGAGGAGTACTTCAGCAACACCAGCGAGCTGGCGAAGGACTTCATCCGCCGTCTGCTTGTCAAAGACCCCAAGTAGGAGCACTGGGCCAGGCAGGGTGGGCCAGGCAAGTCCCCCAGAATGGGCGCTGTGGCCGAGGACAAGTAACGTGTCCATCTGAGATGCCACTCCCGTACCTGGGAGTTGGCCGTGGCTCCTGTTCTGGGCGGAGATAGCACAGGGAGGCTTAGGCTGGCCCTCTTAAAAAGCTGCTTCTTACAAAGCTTTTCATTTGTTGCCAGTGTTTAGGATAGGAGGTTTCATATAAAATTCTAAATTACTGTTTGGTTTTTTCCCTAGAAAAAGCTAAATATGCTGGCAACACAGAGCTTTCATTCACCCAGAGGTGCTCCCATGGGCTAGTCCTCCCCAGGCTCCTCCTTTGGGTGTCTGAGTTATGAGACCCCAACATTAGGTGTCAATGCTGTTAGCAGACAACATGGAAACCCTGGAGTCCATGTCATCCCCAAGCCCCTTGATGGGCTCCTTGTGGCCAGCCAGGCAGAGTGAGAGACCTTAATTGTGCCTGTACTGGCATGGTTGTTTCAGAAACTTGCTGCTGGGCTGCACAGTGACTTCAGGGACCAGGTTTCAGGGTGGTGACCCAGGGGAGGTGCCCTGAGTCAGCCATAGGTCAGCTCTGAGAACCAGAGCTGCAGCCGGAAGAGCGTGGACCACCCCTTCCTGCTCTGTGTGGGGAGGACGGTGAAGGCGGCACTCATGCAACTAACCAGTTCTGGGGGCTCTTCCAGGAGGAGAATGACCATCGCCCAGAGCCTGGAGCACTCCTGGATCAAGGTGAGGTGGTGGGGCTGCCCCCACATGGGCATGGTAGTTGGGACCAGCCCTCAGCATGGGCGAGGGTCCCCACAGGAGTCGGCCTAGATGCTGTGGGCACAGGGTGTATGTCAGTGTTGTGTCGGAGTTGTCTCATTGAACTGTTGGCTGGAGTCCACGGCCCCTCTGCACACAGCAGGGTGCCCTCCCCAGAACTTCTCATAAAGGGATCACCTCCAGGCCGAGGTCAGGCTTGGCAGCCTCAGTCAAGGGTCAGTGAATACTTCTGGCTCTCTGGTCTCTGGTGTGACCATGTGGTCTGCCATCAAGTCTCAGCTCAACCATCAGAGCGGGAAAGCGCCAGGACCACGTGTACTTAGATGGGCAGGGCCGTGGGCCAATATAACGTGGGCGGAGGGCCCGGGGACCGCCCTGCGGCCCTAGTCCAAGGCGCCCTTTCCTCCCCTCCTCTCCCCATGCAGGCCATCCGGCGGAGGAATGTGCGGCGGGAGGACAGCGGCCGGAAGCCAGAGCGGCGGCGCCTGAAGACGGCACGCCTCAAGGAGTACACCATCAAGTCGCACTCAAGCATGCCCCCCAACAATACCTACATCAACTTCGAGCGCTTCTCCAAAGTGCTGGAGGAGGTGGCGGCGGCCGAGGAGGGCCTGCGCGGGCTGGAGCACAGCCGACGCCTGTTCCATGAGGACCTTGAGGCGCTGACGGCCATCTACGAGGAGAAGGAGGCCTGGTACCGTGAGGAGAACGAGAGCCTAGGCCAGGACCTGCGGCGGCTGCGCCAGGAGCTGCACAAGACAGAGGCGCTGCAGCGGCAGGCACAGGAGGAGGCCAAGGGGGCCCTGCTCGGGGCCAGTGGGCTCAAGCGCCGCTTTAGCCGCCTGGAGAACCGCTACGAGGCGCTGGCCAAGCAGGTGGCCTCCGAGATGCGGTTTGTGCAGGATCTGGTACGCGCCATGGAGCAGGAGAAGCTGCAAGAGGGGGAGTGCAGCCTCCGCTAGGGCCGCCCAGGGTGCGGCATCCTCGGCCGTGGCAGGCCCCATCGCCCTGATGTGGCCCCACAGTGCCCAGGAGCTGGAGGCCGGATGCGGTCCGTGGGGCCCAGGAATCCACGGCCCAGGGAGGGCTTGGCCCGGCTCTGCCCCAGAGGCCTTCTCTGCACCGCCCTAGTGCCCCTAGCCCAGCCCCTCCCTCCCTCCTGCGGCTCCATTCCGGGAGCATCCAGGGCAGCATCACCTCAGGACCTGTGCGAGGGGGCGGCACATCCACGACAGAACTGGCCACAATGGACACACACGCCTCACACCTGCCCAGGGTTGGGCTGGCAGCCTTGACGTTCAGAGCCTGGCCAGTAGCTTCAGGCTCTCCATTTGGGCCAAGTGTGTGGACTCTTGGTGCAGGGGCATGGGGGCTGTCTGTGAATGTCCTGGGGCTCAGAACTGAGGGGGAGCCTCTGCTCGACACCCTGGCTCCTCCACTCTGGAGAAGAGAAACTGCTCCTCCAGAGTCAGTGGTGGAAGGGCCTCTGATCCAGATCCTCCAGCCCCTTTCAGTGCAGGGTCAGTGGTGGAAGGGCCTCTGATCCAGATCCTCCAGCCCCTCTCAGTGCCCCTAGCCCTCGAGGAGGTGTCAGTCTGGGCGTTATATTGCGGGGGGTGAAGGTGGCAGGGCACAGGGCCCGGGTGCGGTAAAGGAAGTATCTGCAAGGCTGAATCTGTTTTTGCCAAGGCAGGCCTCCCGTGGGGAAGGGGATGAAGAGCCTTGGAACCTCTCCTTTCCAGCTCCCTGAAAATGCTTAGAGCCTTCAGCAGGGTCCCAACCCCGCCTCATCCCCAGCCCGATCCCATCGTACTCCCTTCTCCAGTGCTACCCTTGGACCAGCATCTCTCTAGTGGACGCCCTGGAGTAACTGCTAGGGGCCCTTGTTACCAGCGTCCCCTACCTGGAGAGCCCCAGGGTCCCTTACAGCCTGCCCACTTGCTGCGCTCCGTGCAGCTGCTGGAGAAGGCGCCCTAAGTGGTCTCTGTGGCAGTGCTGCTTTGTGCCACTAGGTGCTGCCCTGCAGCGTGGTCCAGAGAATGTGCCCTAAGACCCAGGCTTCAGCAAAACCTGGGTCCCAGCTGTGGCCATGCTGAGCTCCAGCGGCGTTCCCTGCTGCCATTGTGTTAATCCAGGGGCCCTTATGCAGCCCCCCGCCCTTAGTCCGAGAGGAGTCGTCGTAACAGAGGCCAGCCAAGGCCATATGCGGGGAGGAATGGGTGGGCAGGTGGGTGGCACTCTAGCGGTGGCCCCGGCAGGGCTCAGGCTACAACACCCTGCGGGGCTGAGGAGGGCACTGGAGCCTGTCTGTGGGGCTGGCAAAAAGGGGCAGGGCGGGCCCACTCTATGCCCCTCACAAGCACCATTGTGTGACACACACAGCTCTGAGCATGTGCCTGCTGCCAGCCTTAAGGAAATAAAATACACTTCCCTGGCTCCTGCTCTTCTCTGCTTGGCTGGGATGGGGGTGGCCTGCCTGGCAGTTAGCTGGCACCACAGCCTCTGTGGCCTCTTGTGTCTTCTTTCCTCTGTCGCTGTGGGCCCTCATGGCCCAGGGGGGTCTTGGAGGCTGCCCCTATCTTGGGGCTCAGCTGGGGACATCTCTGAAGAGCTGGAGGCATCCAGGCGACTGGAGTTGGCTTGGAGGGGTTTTCTGTCCCTCTGCTCCTGAGACGCTGTCAGGTCACGTGGGCCCTCTGCCTGCTCTGGGTGTGCCTGGAGGAGGTGTCTTTGCCACTCCTGCCCCCAGTCACCCAGCCTCTGGGTCTGGAATGTGGTTCCGAAGAGGGTCCCTCTGACCCGCTTCCTCCTTCCCAGTGGCCTGGTCAGCATTCTGTTCCCTCGTTCCCTGCATCTCCCTATTCCCCCTGTTTTAAACCAATTTTAGAAAAATTGAGAAGACTGTAAAATTCATTTTTCTTTTTTTATTTGGGGGTGTTCCTTTTTTTGTGGCCGTGAAGCACAGCATGGGAGATCTTAGTTCCCCAGCCAGGGATCGGACCCATGTGCCCTGCAGTGGAAGCATGGGACCCTAACCACTGGACCACCAGGGAATTACCTGTCCTTTTGGTCAACAACTTCCACTTTCAGAGTCTCAGTAGATTTCAGCCTGTGGCGTGGTCAAACCCACTCAGGTTTCTCCAGTCAGTCCGTGATTGTCCTCCACGGCTGGCGCCTGGTGGTGGCCCTTTGAGACAGGACTCTGAACAGCACATCCCCCTGTGATTAATTGCAAAATGCAGTTGGCCTGTGGCAGGAAAGGGGCGCCCAGTGTGGGTGACTGTGAGATCACCAAACCATTGTCCAGGTGCCACCTGGAAAAGAAATGGGCTTCCTTGCAGTGCTGGAGGGCCTCCAGACCCCAAGAGGGGTGAGCCAGAGGCCCCCTGAAGGCTCTGGGGCACCAGTGAATAGCATTCAGCTAGCCAACCTTTATGCAGTTAGGCTGTGTCAGGGAGATAACAGGAGGCAAAGGAGGGGCCTCACTCTCCCAGTCTTTCTGATTAAGGCTTCCGGGTAGAAACCACAGCCCCCTTTGGACTCACACCTGCCCTTTCAGAATCCAGAGCACTTCTGTGCTGAGGGCAAATTTCCCAGTGTCATCAGGGTCCTTGCTCTGAGATGACCTCTGCCCCCGACCCAGGTCATCTCGAGTTGCTTTCTCAATCTGTCGGCTAAGGGCACAGGGAACCACTGTGTGTTCACAAAGCACCTGCCAGTCTCTGTCCCCCACAATCATTTACTAATAGTGTTGACCCTTGGCAGAACCTGCAGGCTAACATGCTGTGATTCACCTTGTCTGGCAGGCAGGCCCCCAAGGAGCCCCTGCTCCTGCTCCCTACTCCCTTAAGAGCAGGCTGGCCTCATGGCAGTTCCTGATGACAGAATGCTGTGGAGGTGCTGGAGGTCACATCGGTGGGTAGTCTGCACAGACTGACTTCCAGCTGACTTCATTGCTGACTTTGACGTGGTGAGATTTGTCCACATGTTGGACAGGCCTATGCGGCAAGTAACAGCCAGTGGGCAGCCAAGCCCACCAACCATGTGAGGGGTTCTAGCCATGGGTCCATCCCCAGTCCAGCCTTTGAATAAAGCCCAGCTTGGGCTTGAGCCTGAATTGCAACCTCCTGAGGGACCTTCAGCAGAGGACCCAGGTAGGCCAATTAAGACTCCAGGCCCACAACTGTGAGATGACAACACATGTTTTAAGGTGCTGGGTGTGTGGTAGCAGACTTGCACTGATGAAGGTGCACAGCAACGCCGCCCCCCCCCGCCCCGCAACTGGTTCACTGAGCGGCTCAACTCTCACTTCCCCTTTTTCAGACCCCCTTCCCTCTGCCATGCCCTCAGCCCCTTCTCTTTCAGGAGTGTTATTGGAGGGGTGGTGCAAGTTAGTGCTGAGTGCTACAAGGAGCATGGACCTCCCAGTAGGTCTGCAGAACCAGGGCTTCCTGTGCCTGGGTTTGTCTTCTTGCCT
>NW_011495051.1:2976978-2979551 GCF_000754665.1 Bison bison bison | reverse complement strand
GTGGTGTCAGGATGGACCTGCCCAGCGGTTGGTTCATATGTGTGAAGCTTGTTGCAAGGAAGCCATTGAAAGCCCATGTTTATCTCAGAGCTAAGCTTGTGCAGAGGATGGTGAATGAGGGAGGCTGGAGTTCTGCTGCTGGCTGCACCCTGAAACTGCAGAGATCCTCCTCACTACCTATAGCACCATGATGGCGACAGCTGCTCCCATCAGAGACACTAGGAGGTGGGGGCGGGAACTCCTAGACCCTGAGGAAATGAATTAAATCAGAGCAACTCAGAGTCCACGAGAACTCAGGCCAGCCAAGTGGTCCCCGGGCAGGTCAAATTCTCCAAGTAGATGTCATGACACCAGCTGCAGAGAGAGATGGTGGCGGGCACAGGGGTCATGATCATGCCTCTTAGAGCCATGCCAGGAGAGGGTCTGGGAGGGCTCCAATTTGGGACGTTAGAGACCAAGCTTTATTTGATTGAAGTCACAAAAGTCAGAGAAGGTCAATATCATTGCCCCTTAGGTTCTAGTTGATCTGATGGTTCAGCTCTCAAGAGGGGTTTAAATTTCGCCAAACAGCTCAAGAGGGTGCTTCAGGGGATTTCCCTGGTGGTCCAGTGGTTAGGGTCCTGCACTTCCACTGCAAAGGGCACAGATTCAATCACTGGTCAGAGAACTAAGATCTTGTATGCTGTAAGGTGCTCCCCCCCCCCAAAAAAGTAAAAATGTGAATAAAAAAGTGCTGCAGGCTAATCTTTACCATTACTATCAGAACTGAGGTGTCTTTACAACTGATCTTTGCCGCTGTTGCTTCTCTTGCCTGATAAACAGTCTTTCATCTCCGCATTCTTTTGTTTGCTAAGTGAAATGTTAGTCACTCAGTCATGTTCGGCTCTTTGCTACCCCATGGACTGTAACCCACTATATTCCTCTGTCCATGAGATTCTCCAGTCAAGAATACTGGAGTGGGTAGCCTTTCCCTTCTTTAGGGGATCTTCTGGACCCAGGGATCAAACCCAGGTCTCTCCCTTTTTGGGTGGATTCTTTACTGTCTGAGCCACCAGGGAAGTCCTTTGTTTCTTTAAGCTCGTTAATTATAGAGACCTGTTCTGGGATGCACACCATGGCCAGGCTTAGATCCCGAAATGACTAAGACCAGAAATGGCTTCTCTCTTGTCAAGAAAGCAGTGCCTGGTTCTGTTTCTTCAGCCCCCCTACCCTATCTGCTTCTGTCAGCTCCCTCAGGCTGGGGCCATGCATCACTGGGGCTATTTCCAGCCCTGGGCTGAGCTTTCTCACTGTTCCCTGAATCTGGGCCATGGCTTCCATCTTTCGGGGGAGGGTTGACAGCTGGCCCTGTAGAGAAGTTCTCCAAAGGTCAGGAAGCCTCCTGGCACTACCAAAGGCCAGCAGAGAAGGGTCAGGAGGGGCTGGAGCTAGGGGAAGACTGGGTAGGGGTGGGGGTCTTGGGGTCCCCTTGAGGGGAGATGATTTCAAGGCCACCCCAGGACAAGGACTTGGCACAGGGGGATCCAGCAACATCCTGTCGTTGCCCACCCCATCCATGTACCTTCCTGCCTACCTGTTGGGCAGGGAGCTGAGGCAATGTGGACCCTCCAGGGTGGTGGGGTGGGCAGGGTTCAGACCCTGGTGTGGACCAGGTGGGGCGTGGACAGAACTGTGGGTTGTGGCTGGGCTGCTCACCTGGGGGCTCCTGGGTGAGTGACTTCTTTTTCTCCTTTCTTTGTTTTGCCATGTGGCTTGTGGGATCTTAGCTCACCAGCCAGGGATTGAACTTGGGGCCACAGCAATGAGAGTGTGGAGTCCTAACCACTGGACCGCCAGGGAATTCCCAGTGACTTGTGTTTTAATCCCCTCCTTGTAGCCCGCTGGAGAGAGCAAGGGCCCCACTGAGGGGTCAAGAGTGGCTAGACGCAGGACGTCTGACACAGGCAGAGGAGTGGATGGTTCCTTATTAGTCATGTGGACTCACAGCTCCTGGAAGAAGGATGCCGCAGGCCCCTGGGGTACTTGGGGCGCACTCAGGCAGGGTGAACCCAGGGCTGTGCGGGGCAGGCTTTAGTGATGAGAGGACTAGGTGGGAGGGTGTTGCTGACTTGCTTGAATAATTCTGAGGGCTGGCGGGGCAGTGACAGCAGGAGCCCATCCGGTCTCTTGGTCCCTTGAGAAAGCGGGCGTTGGGCCAGTGGACCTCATCCGGGGTGGCTGGGGCCCTCCTGGTTTTCCTAGTGCATGAGATTGGGCCTTTTTTTTGGCCACATAGCATGTGGGGTCTTAGTTTCCTGACCAGGGATGGAACCCTCGCTCTCTCTGCGTAGAAGCGTGGAGTCTTAACCCCTGGAGCACCAGGGAAGTCCCAGATTGGGCCTTAACTGAGGCCGTCCACCAGCATCTCCATTAACCACGCACCATTTGCAAAATGAGTCAGCTGGACCTGGGTTCACGTGGCCCCTGATCTGGCTCTTGGCAGGCAGGGCTCCTCTGTGTGCGCCAGCTTTGTCCTTGGAGACAATGGTGCCCAGAGTCGGGGCAAGGGATGGAGGGAGGGGGATGGCCGGGGC
>NW_011495051.1:2970818-2976878 GCF_000754665.1 Bison bison bison | reverse complement strand
GCACCCCCTGGGCACCCCCTCACTAAGCGGGTGGTGTTAGATTGGGAGGCTTGGCCCAGGTGTCACCAGCCCATGCTGGGTGCTGCCCGCCTCTCGGGGGGCAGAGGGCTGTCCTTCCATGCCATCTGCCCTGGCCCAGTGGCTGCACGCCCACAGCTGCTGTGCTCCTGACCATACTTGGGCAAGAGGCGGCAGCCACTATTAATAACCGACGTGCCTGCCCAGGGCACAGGGTGGCCTATAAAGCCAGCCCCGCCAGCATCAGGAGGCTCCTTCAGCCCCCGAGACCTTTAGCCCCCCCGTTGTACAGAGAGAAAAAGAAAAGTAAGTACTGAAACCATCCCCCTGTCCCTCTGCCCAGCCCCACTCGGTGGCCCAAAAAGTAAGACACAGAACCATGGTGAAAGACATACCCCACGCAAAGGACGTGTGAACACAGCCTCGTCTCGGGGCACTTCACCGCCGGGCTGGAAGAGGGGGCAAGGGAGAGGGAGGGGAGGAGCAGGGGGCTGGGCCTTCTCCTGGACTCTCCTTGTCCTGAGGGGGCAGAGCCGGGGGCCCCTCCCTGGCCAGTTGACCCCAGGATGCCTGCGTCCTGCAGTTATGGCTGAGGTGCTGTCTCCCCTCAGGGAGCCCAGGGCTTCCCCCAACCCACCCCACCCCTAACTCCCCAGTGTCCTCCACCTCACCCCTGCGCGCGTGTGTTAGTCGTTCAGTCGTGTCTGACTCTTCGCAACCCCATGGACTGTGGCCCACCAGGCCCCCCTGTCCATGGGATTCTCCAGGCAAGAATACTGGAATAGATAGCCATACCCTTCTCCAGGGGATCTTCCCGACCCAGGAATCGAACCTGGGTCTCCTGTGTTGCAGGCACTAGGGAAGCCAGTGGCTGAACCCTACCCCCTGGGGTTTTGTATTTTTGAGGGTCCCCAAACAGGAGGACTTACAGGTGGGCCGTTTATATGATGGCAAGTTGCTTCTGCACCCTCCGCCGCTCCCTCCCCTCCCTGGTTTTTCGAAGGCTGAGAGAAGCTTAAACTGGACGAGATGGCCATGAGGGCATGTCTTGGAGGGAGCACCAGGCTCCCTCCAGAGTGTGCTGGGTGGACTTGGGGGGTGCTCCTGGGCGACCGCGGAGGGCCTGTGACTGCCTGTCTCTCCCAGTCAGCCTGCTCCTCCCTTCGGCACTGGCTGTCCCCCCACCCCACGGTGTGCCCCAAGGACGCCCCTCAGCGTCCTGGCAGACAGGATGCCTGAGGTGGGGGCCACCACCTTCAGAGGCAGGTCTGACCCTGCGGGGACTCAGGTGGGGCGGGCAGAGTTACTGCTGATTAAGAGGGCCGGCTGAGTGCTACTTGATGTGGGTGGCAAGTGCTTGGGGTAGGGGCGTCCTGAAATAGAACGAGGAAGGTGGGGGCCAGGGAGCGGGCTCTGCAGCCTCGCCTCCCCCACCTCCTGGGCCTCTGCTGCTGTCTTCCCCCTCCCAGGGCTGTTAGGATATTCAGGAAGGGTCCCCCCAGGCAGAGCTCTGGTGGGGTGACCGGCCAGAAGCTTGCCTGGGGACGCTCTGCATGGAAGGTCACCCGCCCATCTGTATGTCTGTGGTGGGCTGGGGTGGGACAGGGTATCCCCAGAAGGACTTCCTAATCAGGGTGGCCTCAGAGGAGCCAGATTCCAGTGAGGGGCCCCCGGAATCTCTCCCATCCCCCTCAACCCCCAGCAATCCTGAGGACGCACCTTGTCCCCCCTTGGAGGTGAGCTGCCTGGTGCCTGGGGCCCTGTAGGGATCCAAGAAGTGGGGTGGCGGGCAGGCCAGGCCAAGTTCCTGGGGATGGGGCTGACTTGGCCCAGGAGGGTGTCAGCCACCAGATGAAGGGCTCGTGGGTGTGAGAGTGTCACATGGGTGTGCGTCAGGGTCTGTCCCATCCTGGGTGCTTAGCCTGGTCTACACAGTGAGTCCCACTCGGGGCGCCCCAAGTCGGGAGTAGAGTTTTGAGCCAGTTCTCTGCCTTTAGTCCAGCTTGGCTCCCCTTGGCTCTGCTGACATTCAGGCCAGATGGGTCTTGGTTGTGGGGCGTCCTGGGCACTGGGGGGCTTGGAGTAGCCTCCCTGGCCCCACAACCGTGATGCCAGGAGCCTCCAGTGTAACAACCACACAGCCCTAATGTCCAGTGTCACATTGCCCAGTGTCCCCTGGGCAGGGGGCAGCATCGCCCCCAGTTAAGAAACCCCAACCTGAGGTTGTTCTTGGCCTTGGGCATTCCAGGAAGGTGGGGTGCTTATCACTGGGTGCCCCAGGGGTAATTTTAGGGGACACGGGGGCAGGCTTTTTTAGTGTTTTTAGTGATGTGTTTCATTCTAACGCATGTCAGGACATGCAGGCTTTCCCATCCACAGCAAGGTCATAAGGTTTCCTCTTTAAGTGAATTTAGTTAAAACCAATAAAATAAGCGAGATTCGTAAAGAGAACTAATTACATACCGTACTGGTAGGGGAGTCTGCTCCAGCCCCATGATGGGGGCAGGAGGAGAATGAATGGCCACAGAAGGGACCTCAGAGGGAGGCAGTGGGGGCACCAGGAACTGGGAGGGGCTCCTCCGGGCCTGGGGCTGGGGGGCCTGGTGGTGATGGGTCCTGCAGGACTGTGGGTACAGCCATGTCCCAGGCCCATCTGCCTGTCCTGGAACCCTGTCTCCTGGGGCCAAGGGACTCCACCCCTGGGAGCCTCAGTTTCCTCATCTGGAAATCAAGAATAGGTTATTCTGATTGCCAGAGCACAGGAGAGCTCTCTCAGACTCCCCAAGCACCAGACAGGTGTCCCACAGGTGGGTATACCCACTCTATGGCTGGCCAGGCTAGGGGCGGGCCTCGGGCTCCTTGTCATGGAGGGTGGCAAGACCTGCCACAGACCCAGCAGCAGTGGGCTTCCCAAGCCCAGGACAGGAGGTGAGGCCCAGGGGGCACATTACCTGCCCAGGGGCTCTCTCCAGGATGGGCTGAGGCAGCTGGGTTCCAGGGCTGCCCACTCACGTTCCAGGCTGCCTGGTCTTGGGGCCTCCCATCCTAGGGCCTGGCCCTGCCTGGCACTGCCTGGCCTTGCCTGGCACTGCCTAGAGACTGCCTGGCACTGACACAGGGGGTACTTGGTGGACACGGGAGGGGCGTGTTGGGTTATTCTTGGCGTTCTGTCTGGGGAAGGCACAAGTTAGCCTGGCCTGGAGCCTTCCTGTGGTGGGGCTGATCCGCTGGGCCCGTCAGACGGTTGTAGAAGGACTGAGAGATTCTTCCAGGGGTTCTAGTGGGAGGGCCATCTGGGGCAAGTGTGAGCAGCCTGGCATGCTTCCCTGGCTGGAGAAGGCCCTGGGTGGGCATTTCCAGACTGGAGTTCAAATCTGAACTCTGCTGATCGACCATGGGGAGGTCCCTTCCCTCTATGAGCCCTAGGGAAGTGGGTCATAGGATAACCCACCCTCTCCAGGTGGCTGGCCCCCATTAGGGAGCAAACTCTCAGTTTGCCTGGACCCGGGCTTTCCCAGTGTGGGGAACCCTCAGTGCTGAAACATGGAAAGTTCTGTGCATGCTGGGTCAACATGGTCCCCCGCCCCGCCTCTACTGTTTTCATAATGACCAAGGTGTCTAGTGACCCGGCAGGGCTCAGGCTGCCCCGGAGCCACCTCTCCCGTATCCTGGTCCCATCCTGGGCTATTTTGGGCCTGGTGACCGGTGGATCAGCGTCGCTGTGCTCCGTGCCTGTGGCAAAGGGCGGGACTTGGCAGCCCTACTGAAACTCGCTCCTGGCCCTGCCCCAGCTCCCTCCTGCCCTCCAGGACAAGGTGACCACTCCCTGGGGCCCTCTCCCCCAGGCCTCGCATACACGGTGTGTGTGCAGCCACTGCAGGAGGTAACTGATTCCAGCTGTGCAGACTTGAGGGTCTGCTACAGCCACTCAGCTGGGCCACGTGGCGTGGAAGAAGCCGTAGCTGACGCACACGTGAATAGGCATGACTGAAGGCCAGTGAAGCCTTATTTATAGATGCTGAAATTTGAATACATGTAATATATGTGTGTCATGAAATTTAATTCTTCTCTTAAATTTTTTTTCCCACAACCATTTAAAAATGTGAAGCCATTCTCAGCTTGAAGGATGTGCAAAAACCTACAGTGGGATGGCTTGGACCCAGGGGCCATCCTTTGCTGACCCAAGTACTACATACCCAGTAACTCTAACCCATTACACTGAGCACCTGATTTATTAGCAGGACAGTTATGTGCTGTTAGCGAGTTATGAGTATTAATGCATTTTTAAAAATCTTGTTCAAAAAAAAAATCTTGTTCAATCACTAAGTCGTGTCCGACTCTCTGCAACTCCAGGGACTACAGCATGCCAGGCTTCCCTTCTCCCAGAAGGGAATCCTTCACCATCTCCAAGAGTTTGCTCAAACTCATGTCCATTGGGTCAATGATGCCATTTTTTAAAACAATATTTTTATTTTACTCTTCTTTTTGGTCATGCCAAGCCCTGTGGCATGTGGGTTCCCCAACTAGGGATTAAACCCGCTTCACCTGCACTGGAAGTGTGGAGTCCCAACAACGGGACCATCAGGGAAGTCCGGCATTAATGTATTTTTTTATTAAAGTCACAAATGTCGAAAATTCCACTGAATAAAAGTCACATAGGGAAATTCCCTGATAGTCCATTTGGTAGGACTCGGTACTCTAACTGCTAGGAACCCAAGTTCAATCCTTAGTTGGGAAACTAAGATCTCATACGCAGTGTTGATGTAGCCAAAAAAAAAAAGTTACTTTGGGTGATTTTTTTTTCTTATCAAAACCTGATGAATTAAAAAAAAATTATTTATGACATGCAGGATCTTAGTTCCCCGACCAGGAATTGAACCCACACCCCCTGCCGTGGAAGCACAGAGTCTTCACCGCTGGACCACCAGGGAAGTCCCTAGAAGACTTTGTATTTTAATTTGTATTTATGTATGTATTTGGCTGTGTTGGGTCTTAGTTGCAGCACTTGGGTTTTATTTCCCTGACCAGGGATCAAACCCAGGCCCCCTGCATTGGGTGCTCAGAGTCTCAGTCACTGGCCCACCAGGGAAGTCCCCCAACTTCTCCTTGTATGGACACCAGTCATACTGGATTAAGACCCACCTTCATCATGACCCAGTCACATTCTGCGGTCCTAAGGGTCAGGGCTTCAACATATGAATGCGAGAGTACACAATTCAGCCCATAACAGTGTCATTTGCTCTTTGGTTTTGTTGATTTGAAGCAAGCAGACACTTAACAGGTTCAACAAATGTCCTAAGACTTGGTGTTCTGAGCCACGAGGTACACGGTTGGACGATGGCCAGGCAGGAAGGGACACCCAGGCCCTCCTGACCTTCAACCTGTAGGCTCCTTCACCTTTGCTCCACGGCCCCTAGACAGACTAAAAATATGGTGACCAATCATCTCGATTCTGAGAGATTTCTGGGGAAACAGGGCTTTCTGTGCTAAAACTAGGAAAGTCCCCAGTACGTGGGGATGGCTGGTCACCTTCCTAGTGGCTGCACTGGGCCTGAGCTGAAGCCCCTGCCCCTGCTGTGCTGCCTTCCATCTGCTCAGCCCTCTCTTCTTTGTGCCTTCCTCTGTGCTGAGTTATGAGGCTGCAGGGGCAAAAGGCAGTGGTGAGTGCTATGCCGGGTGAGTTCTGTTAGCAGGAAGACTGTTGAGAAGGGGCAGCATCCGAGCAGGAGGCTTCCACCTGGGATACAGAAAGCGAGCGATTTCCCAGGAGCCTGGAACCCCAAATGTGGGGTGGGGCAGGACTTGCAGGACGGACCCGCTGTGAGCCAGCCCTTTCTGTGGATCTCCACAGGCCCGTCTGTGAAATGGGTGTACACGATAAACTGAACCACTAGCCTTCTAGGGATGGCTCAGGGACACGGAGAGTGTCCTTATGAGCCTCCTGAATCATGAGAAGTAGTATCAGCTCCGATCAAGGGGGAGGTGCCGGGGTGCAGTTAGGGTGGGGCTCAGCCAAGACCTAGGGGCACCCTCAGGCTGGGC
>NW_011495051.1:2963264-2970667 GCF_000754665.1 Bison bison bison | reverse complement strand
CCCTCAGGCTGGGCTGACTTCCCAGACCCTGCTCTGGGCCGTGCTGCGCCATGTGCTGAAAGCTGGCAGGAAATTTCCCTTTTGAGGAAAATAGGCCCAAAGACCCTCAAGCAGCCACCCAGGGCCACGCTGCCATGGGTCCACCAGGTGGAGACTGCCACTGCCTGGAGCTCTCAGCGTCACCCGCGGAGGTTACCAGTACACTGAGGAGAAGGGCCGGGCGGGGCCCTCTTGGCACCTCAAACACAACAGGCTGGACCCCAACGACTAAAAAACAGGATTAGGTTTAATAAGTAAGCCACCGTCGAGGTTATGGATGGATGCCTCGTGGGCCCCAAGCTGCTGGGCTATGAGTGGGGCGTCCACTCTCATATGTACAAGACTTCCCCGACAGGAATGGTCACGCAGTGTCTGGCTGCAGTGCCACCCGCTGGCTGCGCTGTGGCCGGAGCTGTGCGTGGGTCCCTGCGGTGGGGGCTGGGACCTTCCTCTTGGGCCTCGCTAGGAGCAGTTCAGGAGTGAATTCTGGATGTCTTCTAGGACCTGGTGGAAAAGCTCCTCGCGGGACTTCATGCCGTCCAGGTACACTGCAGTCGGAAAGGCCGTAGTCAGGGGCCCAGGGGGCTCAGCCAAGGGAGGGCCGGGTCCCTGGGGCTGCTGCCAACCAGCTCACAGCAGGGCTGGTGGACTGCTGGGTCAGGAGGAAGCGGACCCGCAGAGTTAGGCAGCTGGGACGGGCTAGCCTCTGGGCCCCAAAGCAAGAGAGACTGCTGGTGAGACGCGAGGAAGGCCTTCCAGGTTTCCCACCAAGTCCCAGCGGGGAGGGGCCTGCTTCATCTCACTCAGGGACTTACCCACTTCCACACCGTTGGCCTCCATCTCCCGCTTATACTTCTGGTACATAGGCCACACGTGGCCGTCGAAGAGGCCAGGGGGATCAGGGACCGCGTAGCTTCGCTTACTGGGGAGGGAGATGGGCAAGAATGAGCAACACCCAGGTCACCTGGGGGTGCTGCCAGTGCAGATCCTGGGGTGCGGGAACTAGGTCAGGAACGGGGACCCCACAGAGTCAGGGGCCCCGTGTTGGAGCCTGGGTGCCCCAACTTTCAGCATTTTTCCCAATGGGCCTGGGAGATGCCCATGGCAGGGCAGGGGTGGGTCATGCTATCCTGACCCCAGGCTGTGGGCCTTTGGAACCCAGCACCGGCCACCCAAGTGCCTGCTGCCGAGCAGTCTGCAGCTTCAGAGTGGCCGTGTGTCTGGCAGGCATTACCCATTTCCTGGTCCCCCCTGGGGACGCAGATAGGGCCCCCCAGGCTCACCTTCTCCTCCACTTGCACTCTTCGTAGGGGATGGTCAGGAAGTACCTTCGGCTGTACAAGTCCACCAGGGGCCTGGCAGGGGTGGAGGACACGGTCAGTACTCGTGGGCCAAAGCACACAACCCCAGAGCCTCCAGGCATGTTCCTGGGTGACAAGGATTGGGTGGGGAGAGGGGTCTGGGCTGATTAAGTTAGGGATGAGCGAGGGGACCAGCAGTGGCCAGTCTCCGGCTATGCCCACTGCACCCCCTTACTCTGAAGGTGGAGTGATCCCTCTCTCCCAATTCAGGGGCCCAGAGAGGTACAGTGTCTTTCCCAGGGTCACCCAGCAAGGTTGGGGATCCCACCGAGCCTGCTCTGTCTGAGGAAGCTGAGGTCCTACACGGAAGACACAGTTCCCCCAAGAGGTGTGGGTTTTTGCCCCAGACCCTTGGGTCCGACTCCAAGGCCTGCCCCCGCCCCTACTGCCGTTGCCCCAATCCCAAGCCTCCCACACCCCCAGGCCTTGGTGTCCTGTCTGTCGAAATAGAGACTCGGTGACCTAGGAGGGCCCGCATTGCCCAGGGCCCAGATCCGGAGATGCTCACTTGTAGCTGTAGAGCAGGAAGCCTTCCAGAATGAGGATGTGGGTGTCTGAGGCGTCCAGTCGGACACTGACCCCGTGGGCGCGGGCGAACTTCCGGGGGCTGCTCATCCAGGCCTGCACGGTGCTCAGCATGGCCTCCATGTCCAGGGACTCCAGCACTAGGGGGCGGGAGACAGGGCGTTGGTGGGGTGGGGACCAGGGGGTACTGTGGGCAGGGGCGCAGGGCTGCCGCCGTCCATTCTTACCGTCCCACTGTTTGAAGCCGTCCTCCCCAACTGCTATTTGGTCTTGGGGCTGAAACAGAGGAGCCCAAGCCGCGGGCTCAGTGCCCGCCTTCCCACCTCACCCCACCCTGGGGGAACAGCACCCGGAGAGCCCCCTGTGAGGGTCCGGGGGCACCTGCTTGCCCCGTTCCCCTGCAGCTGAGAGTCACGGGCTCTGAGGTCCCAGGCAAGGCACTCAGAACCCCCTCCCCAACTTCATGACTACTGGGACCAGGAGTTGGGACCAGTTACAACCATAGTAAAGTTGCCCCTCACCCTCCACAAAGCAACGAGGGTGGGCTCAGAGCCCATTTGCAGATGGGACAGTGGAGGTGCAGAGGGTAAAGGGCACCGCCCAGGTGACACATCCGCTCTGGGAACTGCACTTTCCCTGTCTGTGCCCTGAGAACGTGCCAGGCACATAGTAGGTGCTCAGTAATTGAGAACGCCGGCCCCAGGGCGCCCCCGAGGGGTCTGCCTGCCCTGAGGCTCCTTCTCAGGACCACCCCCCTCCCCTGCCCCTGGCCAGGGCAGCCACCTTGAAGAAGTCATCCTGGTGGATCACGCAGCAGTTGGGCAGCACCTTGAGGAGGTTGTTGGTCAGGGTAGTCTTGCCGCCGTTGGTCATGCTGTAGGCAGAGCATACATGTGAGGCTGCCTGGGTCCCTTCTGTGGGCCTGTCTGGGTCTGAGGGGCCCCCAGGATCAGACTGAAACCTAAAACACAAGGCTATGTGCTAAGAGGGTATATCTATTCATCTAAAGTCAGGGGATGAGATGGTTGGATGGCATCACTGACTCAATGAACATGGGTTTGAGCAAACTCCGGGAGACAGTGAAGGACAAGGAAGGCTGGCACGCTGCAGTCCATGGGGTCAAGAAGAATCGGACACGACTGAGTGCTGAACAACAGCAACAGCAACAGAAAGTCAGGGGAGGGGTTCTGAGTGGCCAACCTGGGCCGCCCGGCATCCTGCTGCCCACTGCCCGCTCGGGCCAGGCACAGGCCTGCACTCGCAGGTGGGGAGAAACAGAGAAAAGAGCAGAAGATGTGAAAACAAGCTGCCAAGTTAACATGCAGTCTCAGGTGGGGTCAGGGAAACACTGCTTTCCGTGTTCAGACTCATTCAGTGTGACCGCAAACCCAGGAGGTGGGGCCGGGAGCCGGTCTTACAGACCAGCAAACTGAGGCCCAAATGTGACCTAGCCTCTGCAGGGCTTTTAAAAAAAGCCAGACTATTAAACACGTGCTAAGGAGAAAACTGCAAACCTGGGAAGAGGCAGTCACCTTAGGACAAAGGGTGGGAATTCCCTGCTGGTTAGGACTGAGCTTTCTCTGCTGAGGGTCTTAGTTCGATCCTTGGGTGGAGAACTAAGATCCCACAGTCCATGTGGTATGGCAAAAAATATATAAAATCCTCAAAAAACAATGGGCAAAGCAGGGTGACCTGCTCAATCTCATCTGCCCGGGATATCTCTGGTTTTAGTGCCCAAAGTCCCAAATCCTGGGGATCCTTCAGTCCCAGGAAAAGCAGGACAATGGTCACCCTAAGGACTCTAGACTGGGGCTGTCAAAGGACACAGAAGGGTGACTGTCAGGCCTTCCTGGACGTGAGTGTCCCTTTGACCTGGCTGTCCCTGTCCCAGGAATCAGGAGTGGAAAGCTGAATGTGGAAGGAGGGAGTTGCAGCTTTTAAAAGAGCTGGTGGGAAAGGAGACCTCCATACCTGAAGAGGAGCAGGTTAGAACTTGCCTGACGTTAATCTGAGTTGTTGCTGACAGGCACACCGCGCCCTCAGGGCCGGCTACAGAAATGGGGGCCCTTGTCTCATTCTGTTAGGAATTTCAAGAGGTTGATGGAGCACTAAAGCAAACGCAGGGTGGACCCAGGGCGACCTCCCAGGTTGGAGCTTCAGGCTAGCCCAGCTTCTGCTAAATGCTTCCCAGGCATAGTCCTAAAAGGCCACAACCCCCATGAAAGCAAGGTCCCTGCCTGAGGTCAGCAGAAGGAGCTTCTAAAGGCGGGTGCCACCCAGTGGAGTGCCACTCTGAGGACCCCACCCCACCTGCCCAGCAGCTTCCTGGGGTTGGTGTCTCCCCATCCCCACCCCCCAGCCCTTCAGAAGACCTGCCTAAGCTTTATAAAGTCTTCTGTCCCCAGGGGTCTAGTCTACTCTGGGTTCCGGGTGGGGAAGGGACTTCCAGTGGGGAATTTCCGAACAGAGGGCAGAACCCCACTCCCAGCACTCCGACCTTGGGCATCGGGTCCCTGCGACACCAGGCGCCAGGCAGCCCTCCATTCATTCCCCTGGCCTCCTGCCCAGGCCGCCGCCTTGGCCCGCACAGGGGCGCGCCCGGCCGGCCTCTCCCTCCTCCGCGCGCTCCCGGGCCGCTCACCCTCCGATGCCCACGATGTACTTCATCTCGGCGCGGAGGGGCGGCGGGGACCGCGGTTGGCAAGCTGACTCCTGACTCCCGGGTGCCCGGCTGGGCCGACCCCGCAGTGCGTCCCGGCTTCATTGAGAAAACCCCGCGCCTTTATAGGCTGGGGCAGCCCGGAGGCCGCCCGGAGGGAGGCGGCCCACCGCCTATGGGGACCGCGGCTGCGCGCTGAAGTGGGCGGGCGGGTTGGGGGGTGCGCGCTGCACCTGTTCCCACTGGATGGAAATAGCTCCACTCTGCCTTTTGCCTAAATTAGTCACGGGTCGGCCAGGCAGAGGGGGTGCGGGTGGATGTCACCCCACTCCCTCTCCCCTCCTCCTACTCCTTCCCTCCTCCCCCTCCTGGCCAGGCTGCCCAGGGGACAGATAACCGGCCACACACCTTCCCTCCCTAAAAATATCCAGGCCGGTGTGTCCCCTCGCCTGACCCTGACATTAAGGCCGATTTTGGTGGCTGAAGAAAGGAACTCACACCTCCCCCCTGGGCCCGGTCTCCAGCCACAGCAGCCAGCCAGCCCCAGGGGCTCCACACAGCGGGGGACTTCCTTTTCTAAGGGGGTTGCTGCCAAGATGGGCTTAAAGTCCAGAGTGGTGAATCCCAAGATAGCTTCGTTCAGGACCCTGGCCACTGGAAAATCTCAGCATGGCACCAGGGGCCCCACGTGAGGCCTGGCGTCATTGGGTTTAACCTCTGGCCTCTCAGCAGCTGGGTGGGGTAGGGTGGGGGAGGCATGGGTGTGTGGATCCCCCCCCACAACACACACACCTTACTGACCAGCTGGGACCATGTCCACCAGAGGAGACCTTTTGCTTTCAGGACCCCCTTTCTCACTCTTGAGAACGACCGAGGATCCCAGGGAGCTTTGGTTTAAATGGATTACTGTTGGGTCTTCCCTGTAGTCCACTGGTTAAAACTCTGTCCTTCCAGTGAAGGGGGCATGAGTTTGATCCCTAGTCGGGGAGCTAGGATCTCGCAAGCTGCTCAAAGTATGGCCTCAGTAAAGAAATAAATAAATGGATTATCGTTGTGGACAATATTTACCACATTATAACTTAAAACTGAGAAAGATTAAAGCCTTTTCAACTTTTAAAATGATAAAACTGCATGGTCACATGAATGTAATATACATATATATTTGTAATTTTATTGAGTTTTGGCTGTGCTGGTTCTTTGTTGCTTTGCTTGGACTTTCTCTAGTTGGCGTGAGCAGCGGGGGCTGCTCTTGGTTATGCTGCACAGCCTTCTTACTGCGGTGGCTTCTCTTGTTTCAGAGCACAGGCTCCAGGCTCGCAGGCATCCGTAGTTGCAGCACGTGCGTTCAGTAGTCGTGGCCTTTGGGCTCTGGGGTGCCTGGACTTCAGTAACTGTGGCGCACAGGCTCAGTTGCTCCAAGAAATGTGGAATCTTCCCAGACCAGGGATGAGCCTGTGTCCCTTGCACTGGCAGGTGGATTCTTATCCACTGCGTTACCAGGGAAGTCCACAAATATGATATTTTTAATGAAAAATAATAGTTTTTAAAAAACTCAGGGAGGGGGCTAGATAAAATTTAAAACTTTTTTTGTATTGAATGACATTATTAAGAAAGTGAAAAGGCAAAGCAGGGGATGGAGGAAAATATTTACAAGTCATATATATGGTAAGGGGTTATTAGAATATATAGAGAACTCTTACAAGTCAGCAACAAAAAGACAAATGACCCAATTTAAAAATGCACAAAGACTCGATAGACCTTTCTTCAAAGAAGATATACTCGTGGCCAACAAGCACATGAAAAGATGCTTGGCATCACTGATTATCAGGGAGATGCAAATGGAAACCACAGTGAGGGAATTCCTGGGTAGTCCAGTGGTCTGGACTCTGTGTTTCACTGCCAAGGGTGCGGGTCAATCGCAGGTCAGGGGACTAAGATCCTGCAAGCTGCAACCCCCAAAATGAATAAATAACCCACAGTGAGATACCACTCACACCCACTAGGATGGCCATGGTCAAAGAGACGGACTGCGTGTATGTCAGTAAGGATGAGAGAGATGGCAGTCCTGTGTGTTGCTGGTGGGCATGGGAAGGGGGGCAGTCTCTGCGGAAAACGGCAGTTTTTTGGACCCAATTTCACTTCAAAGTGCCAACCCAAGAGAAATGAAAACACATGTCTCCACAGATGATTGTCCATGAATGTTTATAGCAACACGACTCATAGGAGCCAAAAGGTGGAAATAACTAAGTGTCTATTAGCAGATGAATGGATATACACACTGATCCATTCTCCCACGGACTATTATTCCGCGATGAGAAGGGGAGAAGCCCGGACACTCGCTACCACGTGGACGGACCCTGAGGACACAGTGCTCAGTGAGAGAAGCAGGCACAGAGGGACACACAGGGCGTGATTCCACTGATGGGACACGAGCAGAGCAGGCCAATCCACAGAGACAGCGTTTGTGGTTACCAGGGCCTGGGAGAGGGCAAATGAGGGGTGATTACTTGTAGACTGTTCTTCTGAGGTGATGAGAATGTTCTGCAATTAGACAGAGGTGATATTTCAGAGCACTGTGAATGCACTATCGCCTAATGGTATACTTTACAATAATGGTTAGTTGCATATTATGTGACTTTCGCCTCAGTTGACAACAACAAAAAGGCTGAGGACCCTTCCAGCTACGGTCAGAGAGAGAGGACAGACACATTGCTACAGCAGGAGGGTCAGAGAGATAACCTGCTGCCGTTTGTGAAGATGGAGGAGGAACCATGAGCCAGGGATGTGGCGGCTCTACAAGACGGAAAAGGCAGGAGTCT
>NW_011495051.1:2937185-2963164 GCF_000754665.1 Bison bison bison | reverse complement strand
GCAGGAGTCTGTTCTTCCCTGGAGCCTCCGGACGGACCAGTCCTGCCCCCATCTTGATCTTAGCTCTATGAGACCTGTGTCAGACTTCTCACCTCCAGAACTGTCAGAGAATAAATTTATATTGTTTAAATAAAAAAATTTTTTTTAGGTTAAAGAGTCATATTCTGTGCATGTGTGTTCAGTTGACAAGTTGTGTCCGACTCTTTGCAACCCCATGAACTTCAGCATGCCAGGCCTCCCTGTCCTTCGTTATTTCCTGGAGTTTGCCCAAGTTCATGTCCATTGAATCGGTGATGCCATCCAACCACCTCATCCTCTGTCGCCCCCTTCTCCCCCTGTCTTCAATCTTTCCCAATATCAGTGTCTTTTCCAATGAGTCAGCTCTTTACATCAGGTGGCCAAAGTATTGGAGCTTCAGCTTCAGCATCAGTCCTTCCAATGAGTATTCAGGGTTGCTTTCCTTTAGGATTGACTGGTTTGATCTCCTTGCAGTCCAAGGAACTCTCAAGAGTCTTCTCCAACACCAGAGTTCAAATGCATCAATTCTTCAGTGCTCTACCTTCTTTAAGGTCCAATTCTCACGTCTGTACATGACTACTGGAAAAACCATCACTTTGACTATATGGACCTTTGTCAGCAAAGTGATGTCTTTGCTTTTTGACACACTGCCTAGATTTGCCATAGTTTTCCTGCCAAGAAGCAATCGTCTTCTAGTTTCATGACTGCAGTCACCATCCACAGTGATTTTAGAGCCCAAATCACTTTAATGTCTGGTTTAAAAGGGTTCTCACATCTGCTTGTGGTTCAGCTGGTTTCCATAGTTGTTTTGGTGGATATACAGGAGAAAGGGCTTCCCAGGTGGCACTAGTGGTAAAGAATCTGTCTGCCAATGCAGGAGCCATAAGAGACATGGGTTCCATCCCTGGGTTGAGAAGGTCCCCTGGAGGAGGGCATGGCAACCCACTCCAGTATTCTTGCCTGCAGAATCCCATGGACAGAGGAGCCTGGCGGGCTACAGTCCATCGGGTCACAAAGAGTCAGACATGATGGAAGTGACTTAGCATGTACTCACAGGAAGAAAAATCTAGCTTTACACACAGATAAAGGAGGATTTTTAGCCTGTTTTAGGTCATCATGGGTAGTTTTCTTTGTCCTACAGCTGAACAGGTCGGAAGGAGGTTTATGGAGGTGGATTGTTCTTTTTCACTTTCTGCTCCATTAAAGGCCATTGGTCCATCTTTGCACTTGGTTTCTTTGCTTGTTTTTGTTAAATGATTTTGAAAATAACTTTGTTTATTTATTTTTGGCTGTGCTGGGTTTTCGCTGCTCTGTGGGCTTTTCTCTAATTGTGGCGAGCAGGGGCTACCATCTGGCTGTGGTGCTGAGGCTTCTCATTGCGATGGTTTCTCTTGTTGGGGAGCACGGGCTCTAAGGCACATGGGCTTCAGTAGTTGTGGCTCGTGGGCTCTAGAGCACACGCTTAATAATTGTGGTGCCCCCTGCTGTGGAAATATTGAGTCCTAACCACTGGACCACCAAGGAAAGAAAACGAAAGGGTTAGATGCTCAGTCGTGACCGACTCTTTGTGACCCCATGCACTATAGCCCAGCCAGGCTCCTCTGTCCATGGGATTCTCCAGGCAAAAGTATTGGAGTGGGTAGCCATTTCCTTCTCCAGGGGATCTTTTCAACTGAGGGATGGAACCTAGGTCTTTTGCATTGGCAGGCAGATTCTTACTGTCTAAGCCACCAGGGAAGTCACTTTGAATGGATCTTTTTTCCATATATGATTCTGACCTTGAAGACCCCCTGAAGGGGTCTCAGTGACCGCCACCCTCAGCCACCCTGGCTTACTCTTTAAGAATCCTTGGTTAAGAATTCTGCATTTGAATCCTGCATTTGAATCCTGGTTCTGCCACTTGTCACAGGGGGGAGCTCAGGCGCCACCTTGGCCTCTCTGTGCCTCACTGTTCCCATCTGTATAAAGGGAGGCTGCTGGCCCCAAGCAAGGGAGGGAAGATGTCTATGGCTTTGGGCTCTGGCTCCCAGGAGTATGAAGGGAGGATGCCCTGCCCTGCCCACTCTTGACCTGCCCCTCAGCAGCCAAATTTGCCGCCAAAGGGCCTTTGCACATGCCATTGTCTTTTCTGGGATCCACCCCTCCCCTTACCCAATCCTCCTCCCTCAGGCTAGCTTTGACTAAGCCATCCTGCATCAGCTTGGACCTCCCCTCTTCCAGGAAGACTTTCTGGATCCCCACCGCTTCTCTCCACATCATGAGTTCCCCCCAGGGCAGGCAGGGCCATGCATGTCTTGTTTTCTGATGTATCCCCAGCGCCTACCAAGGTCAGGTCCGCTACTGGTAGCGTCACGTCCTCCCTAAATAGTAGCAGAAGGAATGAATGAAACTGGAAGGGCCAGGAGATATTTGAACCCAGCCAATGGCTTCCTAGGTCGTGCTCGTGATAAAGAACCCCCCTACCAATGCAGGAGACCTATGAGGCTCAGGTTTGATCCCTGGGTGAGGAAGATCCCCTGAAACAGGAAATGGAAAACCACTCCAGTATTCTTGCCTGGGAAATCCCATGGACAGAGGAGCCTGGCGGGCTAGATTTCACGGGGTCACAAAGAATTGGACAGGACTAAAACAACTTCCCACGCAAGTATGCACGCTGACTGAAACACAATGGGATTTCAGTAAGAATCCTACTAAGTCAGTGTAGCTAGACTACCCCCTTACCCTTCATGTCCCCTCCTGTGATATTCTGTTCACCTCACCTGCTTGCCTGTGCTATGTCAGGAGTGGAAACTGGCTCTATGCTCTCTCTGCCCTTCTGCAATGACTCCTGAGTACAATCCGCTTTTATGTCTTGAACTGTCAGGCACTGGTTTTTCTTTAAGCCCGCCTGCTCTGTGTGACGGCTAGAGTGAGCTTTGTAAAAACCCAGATGGGGGCTTTCCCGGTGGCTCAGGGGTTGAGAATCTGCCTGCTAATGCAGGGGACGTGGGTTCGATCCCTGATCCAGGAAGATCCCGCATGTCTCGGAGCAACTAAGCCTGTGCCCTGCCACTACTGAGCCTGTGCTCTAGAGCCTGGGAGCCGAAAGTACTGAGCCCACGTGCTGCAGCTTCTGAAGCCCGCATGTCCTAGAACCCATGCTCTGCAACAAGAGAGGCCACCACAGTGAGAAACCTGCACACCACAACTAGCGAGTGCCCCTGCTCTCTGTAGGTAGAGAAGCACCTGGACAGCAATCGACCCAGCACAGCCAAAACTAAATAAATACAATAATACTGGGAAAAAAAAAACACCCAAAACCCAGATTGGGGGCTGTCTTTCCTGTTTTAACTCTCCTGTGCCAAACATTCCTCCCATTCTTATTTGCATTTAAAATAAGGTCCAGTGGTTAAGACTCAGGCTTCCAATGCAGGGGATGCAGGTTCAGTCCTTGGTCAGGGAACTAAGATCCCACATGCTGTTCGGTGAGACCAAAGAATAAAAGTAACGTGCTGTCCTCACCCCCAGGCCCTGCCCTCTCTGGCCCCCCATGACCTCCCTCCCCTCCTATTTCACTGGGAGGACCAGCAGTGGCTAAGACACCTGCTGGGAGGGTCAGCCAGTGGTGGGGACATAGCGACTGGTCCGGTTAAGAATTGTTTAACGGACTCATCTAGTGGCTTCAGGCAGGACTGACCTGCTTGAAGGTCAGAGGTCAGGAGAGGTCACTGGGGGCAGTGACCCTCCGTTCAAAGGTGGCCGCCAGGGACAGAGTGTCAAATGCCCAAGACAGGGGTCTTGTCCACTGCCCACCCCCCTTTCCTCACCACTCCAGCCCCGCTGGCTCTCAGTTCCCTCTCAGCAGCGTGGCCGGACCCATGACCCTGAGCTCCATCAGCTGTCCCACAGGCGGGGGGAAAGACAGCTCCGTGTGTGACCTCTGGCCCAGTTTCAGTGGCAAGAATTTCCTGGGAGCCTTGTTGTAGGGCATGCGGCCCAACCATGGGTGACACTGACATTCCCTGGCAGGGCCCTGCTGGGAGGCCTCTGGGTCACTCACCCTGGCACATGGGCTCCCAATACAGACCTGCCTGTCCCCAAAGAGCCCAAGGTCATTGAAAGTGACCATCCCATGCCATTCTGTGAGATTCCACTGATGGGAAACATCCAGAACAGGCCAATCCATAGATACAGAGAGTGGGTTCCTAGTTGTCAGGGGCTGGGGAGTGCCTGCTGATGGGGACAGGGTCTCCAGACCCAGACAGAATACTCTGGGTATTCTGTACAACATTGTGAATGTGCTAAATGCCATTAATGATAAATTTTAAAAATAACTCATTACTCCATTTAGCTCTGGCTTTGCAGTAACACCCAGCTGTAGCCAGTCTGGCCCCAGGCCCTCTCTGTCTGCACTCCTCCAGCCAGTCTTCACTTTCCTGCTCCTGTCTCACCCAACTCTGTCCAGCCTCCAAGCCTTAGCCCTTGCCGGATACCTCTTGGCCTGCCCAAAGGCTTGGCTAACTGTTTCTTCTCTCTGTGATCTCCAATCAGAGAAAACTCTTCCTCCAGGGAGCCTTCCTGGATTTTCCTTCTGATCCCTAGTGAGGCCCCGGTTCCCTGTGTCAAACTCCCTCACCGGGCTGGGAACGTGAGAGGTGCCTGGTCCCTGAGGATCCCCAGTACAATACGGTGAATGTGCTAAATGCCATTATTCAGTGAATGAATGAATAAATGAGGTTCATAGGAACCCCCTTAAGATACTCAAAGACTCAGTGGGGTGGTAGAAAGGGGTGGGACCATCACCTCCAGACACGGCACCCCATGACCCCAGCACCAGTTCTGCATCTTCAGCTCCCACTCCTCACCACTCCCATGCCAACCAGCCACATCTGCCCAAGGCTCCCTCCCAGTAATAGTGCCCTTCTCTGTGAAGGGTACCTCGCTGGATGTCACAGGGGTGGGATGGCAGAGACAGGTGGGGTGGCATCTGTTGACTCCTGCCATCAACCTGATGGAGATTTTGTGTGAACACATGCATCCTGGTATCCCTGCCACCAGCAGGTCTCAAAATTCTGGGCGTGGACAACAGGACTCCTCTTGTGCCTGGCATGGGAGGGCCCACTCTCACCCTTTGAGGGGAAACAGTCTCCTAAGATCCTACAGCCAGCGGAGGATGTGGATCTCCAGTCATGCGATGAGATGGCTGGAGGGACAAAGCACAGGGTCACATCTCAGACCCATCCTTGAGTGTCCGTGTGACCCCAGGTGAGCCACACCCCTCTGTGCCTCAGTCTCCCCATCTGTGATGCCCAGAGGGGGCTTGCAAGCTCCACCCCCTTCCCCATGCCTTGCTTGGGTTGGGAAGATCCCCTGGAGAAGGAATGGCTACCCACACCAGCATTCTTCCCTGGAGAATTCCATGGAGAGAGGAGCCTGGCGGGCTACAGTCTATGGGGTCATAAAGAGCTGGAGACGGCTGAAGTGACTAAACACGCACAAGACTGGGGGCAGAAGGAACTTGAATCACAGAGAGGCAGAGCCAGAAGGAGGCCTCAGGAGGAACCCAGGTGGGCTTCCCATTCTGGCGGCAGGAGCCAGAAGCAAGACAGGCCATGACTTAAGTCACCCAAGTCGCTGTGCCCCATCCTGGCATGTGAAATCTGCTCTCTCTGCACCCTGCCCAAGACCAGAGCCACATCCCATGCACGTGAACAGAAGTCACAAACCTCCCTTCTCACCGGTGCTTTATTTCCCATAAAAATCCCCCAAAGCCCGTGGAACTGATGTCTTTACATCACGACAGTAATCATAATGAATTGTTTGTTTTAAAAACCACAAAGCTGGCTGTCGGAAGCATGGGCGTGTGAACTACGACCTTGGGTCGGGGGTGGACTTAGGGCGCACCCCGTGTGTCACAGAGGAAAACCCGACGTCCCTTCACAAGGAGGGCTCAGTGTCCACTGTTTCAGTCAAACTGCCCCGTGGATAGAAATCTTCCACAAAGCCCATTTCAGAGGGTATGGCTAGGCTCCCGCCTGAATGTGGTGGCCCCATCTGGGTGGAGCTGCACCTCAGAACCTCATGCACCTATGAAGACGTAGCCGGCCTGGAGACCGCCTCCCTGGGGGGCTCTCTCTCTACTCTGGAGGGGTCTGCGTGGCTGGGTTGGGGTCCTTGGTTCCACTTGCCTGTTGTTTGCGCTGCTGGTGGTCCTGAGGGGTGGCAGGTGGGCCACAGTGAACTGGGAGGCGGGGTGGGGGTCCGTGTTGAAATTTCTTGTTCGGCCGGAAGTTTTAGGCCACAGAATCCTTGAGGGCGGGATGGTCTGCCCCTCTCGTCCCTCTGTGGCCTCTGCACACGTGTTTTTGCACACATGGCCAGTTGTGTTCGACTCTGAGATCCCACAGACTGTAGCCTGCCAGGCTCCTCTGCCCATGGGATTCTCCAGGCAAGAATACTGGAGTGGGTTACCATTTCCTCCTCCAGGGGATCTTCCCAACCCAGGGATCGAACCTGTGTCTCCTGTGCTGGAAGGCAGATTCTTTACCACTTAACCACTTGGGAAGCCCCATTGGCTCTGCAGGCTCTCAGTAACTGTCACATTGGGTGGAATGCATCGGTTCCTATCCCCGGCTCCTTTCTCACTGTCACTGAAGCACTGTTGCTAGAAGTTACTGTGTATACTATACTGTGGATCTGTGGGCCTTGCAGGCCACATGTCCATCTCATCAGCAGAGCAGAACCAGTCACTTGAACCTGGAGTTCAACCGGGCCCTGCAGATGCCGAGGCACCTTTTATAAAAGGAGGCACTCAGGGGTGGGGCACGAGCAGACCCAGGATGGAGGGGGCTTTCAGTGCGGGGGTGGGAGTGGAGGGGAGCAGCCTGCCTTGGGCTCCAGGTAACTCATTGGAGCCGGGAACACGGATCCTGTCCTTTATTTGACATTCAGGAAACAAAGCAGAAATACAAATTAAAAAATCCCACCAGACACCCAAAGGCCCCAGCCTTGCAGGAGCAGTGCTGGGTTCCAGAAGACAGAGGCCCAAGGCCCTGCATTTTCCAAGATGGGAGCCACTGGTGGGACAATTCCTGCCATGCAGAAAGCCTTGTTGTCCCTTTGCCTCAGTGCTGAGTGCCACTGGCTCCCTCCTGTCATCAGGGTAACCCTAGAGGCACGCCCTTGATGCCAAGAATCTCCTACTGGGAGATGATTGGGGTAGGGGGTCAATCAAACCTGGATGACGCCTGCCACAGAGGCCAGACACCACCACTGTTTGACTTCTGCACAAATTTGTGGAAACAGAGGGCTTCCCTGGTGACTCAGATGGTAAAGAATCTGCCTGCCATGCAGGAGACCCGGGTTTGATACCGGAGTTGGGAAAATCCCCTGGAGAAGGAAATGGCAACCCACTCCAGTATTCTTGCCTGGAGAATCCCATGGACAGAGAAACCTGGTGGATTATAGTCCATGGGTCAATGGGGTTGCAAAGAATCGGACACAACTGAACTACTCACAATTTTCATGGAAACAGAAACTCTCAGGGTTGTAGGGGACTGCAGGGGACCACTCTGTGCAAGCACTGCTCATCCTTTTCTTGAATGCCTCAAGAGATGGGGAAGTCACTCCCTCTAGAGCCCACCTGACTGGTCTTTGGAGCACATTAGAAAAGTCTTTTTTTCCTTTCCTCCCTAAGGAAATTTGTCTCCTGTTAATGCAGGTGGCCATAGCATCCAGACCACTGCGATTCATTTTTCCCAGTGACATTTGTAACACTCAAAAGTCCAGTACCCTGTATATGCTTTCTTGTCCGTCAGTATTTCTGTGATGAGCTTATCTTGAAAGCTGGTTTCTCAGCTTCTGCTCCTGGTGGGAACCCAAGGGGGCACATCCCAACTCCATGCTAGGGGGAGGGATTGGGAAAGTGAGGAGGCTCAGCTCGGTAGGAGGTATTGGTTTGGATTGCCCTGTGGCATGGCCTCTGCCTTCAAGGGGCTGGAGAATGTTCTAGACTGAGGGAGAGGGTGGTTGCAACTGTAGGGCAAGGATGATTATCAGTGGCCCTCACTGGTGCCATGGCCTCTGATGTTCCTCAAGGAGGTGGGAGTTATAGGAGGCGAGGGGGCTGGTTTAAAGGAAAAGCTGTGAGTTCAAAGGTCAGGCAGTTCCCCCAGGACATGGTGCTGCTGGGGGTGGTGCTGAACTTCCAGGCCCGATGCCCAGGACTGCAGGGACTGTTCTGGGAGGAAAGGCACGAGGAAGAATCCAGACCCAGCCAGGGAGTCGGTGGGCATCTGTGGCTCCAACCTGGACCAGGTGACACACAAGAGAAGGATCCTGACCAGGAGTCTGTGCAGTGGGATGGGGTCTCTGAGGCCATCAAGACGCATGGGCCATGCTCGATGCTTCTTGCTCTTCTTGGCCATGAGCTCATAAGTGTGGAAGGGTGGAGAATTGGGTTCTTTTCCAGATGCATTAATACTGCATCATTTTTTTTTAAAAGTGTTTTCAAGCAGCTAGAAAGGATGTTGGGTTTCAGAGATGGATGGGGGAGATGGGCACCCCACTGGAGACTGGGACTTGGGATGAGGTGAGGATGAGATCCAGGGCCGCAGGGCATCTGACAGAGGTTTCTTGGCATCTGAGATCTTTCGTGTTCTCCTCTGTGCTCACGTTACTTCAGGACATGCTGAAGAGGGAGAGACATGGTCAAGTTACCATGATTGGATTTAGAGAAAGTGGAAAATGTTCCATGTGTGTGGAATTGAAAAGAATGATCTAATCTGGCTTTGGCACGCTCTCAACAAGAAGAGTGGCACCTACCTTGCAAAGTCTGCCACCTGCCACCCACCTTCCAGGTGTGGTTCTGAAGGGCACCTCTCTTTGGTGCCCCAGCCAATGAGTAGGCCCCAGGGCGGGTGCCCTCAATCAGACTGGGTCAGTTTTCAATTCACCCATCTATTCACCATCCTTCCATCCACTCATCCAACCAACCATCCATCCATCCACACACTCATCCATTCATCCATCTAACCAACCACCCATCCATCATCTATCCACCCATCCATCCATCCACTTATCCAACTCACCATTCACCTCTCCATCCACTTAGCCAACCAACCATCTATCTATCCACACACCCATCCATCCAACCATCCATTTATCCATCCATCCATCCACCCACACACTCATCCATTTATCCATCCATCCAACCAACCATCCATCCATCCACTTGTCCAACCAACCATCCATCTATCTACACACCCATCCATCCATCCAACCATCCATTTATACATCCAACCATCCATCCACATCCATCCAAGCAACCATCCATCCATCCATCCATCCACACACCCATTCAACCATCCATCCGTTGACTTATCCATCACCCATCCACCCATCTGTCCATCTATCCACAGGACCCATCTATCTGTTTATCCACCCACCCATATACCTGTCCATCTACCTATCCATCCATCTATCCACCCATCTGTCCATCTATCCATTGCTCCCAATCATTCTTTCTATTATGTATTTAATCATTTTAAAAGTGCTTGTTTTTTTATTATCTCTGCCTGAGGTTCCCCGGGGGCATCTAATTCTGCTGTTTATCTGACTTTTTTCATGGTGAATGATTTCCTTGTGTGTTGTGTGTTTGTGGATGGGGACTTATTTTCAGAATGCATAGATTGAGATGGTCTTGTCAGAAATGTATTGAGAACTTGCCTCTATTCAGTGTCTCCAGGGCAGTACTGGTTTAAGTCCATTTTTGATGTTTATTTCTCAGCTTGAGGCTTCTTGGGTCACATGGATAGTATTAAGACATGTAGCTGGCCCATGTTACAGATTTGTAGCAGAGAATGTGGTCAAGGATTAACCCTGCACATTCCAAAGAAAAGTCTGGCCCTTTCCCAGCCTCTTGGAGGCCACCTCCATGACCTTGGAATGTCCTTCTTGATAAGAGTATCTTTGTTTGCCTGGGACCTTGGGTCATGTTGGATAGTCTATGCTGACAGTGTGACTTAAGACAGGAGCTGTGGACCATGTGGTATCACCTCAACCTCTGGAAGGGTTAGAGACGAAGGTCAGCCATGTGTACAGCCCACCACGCATATGACTGACCCCCAGTAAACACCCTGGACGCCAGGGCTCCTGGCGAGCAGCACAGGTTGGTGACACTTGGTGTGTGCCACCGCACTTGGCTGCTGGGAGAATAAAGAGCTGTCCCCACGAGTGCCCTGGGAGACAACAGCTGGGAACTTGCACCTGTCTCTCTTTGCCCAGCCCCATACAGCTCTTCCTATTGCTGATTTTGATCTGTATCCACCCGTCCACTGTGATAAACCATAACCGTGAGCAGATCTGCTTTGCTGAGTCCTGTGAGTGCTTCTAGCAAACCATGGACCCTGAGGGTGGTCCCCAGGACCCGAGACACACAGGGAGGCTTTTTCTGGCATCTAGAGCCAGGCAGACACACTGAGATCGATAGTGGGCAGGTAGTGCACCCTTCAGCTGAGTTAAATCCCAGGTTTCAGGGGTCCTGGCTATGGGTGAATGTCTCAGCCGGGGTCCTCAGCCTGGGACCTCCCATCATTGCACCCCCTGGAGTTGGGCAGGGACCAGCTTCTCACTCAATCCCAGAGGAGGCCCTGTTGTCACGGTAATCATGATCTCTCTGCCTCCCTGGTGCCTCCTCCCTCTACCACCAAGTCACGGGGACTCATCCAGGCTAGGTTCCACTTAGAATGTTTCCAAAAAAACGTGCCAAGAACCACCCCTCCCCCCTCCCCCCTTCCCCCCCGGCTTCCCACACACCTCGTTTCCTGATCTTCTGTGGCCAAAGCAGACCTGTGGGAAAAGGAAGGAATCCCAGCATTAGTTGCCTGTTTGGGAGCCTTGGCATTTGGCTGTGAGCCCTATGAGGCCCAACATGGCTGCATCCTGATCTGGCACAAAGCAAGCGTCAGCATGTGTCTCCTGTGTAACAAATGAGCCAGGACAGGTAGTCACGAGGATGGCCAAGCCCCTTGGCTGCCACACAGTGAAGTCACCAGTGTTGCCCCAGGCCCACCTGTCTGGAAGGTGGGACCCACCCACCAGGGCCTGCACAAAGGCCAGCCAGAACCTCCATCTGAGAGCAGATCCTGGTCTCTCAGGCACATCAGTTGCCCCTGGCCCCCATGCTTGGCCTGTGATAGATGCAAGGTGGGAGGAGGAGGAGGGGACAGTCCCGGGCTATAGCCACTTCCCTCAAAGAGCCCAAGGACAGGAGAAGAAGGGTACAACAAGCAGCAACTGCAGGAGGCAGATGGCACAGAAAGAGACAGGGAAGGACAGGGCCATGCTATCTGTCTGCACATCCCAGGGGGAGGCACTAAAGGACTTTTATAATAACAGAGTCACTGGATTAAAAACAAATTAGGAGGGGATGGGAATGGAAGGGATTGCTTAGTTGGGTACAGGGTCTCCCTCTGGGTGGAAAGAATGTTTGGGAGAGAGGTGCTGGTTGCCCAAAATTGTTGTTCAACTGCTCAGTCATGTCTGACTCTTTGCAGCCCCATGGATTGCAGCACACTAGGCCTCCCTGTCCTTCACTATCTCCAGGAGTTTGGTCAAACTCATGTCCATTGAGTCGGTGATGCCCTCCAACCATTTCCTCCTCTGTTGCCCTCTTTAGCCTTCAATCTTTCCAAGCATCCAGGTCTTTTACAATGAGTCGGCTCTTTCAATCAGGTGGCCAAAATATTGTAGCTTTGGCTTCAGTGTCAGTCCTTTCAATGAATATTCAGGGTTGCTTGCCTTTAGGATGGACTGGTTTGATCTTCTTGCAGTCCAAGGGACTCTAAAGAGATGTACTAAATTCACATTAAAATGGTTTGATGGAGTAGGTCTTGTGGTGGGGCTTTTTTTTTTTTTTCTTCACTATGAAGCATACAGGATCTTAGTTTCTAGACCAGGGATGGAACCTGCGCCCCATGTAGTGGAAGTGTGGAGTCTCAACCACTGGATCACCAGGGAAGTCCCAAGGTGGTCTTATTTCAGCACCATAGTGACCTTAGATCACCTTCATCTGATGTTCTTTGGGCTCGGCAGCCCCTGGCAGGTGTGACCTCTTGCCCATGGCCACCTGGACACTTACCTGTCTTCTGCCAGTCCCGCCTCTGCCTTCTCTTCAGACCTGGGCAGGACGTACTCCGGCTGCGGCCTCGCGCTGGGAACAGAAAGAGGTGAGCAGGGGTAACCAGCTGGCTGAGTGGGCTGAGGGGCTCTTGGCTCCCACTCCCCTCCATCTGGGCTGCCGTGACCTGACAGCAGTCTGGAAAGGGTTTGCCTGCCCTGGGAAGTGCCGGGGCCCAGAGGGTGGAGCAAGTGATGGGATGGTCAGGAATTCATCAAGATGAAGGCCATGGGGAGAAAGAAAAAAAAAATGAGAAAAAAATATAGAGAGAGATTTAAAAAAAGCAGAACAATAATGAAGACTAAAAGATAACAACCTCTGAGGGGTAAAACCAGACTCCAACAGCAAAGAGAGAGAAGAAAAAGAAAAAAAAAAATATATATATATATATATAAATAAGAAAAATATAAGTAAGAGGGATCAGAATAATAACAAAGATTAGAAAATAACAGAATAAGAAACCACAATCACAGAAAACTGATCAAACTGATTACATAAACTACAGCCTTGTCTAACTCAATGAAATTATGAGCCATGCCGTGCAGGGCCAAGCAAGATGGACAGGTCATGGTGGAGAGTTCTGACAAAACGTGGTGCACTGGAGAAGGAAACGGCAAACCACTTCAGTATTCTTGCCTTCCCCATGAACAGTATGAAAAGGCAAAAAGATATGGCACTGAAAGATGAACTCCCCAGGTCGGTAGGTGCCCAATATGCTACTGGAGAAGAGTGGAGAAATAACTCCAGAAAGAATGAAGAGACAGAGCCAAAGCGAAAAAAAACCCCAGCTGTGGCTGTGACTGGTGATGGAAATAAAGTCTAATGCTGTAAAGAGCAGTATTGCATAGGAACCTGGACTGTTAGGTCCATGAATCAAGATAAATTGGAAGTGGTCAAATAGGAGATGACCAGAGTGAACATAGACATTTTAGCAATCAGCGAACTAAAATGGACTGGAATGGGTGAATTTAACTCAGATGACCATTATATCTACTACTGTGGGCTAAGAATCCCTTAGAAGAAATGAAGTAGCCCTCATAGTCAGCAAAAGAGTTCCAAATGCAGTTTTTGGGTGCAGTCTCAAAAATGACAGATTGATCTCTGTTCATTTCCAAGGCAAAACTTTCAATATCACAGTAATCCAAGTCCATGCCCCAACCAGTAATGCTGAAGAAGCTGAAGTTGAACAGGTCTATGAAGACCTACGAGACCTTCTAGAACTAACACCCAAAAGAGATGTCCTTTTCATTACAGGGGACAGGAATGCAAAAGTAGGAAGTTAAGAGATACGTGGAGTAACAGGCAACTTTGGCCTTGGAGTACAAAATGAAGCAGGGCAAAGGCTAACAGAGTTTTTCCAAGAGAACGCACTGATCATAGCAAACACCCTCTTCCAACAACACAAGAGATGATGCTACATGTGAACATTACCAGATGGTCAATACCGGAATCAGATTGATTATATTCTTTGCAGCCAAAGATGGAGAAGCTCTACACAGTCAGCAAAAACAAGACCTGGAGCGGACTGTGGCTCAGATCATGAACTCCTTATTGCCAAATTCAGACTTAAATTGAAGAAAGTAGGGGAAACCACTAGACCATTCAGGTATGACCTAAATCAAATCCCTTACAATTATACAGTGGAAGTGACAAATAGACTCAAGGGATTAGATCTGATAGAGTGACTGAAGAGCTATGGATGGAGCTTCGTGACATTGTGTAGGAGGCAGTGATCAAGACCATCCTCAAGAAAAAGAAATGCAAAAGGGCAAAACGGTTGTCTGAGGAGGCCTTACAAATAGCTGAGAAAAGAAAAGCTAAAGGCAAAGGAGAAAAGGAAAGATATACCTATCTGAATGCAGAGTTCCAAAGAATAGCAAGGAGAGGTAAGAAAGCCTTCCTCAGTGATCAATGCAAAGAAATAGAGGAAAACAACAGAATGGGAAAGACTAGAGATCTCTTCAAGAAAATTAGAGATATCAAGGGAATATTTCATGCAAAGATGGGTGCAATAAAGGACAGAAATGGTATGGACCTAACAGAAGCAAGAGATATTAAGAAAAGGTGGCAAGAATACATAGAAGAACAATACAAAAAGGATCTTCATGACCCATGGCTTAACTGTGCAGAGGATAAGGCCCAGGTCCCCAGGAGGATCCCCAGGGCCCTGGGCAGGGGAACAGCAGATGGATTCCCCTCTCTTCCACACCCAGGGGGACTCCTGCTCTGTCTCCTCTCTCACCTGCACCCACAGGACCTACATGGGCAGAGGGTGCCCTTGGAAGTATCCCTGGAGGACAGAAGGGGTCCCAGAGAGTGGAGGGGGCCCGGAGGGAGGTGGGCCCTGGAGGATGGAGGGGGCCCTGGGAAGGAGGAGGGAACTGGAGGAAAGCGTGGTTCCCAGATGGTGGAGGGCCCTTGGAAGGGAGAAGGAGGGGGCATGCAGAGTATGGGGACCCTGGATGGTGGAGGGTTTCCTGAATGGTGGAGGGCTTGGCCTGGAGGGAGCAGAGACCCTTGAGGGCAAGAGGGGAACCCTGCAGAGCAGAGGACCCAGTCCAGAGGACAGATTGGGGTCCCCAGAGGGATGAGGGGTCTCCAGAGGTGTAACAGGAGGGAAAGGGGCAGGGCACAACTTTTGAAAGAATGACATAGCCCAAGGACACAACATAAACCAATAAGAATCAAATAGGTCCAAGAAGGGAGACAAGGGGACTTTGATTAGACCTTGATCCTCGATCTGCAAGCTAAATGACACACCCAGAGGCACCACCACAGTTCCAAGGCACTGTCAAAAGACCAAGGAGTGGGCAGTTGCCCAATTCCTGGAAATCTCCACTCTTTCCCCAAAATAGTTGGAATAATCCTCCCACTCGTTAGCCTATGAAATTACCCACCCTATAAAAACTAACCACACCACATTTCATGGCCGCGCTTGCCCTCTGCAATGGCCCACACTCTGTCTGGGGAGTGTACTTCTCTCTGCAACTGTGTAAATCCACCTCTTACCTGTCACTTTGTCTCTCACTAAATTCTGTGGTGAGACATCAAGAACCCGAGTTTCATCAGGTCCTGAAACAAGGCACTGTGGGTTTTGGCTGGGTTCGAGTCCCAATCTGACAGAAATGGTCTCAGAGGGAGGAGGAAACTGGAAAGCAGGGAGTGGAGGAGGACCTGGGGGTGAGCCCCAGAGGGTGGACGAGACCAGGAGAGTGGCCTCCTGAAGGGTGGAGGGCTCAACCTGGGGGCCTTAGGAGGCTCCCCAGGGCTGAGCCCTCACTGTCACCAGCATCATTAGAAGGTCTCTACCGAGCCCACTATTTTTGCCCAGTGGGCTACGCTGATCCTAATTCCTCATGATAACCCGCAGGATGAACTTTTCACTTGTCTAATATTATGCTGAGACTGAGCAGGGGAGCCTGGATTCCAGCCTGGGTCTGACTCCAACACCTCTAGAGAAGGCAGGGCTTTGAAACATGCGTGCGTGACATGGGTCCCAGCTGAGCTGAAGCCGCCGGCTTCCCCCAGCCTTGACCCAGCTCAGCGGCAGCCCCAACCCGGCCAGAATACGGGCTGCTCCGCACATACCTTTCTCTCCTGGCCTTCAGCCGTTCCTCCTCGTACCTGGAAGACAGAAAAAGGAGAAGGCTTAAGAGGTGGCTTGGGAATCCCCTCCACTCTGGGAACAGGAAAGCAGTCTCACTGTCACATCTGAACACATGCCAGGCTTCAGAGCAAACAGGATAGCCTGCAGCTACCTTACAAAGCCCCACCTCACCCCACCTCAGGGCAGGGATAGCTGTTTTACTGGCATATTCCAGTGTCTGGTGTTGCTGCAACTCAGCAGACATTTCTAGCATCTGCCCTAAACAAAGCCAGGATAAAGCAATTAATTATTAACGTGGCTTTGTCTACAGACACCGCCCCCCCCACCCCCCGCCACAAAGGGCCAGAGAGTCAATATTTTCAGCTTTTCATACCAGTCTCTGTGGCAACCCCTTGATTCTGTTGTAGCTTGAAAGCAGCCATGGATGGTTTGTAAATGGACAAGTGTAGCTGTGTGCCAATAAAACTTTATTTATAAAGACAAGCCAGGGGCCAGGACTCACTGGCCCCTCTGCCTACACTAGAGGAGCCAGGTCTGCTGTGTTCTGTCATTTCACAGGTGCCTGTTTCACTCTATTTTCCTCTGTCTTGCTCTCCCACTCAGGTCTGGTTCTCTGGCAGCCTGACTTGGCAGAGCATGGGAGGTTGGGAGATAAGCAGCTCTGGGGATGGATGATGTGGATGGAGGTGGGGCGGCACTCCCACGGCGCAAGACACTCACTGTAGCACACAGTCTGGGATCTGCACGTGCTCCATGGGGATGAGCTGCTCCAGATCTTCCAAGCTGTGCACATACTGGATCTTGTTGATGAACTTGACGCTGGTGGGAGGAGAAGGAGGGACACGTCTGAAAGCCAGCCCTTGGGGTGGTGACTCAGGGTCAGAGGGAGCGATGGCAGCCAGGGATGTACATGCAGCCCTATTCCAGGATGCCCCAGCACACTCACCCAAACCTCCCTCTCAGCCCATGCCAGACCTCATCCCCTGCCCCTGGTGCGGGTACAGAGCAGAACCTGGGGTCTCTGCCTGCAAGAAGGGAAGGCTCCTGAGCCATGTGTCTGACACCAGTCTCCGCTGAGCAGAGAGTTGTTGTTCAGTCGCTCAGTTGTGTCTGACGCTTTCAGATCCCATGAACTGCAGCACACAGGCCTCTCTGTCCTTCACTATCTCCCTGAGTTTGCTCAAACTCACGTCCATTGAGTCGGTGACGCCATACAACCATCTCATCCTCTGTCACTCTCTTCTCCTCCTGCCATCAATCTTTCCTGGCATCAGGGTCTTTTCTAATGAGTTGGCTCTGCATCAGGTGGCCAAACTACTGGAGCTTCAGCTTCAGCATCGGTTCTTCCAGTGAACATTCAGGGTTGATTTCCTTTAGGATTGACTGGTTTGATCTCCTTGCAGTCCAAGGGATTCTCCAGAGTCTTCTCCAGCACCACAATTTGAAGGCATCAATTCTTCGGTGCTCAGCCTTCTTTTTGGTCCCACTCACATCCGTACATGACTACTGGAAAAACCATAGCTTTGACTATATGGACTTTTGAGCAGAGAGGAAAGGAAGGAAGAAAGCAGAGAGGGATGAGATGCTATTAATATCAGACTCCAGGCTCCATCTTCCCCAGGAGGTGCTCCTCTGTGTCAGTCTTCCCAAGAACACTTTCATGGCACCATCGTCACTGTCTGGTGGCACCAGTAGTCACTTGGGCATGAGACAGGTGCACGTGGGCACTGCTGATTCATCTTCCATTCTTCCAGGGTGAATGGCTTCTTCCTGTCCAAATCCAGCTCTGGCCACTGGCTACTACTGACGTGACTGATCACCAGCCTGGGGCTTTGAACTCGTGATTTTTTTTAAAAAAACATTACCTTAAATCTAATTTTGGTACAATGTCAAATAAACTCCTTTTCAAGGTCAAATCAGTTTTTCTAACAATGAGTTACGTTCTCTAAGGCTAAGAGAATGTAACTGTACAATAAGTCATAAAATAATCAAATAGGGACTTCTCTGGTGGTCCAGTGGATAGGACTCCGAGCTTCCACAGCAGGGGGCCTGGGTTCGATCCCTGGCTGGGGAACTAAGATCCCACATGCTGAGAAGCATGGCCAAAAAGTAAAATAATAAACAATAAAAAAAGGAACTAAAGAGCCTCTTGGTGAAGGTGAAGGAGGAGACTGAAAAAGCTGGCTTGAAGCTCAACATTAAAAAAAAACTAAGATCGTGGCATCTGGTCCCATCGCTTCATGGCAAATAGAAGGCAAAAAAGTGGAAGCAGTGACAGACTTTATTTTCTTGGGCACCAAAATCACTGTGGATGATAACTGCAGCCATGAAATTAAAAGATGCTTGCTCCTCGTAAGGAAAGCTATGACAAAAATCTAGACAGTGTGTTAGAAAACAGAGACGTCACTTGGCCGACAAAGGTCCAGATAGTGGCCGTGTCACACGGTATGAGGGATCTTAGTTCCCCCACCATGGATGGAACCCAAATCCCCCTGCACTGGAAGCACAGAATCTTAACCACCGGACTGCCGGGGAAGTCCACTTTTAAACTGTGTAAAACAACCATATAGACTCCCAAGAGAGGAGCTGGAAAATGCTGATTAAAAAAGAAAAGACACATGACAACCCAGGTGGGTATCGAGACTCAGATCACGATCTCACCTGATGAAAGGGCGGGAGATGGCCAGAACGGTGCGGATGAACCAGGATGGGTGGACGATGATTAAGGACTTCAGGTTTTTCCGAAGTCTGTGTGGGGAGGCAGAGAGAGCAATATGGGCTCCCTGGGGGGAATGCCCCGGGGAGGGAGCAGCTAAAGGGTGTCACCCACTCTGTGAGCCCAGGCAGTGCTCTGATGATCTCCATTGATGGGGAGGAGACTGAGTCTTGGTTAAGCTAAGCCCACCCCCTCCACCCCTGGAAGAGTCTGCAGGTGGCAGAGCTGATGTCTGGCCCTGGCTCCCTCTTAATTTAGATTCTGAGCATCTGACTGTGTGGCCATGTGCGTATGTGTGTAAGTCACTTCAGTCGTGTCCAACTCTTTGTGACTCCATGGACTGTAGTCCACTAGGTTCCTCTGTGCATGAAATTCTCCAGGCAAGAATACTGGATGGGGCTGCCATGGCCTCCTCTGGGGGATCTTCCCGACCCAGGGATTGAACCCACATCTTTTATGTCTCCTGCACTGGCAGGTAGGTTCTTTACCACTAGCGCCACCTGGGAAGCCCTTGCATGGCCACATCACCTCTCCTTCCTGAAAGATTTTCTAGGGCCCCCAGTTCTAAGCACCTGCTACGGGCAAGTTGAACTGCAGGGGTCTTTGTCTGGTCTCCCTCTTTGTCTGGGAGCAGGATCACTGCAGGGGTCATTAGCTAAAGTGAGATCATATCCCAGCAGGGCCTGCCCCCTAACCCACAGTCACTGGGGTCCTTATAAAAGGGGGCATTTGCACACAGGCGTGCACAGGGCCGGTTCTCCCTCACAGTTCCAGAAGGAACTGACCTTGCAGACAACTTGACCAAAGACTTCTAGCTTCCAGAACTAGGAGACAACACACGTCTGCTGTTTAAGCCGCCCAGTCTGGCGCTTTGTTATGCCCGCCCCAGCCGCGCCCTTTCAGAGTGGGGGGGACTTCAGTGCGCGGGTCCCACCGCACGCTGAGGCCGTCCCCCAGCCGCATGCACTCACCTCCGGTCGATCATCTGGTAGCACTTTTTCAGCCAGCCAATGCCCGGCATCCTCCGCCGGGGCGTGGCGCCATTCAGGTACACGATCATGTAATCTTCTGCCACGAGGAGCTCCAGGCTGCTGATGACGTACCTAGTCACGAGGCACAGAGGACCGGGGACCCGGAAGGACTGGCTCAGAGTCAGGAAGCCCAGTTCCCCGGGACTAGGTCCTGTGGCCCCCGTCCTTTCTGTTTCTACCTGCCCTGGCTGTGTCACACCTGTTCAGGTGTTGTTGGCTGTCCTGGCATGCTCAGCAGGATAGCGGGGGAGGGGAGCAGAGGACTCCCAAACACCCCCAAATAGGGGTCAGTGGGCACAATGATAGTAGTAGTTACTATCTTACTGAGGAGTTTTTTTTTTTTTTTTTTTTAAACTGAGTCCCTTGGACTGCAAGGAGAGGAAACCAGTCGATCCTAAAAGGAAATCAACCCGGAACATTTCGTTGGAAGGACTGAAGCTGAAGCTCCATACTTTGGCCACCTGATGGGAAGAGCCCACTCATTGGAGAAGACCCTGATGCTGGGAAAGATAGAATGCATGAGGAGAAGGGGACCACAGAGGATGAGACGGCTGGAGGGCATACCAACTTGATGGACATGAATTTGAGCAAATTCCAGGAGACAGTGGCGCCCTGCAGTCCACGGGTTGGAAAGAGTCGGATACAACTTAGCAACTAGACAACAATTTTTTTGAGTGTTTACTAGGTGCCAAGTGATTTATACTCTTGAACTCATCTAATGGCTCCATTAATTCTGGAATGTAAGTTTCAACAGCTCCAGATGCCCTTGGGGGACTAAACAACAATTTTTTTGAGTGTTTACTAGGTGCCAACTGATTTATACTCTTGAACTCATCTAATGGCTCCATTAATTCTGGAATGTAAGTTTCAACAGCCCCAGATGCCCTTGGGGGACAAACACCCACAGCCAGTGGTCCACTGCACCTGACTTCAGGGACCTGGGGTCCATCCGAGCCCTGTCTCCCCTTAAGTGATTTCAGAAGAATCTTCTCCTCTTTCAGCCTCCACTTCCCCATCTGTAAATCAGGGAGACTGGGCTCCTTGGTAAGTCAGGCCACTTTCTGATCTGACCTTCCATGGGTACTTCCTCTTCCTCTGACCCACCTGGCACCCTCAACTGCCCCCCCACCCTGCTGCCCCCCGAGGAAGAAGGAAATCTTCATAATAATGAAAATTGGAGTGATAACGATTTGCTGAGCTCTTACTGTCATCTGCCAGGTTTTTTTTTTTTTTTTCCCCACACCAGGAGGTATATGGGATCTTAGTTCTCCAACCAGGAATCAGACCCACGGCCCTGCATTAAGAACCCAAGGATGGTGTGGTCTTAACCACTGGACACCAATGAAGTCCCACCAGGTGCTTTATCCTTAATTATCTGTCTCCATCCTAGCAAAACTACCTGTGTGTCCTTGGGCAAGTGACTTAACCTCTCTGTGCCTCAAGCACTGCAGCCACAGAATGGGAGGCAACTGTAACTACCCCACAGAGTCTTGTTGGGGATGGAACATGCTCTCACATACAAAGCCCTTAGCATTGTGGCTACCGCATAGTGTGCATGCGTGCTCAGTCACTTCAGTCGAGTCTGATTCTGTGTGACCCTAAGGACTGTAGCCCGCCAGGCTGCTCTATCCATGGGATTCTCCAGGCAAGAATACTGGAGTGGGTTGCTGTGTCCTCCTCCAGGAGATTTTGCCAACCCAAGGATCGAACCCATGTCTCTTGTGTCTCCTGCATTGGCGTGTGGATTCTTTACCGCTGAGCACCCCGGGTGGGCTTCCGTAAATGCCAGTGATGATGACAACAGCACCAGTGAGGCCCAGCGGGCAAGCAGAGGACTCAGATGCAGGTCTGCCTGTGGTTCAGCCCTTCCCTGGTGCCAGGTAGAACCACCCAGTGTGATCCTTGCTGCCTGTCCTGCCCACCGGCTGGGAACCTCAGAACTGTGGGCAGCTGGGATGGAGTGGCCAGGTCACTTACAGGAAGAGGTTCTCCATGATGTAGTGGTAGTCAGGGGAGCTGCTGTCTGGGAGGAAGCAGGCAGCAAAGACAATAATGGCATTGAGACCTTCTCCGTAGTACCCTGTGGAGAGGCAGCTGGTGAGCAGCGCTGGACAGGGCTGGGCAGAGCCCTCTCCCAGCTCTGAGTTGCCCTGTGCTCTGCCACATGCATGCGTCTCATAGCTGGCCAGCCCCCTCCCACTCACTGCCCATACTCAGAGGACACAGCTCTGGGCCCCAGCACCCTGGCTAAAGAAGCCAGAAAACACCTTCCATGGGGGATGCCAGCCACCCTCATGGGCACCTGTGGTGTGCCCCCACATGTCTAAGCCTTGCCCCCATGTGAGTTTCATCCCTGCACACCTAGACACTACAGTTTAACATCCCCCTGGCTCAGAAGAAGAGACCGAGGTTCAGAGAGGACCACTGCTGGGCCCTCTAGTTGTTGGAGCCAGGAGGGGGCCCTCAGGGCATGGTCTCACCTCCATGGGTCACCACCCTCATGTAGGGCCGGATCATGTGTAGATCGATCCGGTGTTCCTGTTCCCCAATGATCACCGTCCTCCACAGACGCCCGTTGGCTGCGCTGCCGTCCTCCGCTGAGCCGTCCCCAAACAGATCCGCGCTGTCCCCAGGCATGTTCTTGGCAGCGGCCACGGGGGTGTCATCTGGAGCAGGGCAGCAGGGAGGGTGAGAAAGAGGGACGCCTGAATCTGGACATCTCGTCCCAGCCTCCCTCTCTGGGCTGCCTTGGCCGCCCGTGGCCACAGAGCCTCTTCCTCTCCTCCCCAGGCCAGAGGAAGACCACTCATCTCACCCTTTTGCTGGGTAGAGCCCATTTCTTGCTGGGTGACATTTTTTCCCTCTCTGGGCTTCTCGGGGGTTCTTAACCACTCTTGAAATTATCTGTCTCTTGCCCATCTGTCATCCTGCAATCTTCCCACCTCAGAAAATAGCCTGGCTGTTTTCCCAGCTGCTCAGGCCCCAAACCCAGCTACCACCTTCGACCTCTTTCCCCTTCATATTTCACATCCACCCAACAAATGCTGTGCCTCTGCTTCCGTCCCCATGGACACCACCATTGCTACCTTTTAAAAAAGTACTTATTTGGTTGCGCCCTCTTTGTTGCAGCATGCAGGATCTTTAGTTGCAGCATGCAGAATCTAGTTTCCTGACCAGGGATCGAACCTGGGCCCCCTGCATTGGGAGCATGGGGTCTTAGCCACTGGACCACCAGGGAAATTCCCTGTTGCCATCTTTCTGACCTGTGTTCTTGCCTTGGAATATCAGCCCCAGTAATACCCATCCAGTGAGGCCAGTCCCGACAACCCTGCCGAAGAACCCTCCTCACCCTAGGAATCCTGGTTCAGGGTGTCTTGGGCTGGGCGTTGTGGACATTCAGGGCCAGTCACTGCCTGTGGGGGGCATCCTGGGCACTACAGGGTGTGGAGCAGCATCCCTGATCCCACCCCCTTGATGCCAGGATCCCCCCAGTTGTGACAACCACAGATGCCCCCAAATGTGGTCCAGTGTCCCTTGGGAGGGTTGAATTGCCCGAATGAGCCCCCCTACCCTTTCCCATCACCTATTTCTCCCACAGCACCAGCGACCAGGTGCAATTACCTTGTGTCCATTTGTTCTGTTACCCAGAGCCCTGCTTTCTGACTGCCCTGAGAGCAGGCAGGCACCGTGTTTTCCCGACGGATCCCTGCCCTCTCTACCCTACCTCCACATGGCAATCAAGACTCACTTCACGTACACTTGTGGAATCAGGGGGTGGCCCCTCCTTCTGGTCTTGATCACTTTTGATCAAGTGAATTGGGTGAAAGACAAGTCTCCCAGCAAAGTCCACAAGTCCACGAGAGAATGCACGTGGAGTCCCAGGGCCTGTTTTGGGAGTCTTGGGTTGGAAGCCCTGCCCCAGGCCTTCCCTGGTGAGCCAGTGGTTAAGATTCCATGCTTCCAATGCAGGGGAACAAGTTCCATCCCTGGTCTGGGAACTAAAATGCTACACAGCATGGCCAAAAAAAACCCCAAAAAACAACAAAAGAAGCCCTGCCCACCTTGAACCTCTGGGAAGGTGGGGGGAGACTCTGGCAAGATGGCCCCAGAAGCTGAGAGGAGCACTGGGGTCTGATTTGGGGATTGGGTAGGGACGGTAAGCGACCGACCTCACCTTCCCACTCCAGCTCATTGCCGTTCCCCAGGAACTCCAGTGAGTCAGTCTCATCAGGGGTCTCAATGTCATCCACGTTGATGTCCAGGTCATCGGGGGTGTCCAGGAAGTCATCTGACAGCAGGGAGCCCTCACTCTGGTCCAGGGAAATGTTGATCTCAGGGGCCACCAGCGTCTTTCGCTTACGATGAGCCCCGTTGAAGTTCAGCGTGTTGGGAGGGGCTGTGGGGGAAAGGGAAAACGGAAAGTCAAAGCAAAACCAGTCGCTTGTTTTTTCTTCCCCTTCTCCTTTTCCAGACCCTACAGAGATCTGCTCTGCCCTTCCGTGGGGAGTGCTTAGAAATCAGACAACATCCTCTCACAGCAGCAGTTAATGGAACCATCCAGCTCGGAGGTCAAGGGCAGACACTTGGACATTGGACAGTCCTGGGTTCAGAGCCTGACCTTGCTACCCACCAGCTCTGTGACCCTGCAGTGCCACCTTGCTCTGAGCTTGACTCAGTTTTACCATCTGCAAAATGGGACTCACAGGTGAGTTGAGCCAAGGTCAAACAATGACATGGAGATTAGACCCCAGGCAGCCTGGTCTCCAGATTGAGCTCCAGATCTGCCAGTATCTGCGCCTTTTGTTCCTTCTCGCTAAGGCTGATGGAGAATGTCCGAGTTCTGCTTTTTGCCTTTCTGGGATGTATGACTCTAACAATTAACTTTTGGTGATCACATAACACAGGCCAGGCCCTAGCCCACATTTTCATGTTCTGACTTCTCTAGACAGATACATGTGTTCAGTCATGTCTGACTGTTTCCCACCCCATGGACTGTAGCCTGCCAGGCTCCTCTATCCATGGGATTCTCCAGGCAAGAATATTGAAGTGGGTTGCCATGCCCTCCTCCAGGGGATCTTCCCGACCCAGGGATCGAATCCGTGTCTCTTGTGTCTCCTGGATCTCCTGCATTGGCAGGTGGATTCTTTACTGCTGAGTCAGTTGCAACCTTGCTACTGACCCATTGGACAGATGAGCAAACTGAGGCACAGGGAGGCAGGATCTTGCTATGTCACTCTGAAGCCCATGGGGGTGGATATTCCCCATGGTTTGGACCACTTCCTCCTAAAGACTCTTAGCCTGGACTCTGGTCTCCTTATAAAAGGTGGTTTTACCTCCTGGGCTGTCCCCAAGGGGTTAAAACCATCTAACAGCCCTTGGAGCAGAGCTAACCCCTCAGGCTTATGGGGTTTACAAGGGGAGGAAAGCCACCCCCTCCCCCAAAGGCAGCTCTGGGAAAAGAGGCTGACCTTCCAGAGACCCCAGAAATTCTCCGTTTCATTACATAGCCTTTGAAGACAAAATCAATAAACAAGTCAGAGAGTCCCTCACCAACTCAATGGACATGAGTGTGAGCAAACCCCAGGAGACAGTGAAGGACAGGGAATCCTGGTGTGCTGCAGTCCATGGAGTCGCAGAGAGTTGGACACAACTGAGCGACTGAACAACATCAAGGAGAATCTCGCCCCTCTCTTATATTGGATGACATTCATAGATCCATAATTAAGTGGACCACATTTTTTAAAAGTATTTATTTTTATTTATGTATTTGATTGTGCTTTGATCGGTCTTACTTGCAGCATGTGGGATCTAGTTCCCTGACCAGGGATCAAACCCATGTCCCCTGCATTGGAAGCTTGGAGTCAGCCAATGAACCACCAGGGAAATCCTTGGACTACCTTTTGTTTTCATTTTGAATCTCATATTTTTTTTTTTTTTTCACTTTGAATCTCTTGATCCATAAGCAACAGGTCAGACTGCTTCGAGAGACACTGCGGTATAGAAATATGCATTTTGGCAAAAAATTATAAAGATGCAAGTTACAGACCTCCCTTGTGGTCTAGTGGTTAGGAATCTGCCTGCTAATTCAGAAGACACAGGCTCAATCCTTGACCTGGGAAGATCCCACATGCCTCAGATCAACTAAGCCGAAGCACCACAATTACTGAGCCTGCACTCTAGAGCCTGTGCTCTGCAATAAGAGAAGCCACCACAGTGAAAAGCCTGCATATTGCAAATAGAGAATAGCCCTCGCTTGCTGCAACTAGAGAAGGCCCTTGCACAGCAATGAAGGCCTCAGATCAGATCAGATCAGATCAGTCGCTCAGTCGTGTCCGACTCTTTGCGACCCCATGAATCGCAGCATGCCAGGCCTCCCTGTCCATCACCAACTCCCGGAGTTCACTCAGACTCACGTCCATCGAGTCAGCAATGCCATCCAGCCATCTCATC
>NW_011495051.1:2913268-2935937 GCF_000754665.1 Bison bison bison | reverse complement strand
CACCTCCACTAGCTTTGTTCGTAGTGATGCTTTCTAAGGCCCACTTGACTTCACATTCCAAGATGTCTGGCTCTAGGTCAGTGATCACACCATCGTGATTATCTGGGTCGTGAAGATCTTTTTTGTGCAGTTCTTCTGTGTATTCTTGCCATCTCTTCTTAATATCTTCTGCTTCTGTTAGGTCCATACCATTTCTGTCCTTTATCGAGCTCATCTTTGCATGAAATGTTCCTTTGGTATCTCTGATTTTCTTGAAGAGATCCCTAGTCTTTCCCATTCTGTTGTTTTCCTCTATTTCTTTGCATTGATCACTGAAGAAGGCTTTCTTATCTCTTCTTGCTATTCTTTGGAACTCTGCATTCAGATACTTATATCTTTCCTTTTCTCCTTTGCTTTTCGCTTCTCCTCTTTTCACAGCTATTTGTAAGGCCTCCCCAGACAGCCATTTTGCTTTTTTGCATTTCTTTTCCATGGGGATGGTCTGGATCCCTGTCTCCTGTACAGTGTCACGAACCTCATTCCATAGTTCATCAGGCACTCTATCTACCTAGCACAACCAAAAATAAATAAATAAATAAAATGAAAAAAAAAACAAACAAACCCATAAGTCATGTTTACCGAGTGTCTGCTATATGTGAGGCACTGGCATAATTTCCTGCTCTCACCATGACTTTGTGTGATGGGAAATATTACCCATTTTACAGATGGGGACATTGAGGCAGGGACCTTCCCAGGGATATGACCCCAGTCCTCTCAACTTACCCTGCCTTTTTCAGGGGAAGTGTGTTGGGAGCAGTGAATCAGGCGTGCTTGATTTAAAATACTGCTTAACCTGGTGGTCATTGCTTAAGAATCTGTCTTTCAATGCAGGGAATTTTGTTTGATTCTGGCTTCCCTGGTAGCTCAGATGGTAAAGAACCTACCCACAATGCAGGAGACCCGGGTTCAATCCCTGGGTCAGGAAGATCCCCTGGAGAAGGGCATGGCAACCCACCCCAGCATTCTTGCTTGGAGAATTCCATGGACAGAGGAGCCTGGTGGGCTGCAGTCCATGGGGTTGCAAAGAGTCGGACATGACTGAGTGACTATTTTCATTCATTCATTTTTCCAGGAACTAAGATCCCACGTGCCGTGGAACAAAGAAGCCTGTGCATCACAACTAAGACCCAACCCACCCAAAGAAATAAATATGTTAAAAGAATACTGCTGCTTTTGCTGGTGGGATCAGGTTGTGGATCACAGCATGGTGACTGCAAGATTGAAAGTGCAGGGAACCACAGAGGCAGGAATGTCACCATGTGGACCCGGAGGAAAGGGCATTGAACCAAAGAGGATGATTCTTCAGCGTTAAAACTAATGGAATTTGCCTTTAAAAAAATCTAGTGGAATTTGCCCTGCCAAATTTCAGACTCACTGGGACTTGTGACCCCTTCATCCTTCCAATTTCTCCCATTTGCAGTGGGAATATCTATTCTGTGCCTGTCTCACCTTTGTATTTTAGAAGCAGAGAAATTGCTTGATTTCATAGGTTCACAGTTGGAGAGGAATTTTGCCCCAGGATGAATCACACCTGAGTTCCCTGCCCCGACGCCCCCACACCTTGAACCCTTCAACTGATTAAATGTGGCCCACCCACACAATGACAGGCAATCTGCTTTATTCAAAGTGCATGAATTTAAATATAAATCTCATTTAGAAAACTCCCTCAACGGAAATATCTAGAATCGTGTTTGACCATGTAGCTGGCTTCTATACAATTAACGTTCACATCCCCCGTCTCAAGTTTCTTAAAAAAAAAAAAAAATTTATTTGCTTATTTATTTTTGCCTGCACTGGGTCTTGTTGCTGCATGCAGTCTTTCTCTAGTTGCAGCGAGCAGGGGCTACTCTAGTTGCGGTGCGCAGGCTTCTCACTGAGGTGGCTTCTCTTGTTGCTGAGCACAGGCTCTAGAGTGTGGGCTGGGTAGTTGTGGTGCATGGATTTAGTTGTTCCACATCATGTGGGATCTTCCCAGATCAGGGATTGAACCCATGTCTCCTGCATTGGCAAGTGGATTCTTTACCACTGAGCCACTAGGGAGGTCCCTCAAGTTCCTTAACTTAATCCTATCTGCAAAATTGCTTTTGCCACCTGAGGGAACATTTGTGGTTTCCTAGACTTAGAATCTGGATACCTTTGGGGGCCATCATTGAGGCAGTCACACCTAGGAAGTGAGGTACTGTTACCACACACCCCTCGTTTTACAGAAGTGGGAAGTGGAGGCCCAGAGGGGAGAAGGGAGTCACCCAAGGTCACCCTGTGGGGATGTGACAACACTGGGCAGAGAATATATGCTCAGGTGGGAAAAATGGCTGGTACTCTAGGGTGACGAACCATTCAGATCCATACAGATTGGCCCCAGAGAACTGGGACAACTTGATGTCCCTACCTGGCTCATGGGCATAGTATGGTACGGGGGTGGGCAGAGTTGGTACTCGCTGCTGTGTGACATCAGGGATGTGGCTGTCCGTCTCTGGGCAATCTTTCCTCTCTAGGGTGGGCTCTGTGATGGGCTGCATGGGGGAGATGCAGGCAGAATGGGAGCTCTCACCAGGACTCTGCCAGGAGATGCCATCGAGGAGAACATGTGTTTGAGGTAGCCCATCTGGCTGCCCTAGACCCCCTGTTTTCAAAGTCTTGGCCTTTGGGTCCTCAGACCCATGAGCCCTCTTGAGTGCTCAGGGCAGGAGAGCCCTCCTGATTTTATGCCTGGCATTCCCCCTGGGCACTTTACATAAACCATCTCATTTAATCCTTGTATACCCCTTCTGTGGAAGGCTCACTACCTGCATTTAGTACATAAGGAATTGGAGGCACAGAGAGGCTGAGCCACCAGTTCAAGGACATACAGAAACACCACACACTGACTCCACACACATCTCTGTGTCACCGCCACAGTTGCTTTTCCCTACAGGCCTTGGAGCTGAACAACCTCCTTTTGTGACATTCCACCCAGGAGGCATGGCCTCTGACATTTCTACAGTTACAGTCCTGGGCAGAGCCCAGATCATGTGCCCATTTCTGCACACATGGAAACTTACAGGACGTGTCTTCTGTGGGGCTGCCAAGCAAGTCCATCCCTGTCTCTTCTGGGAGTGGCCTGCAGACCCAGCCGGGAGTGGACACCAGCCACCAGGCACCACAAGTCCAGCCGCAGAAGCGTGGAGTTCAGACAGAATGATAGCAACAGAATTTGTTTAGTGTTGGGAAATCATTGGGAGAAAATACATCTGTTCATGAGCACAGAAAATCACAAACCATCAGCGCCAGAGGGCTCTCATCAGATCATCTAACAAATATTAAGCTTTTTTTTAATACTTTTTTTTTGATGTGGACGATTTGTTGGGCTTTCTTGGTGACTCAAATAGTAAAGAATCAGCCTGCAATGCAAGAGACCTGGGTTCGATCCCTGAGTCAGGAAGATCCCATGGAGGAGGGTATGGAAACCCACTCCAGTATTCTTGCCTGGAGAATCTCATGGCTAGAGGAGCCTGGTAGGCTGCAGTCCATGGCAGGGCAAAGAGTCAGACATGACTGAAGCCTCTAACATACACACGTATTGAATGTGTTACACTATTGCTCCTTTTTAAAAAATGTTTTGATTTTTTTTGCCGCATGTGGGATCTTAGCTCTCCCACTAGGGATGGAACACTTGCCCCCTGCATTGGAAGGTGAACCAGGGAAGTCCCATAAACCTTTTTTTTGGATAGTAAAAGCTGGGGCCCAGAGAAAAGGAAGGTCTCATCTATATTATATTTGGAATATAAGCAGCATTCTTCATGGGCTGACCCCACAGGATTTGGTCTCTGATGAGCCAGAAATTGTCCGACAGACATAGCAGACAACTGAGGGAGCTCTCCATGGCCCATGCTGGACAGGCCTGACCAACAAAATATATCATAAAGTATTGGATGGTGATTCAAAGTACAAAATAAAATGTCCACAAGTCCATATAGAAGTAAGCAAGTGACTGAATAAATAAACATGGGGAGAAGAGACAAATTTTTCTTGCACAGAAGAATTTCAAAAAATGTATGTAAATACTCTAGCCCCAAGAAGATGGAGAGTAACTTCTCTGTCAGCATGAGTTGGGCACGGTGACTTCCTTCCAAAGGGGACAGTATGGGAAAAGGGAGGCGTGACTCTACAGTCGAGACACCTGACCAGCATGACCTCAGCCCGGGGACCCAGGTCAACACCAAAGAAGAGTTATGCTGATGACAGGCACCCCAAGATGATGGATGAGACGGCTCCTCACCTGTGTCCTCCCCCCACACCCAGCGCTCCAGTGTCACCATGAGAAAAACACCAGACAAACTCCCACGGAGGGAAGTTCTACCAAATCTCTGACCCCAGTCCTCCTCAAAGCTGTCAAGGGCATCAACAACAAGGAAAGTCTGTGATGGACTTCCCTGGAGGTCCAATGGTCAAGACTTCGCCTACCAATGCAGGGGGCGAGGGTTCGATCCCTGGTCAGGGGAGCTAAGATCCCACATGCCTCCTGGCCCAGAACTTAAAACAGAAGCAATGTTGTAACAAATTCAATAAAGAATTTTAAAATGGTCTACATCAAAAAATCTTTTTCTTTTTTAAAGTCTGAGAAACTGTCACAGCCCAGAGAAACCTAAGGAGACATGATGACTAAATGTTACGTGGGGTCTTGGGTGGGATCCTAGGAAAGAAAAAGAATATTAGGAGAAAATTGCTATGGATATCTCAATAAATTGTGGACTTTGGTTAATAATTATGTGTCAATACCAGTCTATTAATTGTATCATAAGTATCAGCCTCATGTAAGATGTTAATTACAGGAGGTGTGTGTTTGGAAGTTTTCTGTAATATTCTTGCAACTTTTCTGTAAATCTAAAGCTACTAAAAAGTAAAATTTTAAAAAGAGAAAGGCAGCCAGCTATGCATCTGTGCCCCCTTTAATTGGTGGAGCACGAATTTGCAAAACAGGACCTGCTTTTCCTGGCAATGCTCAGACTGTTTTTTGGACCAGAGCTCACTCTGCCGGATTCTGACCCATGTGCTCCGGCTCCTTTGCTCCCCAGGGAAATACTCAGGCAGAAGGGTTTGCAGAGCACACGGGTCTGTCAGGGGCTCCAGCTGCAGGGCCTGCTGACTCAGGGAGGCACTGCAGCGGTAATTCATCTTTACAACTCAGCAGTGCCAGCTCAGCAAAACGGGGAACTGTTTTGATGGAGAAGGACAGTAGGGCGTTTTTTCTTTTCTTTTCGAATCTTGGTGCTGCAGAAGACTCTTGAGTCCCTTGTAAATCCTAAAGGAAATCAACCCTGAAATTCATTCATTGGAAGGACTGATGCTGAAGCTGAAGCTCCAATACTTCGGCCTGACGCAAAGAGCCAGCGCACTGGAAAAGATCCTGATGCTGGGAGAGATTGAGGGCAAGAGGAGGAGGAGGTGACAGAGGAGGAGATGGTTGGATGGCATCCTCAACTCAATGGACATAACCTTGAGCAAACTCTGGGAGATAGTGAAGGACAGCCTGGTGTGCTGCAGTCCATGGGGTTGCAAAGAGTCAGACACAACTTAGTGGCTGAACAACAACATGGACACATTTATTCTATCGCCTCTGTTCTTTGTAGGGCATGAGCTGGCACCCTCTGCAGGATGGAATCTAATCATGCTTCTTCCTCCACACCCTTCCCCCACCCCGCCCACCTTTCTCCCATTCACCATCCTTTGAATATTCTTTGAGTAACCACTATCTTCCAGGAGTATTGGTGGGTCTTGGAGGTAAAGGATGAACTGGGTGACGCCCTGTTCTCATGGAGGTCAAAAGTCAAAACTAAGCAGGGGTGCAAAGGAAATGAAGACACACATCTATACAAAAACTCATACCCAAATGCTTTACAGAAGTGTGATCACACTGGAGACATCCCAAATGCCTATCAAGTGATGAGTGGATAAACAAAACAGGGTCCATCCACAGACTGGAATATTACTCAGCTTCGAAAAGGAGAAAAGCACTATCACTGGCTACCATGTGGAGGGACCCTGAGAACAGGACGCTCGGTGACAGAAGCCAGACGCAGAAGGACACACAGGGTGTGATTCCATTTATATGAGACATAGAAAACAGGCAAATCCACAGACACAGAGAGTGGGTTTGTGGTTGCCAGGGAAATGGGGAGTGGCTGCTGATGGGGATGGTTTCATTTTGGGGTGATGGAATGTTTTAGAACTAAATAAAGTTGATGGTTGCACAACAGATGAGTTGTGCATTTAAGATGGCTATTTTTGTATTATGGAAATTTCACCTCCATTTAAAAAAGCAAAAAACAAGGTTCAGATTAAGTCAGAAGGTTTTAAAGAGGCATCTTCCTTTCAGATTGAGATAAGATAACTCCCATGCCCGTTTCATGTACACACTGCTCTGCACCTCTGGTCTGTAGCTGACACCCATGCTCTGAACATGGGGAGGGCAGCTGGTAATCATGAGTACGTCCAGGGTTCCAGAGGACAGGTGGCACGCCACCTACTTGCAAGGTTACCCGAAATTGTGCTCCCAAATTGCAGACTGGCAGCTGATGAACCGCCACTAGCTCTGTCCTGCCCACACAGCATTTCACAACATTTTTAACTCACTGTCAAATCAGAGATGAGACACAAAAAGCCTAGATTTCAGTCTGTTCTTGAATCAGATCTGCCCTCCTTGTATGGTAACCACCACCAGGAGCTGACTGTCCACCACCCCTGCTCACCTGGATGTTGAATTTCCTTCTAGTTCCTTTTTTTCATTGACTCTACCTTCCCTGCCCCCGTCAGTTTGAGGCTGAAGTCCTGTTGTGCTAGAATCAGCTAGAACCGTCATCTACCCCACGGCAGGACACTCCCTGTGTTGAAATGTTGACATCTTGTTGAAATGCATCATCTTATTTGCTCCTCACAGCATCCCTGAGGCAGGGAGAAGACCGTTTCACAGAGGAGGAAACCAAGGTTAAACCAGGGAGAGTAGGGAGGTCTGAACCATTCACACCGGCTGAGCTGAGTCCAGTCACTGCCCACTACTGCCCCCTTGTGCCCAGTCTGCACATGTGCACCAGCCCCTCTGATCCACAGTGCTGCAGCTTTCAAGGCCAAGTGTTGTTCAGTTGCTCAGTTCCATCTGACTCTTTGTGACCCTATGGGCTGCAGCATGCCAGGCTTCCCTATCCTTCACCAACTCCTGGAGCTTGCTCAAATTCATGTCCGTTGAGTCGGTGATGCCATCCAACCATCTCACTTTCTGTCGCCTTCTTCTCTTCCTGCCTTCAATTTTCCCAGCATCAAGGTCTTTTCCAGTAAGTCAGCTCTTCACATCACAAGGCCAAAGTACTGGGGTTTATTCCCCAAGCATCAGAAAGATCTCAGCTTCTGCAGACCTGAAACCTCTTCACAAACTCCAAGTGGATCCAGATGGCTCCATGTAGCACCTGCCTTCTGTGTTGGGAAACCCATGTGAAAAGTGGGGTCCCCCGACTCCACCAGGTGTACAGTGTGGCTTAATCCTTCTGGCGTGGGTTGGCTTGCATCCCCTCAAAACGTAACTCAGGTCTGATCTCCCAGTACCTAGGAATGTGACCTATTTGGAATAGTTGCAGACATCATTAAGTTACGATGAAGTCATACGAGACTCACTGATGGGCTCATAAGAAGAGGGAAGTTTGGACACACACACAGAGGAGAGGGCCATGGGAAGATGGAGGCAGATGCAAAATCAAAACTACAATGAGGTACCACCTCACACTGGTCTGAATGACCATCATCAAAAAGCCTGCAAACAATATATGCTGGAGAAGGTGTGGAGGAAAGGGAATCCTCCTACACTGTTGGTGGGAATGTAAGTTGGTGAGTCACTATGAGAACACTATGGAAATTCCTTCAAAACCTAAAAATAGAGTCACCCTATGATCCAGCAATCCCACTCCTGGGCGTATATCCAGAGAAAACCAAAATTTGAAAAGATGTATACACCCTTATGTTCATTACGGCAGTATTTACAATGGCTAAGACATGGAAGCAACCTAAATGCCCACTGATGGATGAATGGATAAAGAAGATGTGGGACCTATAGACCATGGAATATTACAGCCATAAAAAAGAACAAAATAATGCCATTAGCAGCAACAAGGATATACCTTGAGATTGTCATACTGAGTAAAGTAAGTCGGACAGAGAAAGACAAATATCATGATATTGCTTATATGTGGAATCTAAAAAAATGGTACAAATGAACTTATCTACAAAACAGAAAGAGTTACAGACATAGGAAATAAACTTATGGTTACCAGAGGGTAAGTGGGGGGATAAATAGGAAGATTAAGATGCACATGTACATACTTTGCTGTTGTTCAGTCACTAAGGCAAGTCTGACTTTTGTGACTCCATAGCCTGCAGCACGCCAGGCCTCCTTGTCCCTCACTATCTCCTGGGGTTTGCCCAAGTTCATGTCCATTGAACCAGTGATGCTATCCCACCATACACACTACTATACATAAAATAGCTAACTAATAAGGACCTATTGTATAGCATAGGGAACTCTACTCAGTACTCTGTAATGACCTATATGGGAACAGAAGCTAAAAATGAGTGGATACACATATATGCATATAACTGACTCACTTTGCGGTACACCTGAAACGAACACAACGTTGGAAACCAACTACATGCCAAAAAATTTTTTTAAACTAAAAAATAAAACACAAGCTTAAAAAAAAAAGATGGAGGCAAGGAGTGATGCATCTAGAAGCCAAAGAACATCAAGGATGGCCAATCACCACCCGAAGCAGGAAGAGGCAGTGAGGATCCTTCCCCAGCACCTTCAGAGGGAGCTATGGCCCTGCTGACACCTTGATTTTGGATGTTTAGCCTCCAGAACTGTGAGAGAAAATGTCTCTTGTTTTAAGCCAGTTTGTGGTACTTTGTTAAAGCACTATCCAAATTTCCCTTGTGGGCGTTCCTTCTGGACATGACGTCTGTGAACCCTCCAACCTGACACCTGTGATCTAACCAGGCTCTCTTACATACTGCAGTCCCTACCATGCCAAGGTCCTGTCTGTCCCAATGCCTTTGCACATCCTGCCCCCGCAGACTAGAGGGGCCACTTCCTGCTTTCTTTGCCCAGTGAAATTTGCTTAGCCTTTGAGGCTGGGTCAGTGTCCTCCAGAAGACCCTGTCTGAACCTGACCTCCACCTCACCCCTACATTCTGCCTCTTCCTCTCTTGCTTTGGTGAGTCACAGGCCTGGCCCTGGAAGAAGCAGCCCTCAGCAAGGGTCTGTTGAAGGAAAGGTTGAGTCAGGGCACATTTTGCAAGTGGTGGGGAAAAGCCAAAATCAAGAAATACCTGTCACTCAGAATCAGCTGATATTGCAATAGTTCTGGCTTCAAAGGTGGCCCCTAGACCTAGTTCTACCCTCAGGTCCTAGACTCTGTCTTAATGTTATTCATAGTGTGAAAGAAAGGAATTCGGAATAAACTGTGGGCCCCAGGACCTTTGAATACGCCTCCTGCTTCCCAAGTGGCTTCCCAAGTGGCTCAGTGGTGAAAGAACCTCCCTGCCAATGCAGGAGACACAGATTTGATCCCTGGGTTGGGAAGATTGCCGGAAGAGGGAATGGCAACCCACTCCAGTATTGTTGCCTGGGAAATCCCATGGACCGAGGAGCCTGGCAGATTACAGTCCATGGGGTCACAAAGAGTAAGACACAACTGAGCACTGCTTCCCAAACAGTGCTCCAGAGCTTCAGTGGCCTTCAGATTGGCCACGCTGCCTCAGTCTCCCCTCCAGGGCTTCCCAGCCTCTACTTCTGCCTGATCCACAGCCACCTCTGGTGCAGGGTAACAGCAAAAATTCTTTCTGAGCATTAAGTAGGCTTTTACGAGGCTCAAAGCTGGACTAGTAGCTCCAGGGCTTATAATAGGACTCTTGCAAACCTATGTCGAGGGAACTGCAGAGAGGTCTTCAAAAATTATAGGCAACTTTGGTGGTTTCAGTCACTCAGATAAATCTACCCTTCTCTGCACTTTCTGACACCTTTTCCCATTCATCTTGTTCTGGTCTCCCCCAGCACCATCACCTCTTGGCTGGATCAGAAAGCCTTGTAGGGGAACTTCCCTGGTGGTCCAGTGGCTAATACTCCACACTCGCAATGCAGGAGGCCTGTGTTCCATCCCTGGTCAGGGAACTAGACCCCACATGCTGCAACTACAGATTTAGCCACAACTAAGACCTGGCAAGGTAAAGAAATATTTTTAAAAAAGAAAGCCTGGGGTTGTGAGCAGAATCACAGACCTCCCAGCCCTCGCTCCCTATTCCTCACTTCACCCCTGGCAGTAACGCTGGCTCAGCAGATGCAAACAGGATGTTCTGGACCTAACTGTGTTCTCCCAACGCCCAGTATGACTGTGTCTGGAGACAGGGTCTTTAGGAGGCAATTGAGATTGAAGGAGGTCAAAAGTGTGTAGCCCTGGGACCTCTCTGGTGGTCCAGTGGTTGGGACCCCACCATTCCACTGCAGAAAGTGGGGGTTCGACCCCTGATTGGGGAACTAAGATCCCACATAAGCAGTCAAAAAAAAAAAATGTGTGGGGCCCTGATCCCTTAGGACTGTGGCCTTACAAGAGGAGGGAGAGCCACGAGAAAGCTCTCTCTCCACCACTGAGAACAGAGGAAACGCCATGTCACAAGAAGCCAAAAAGAGAGCCCTCACCAGAAGCCAGCCCTGCTGGTACCATGATCTCAGACACCCAGCCTCCAGAGCTGTGCAAGAATAAACACCTGCTGTTGAAGCTGCCCCGTGTGCCGTATTCTATTGTGACAGCCCAGCGTCGCTAGAGTTCAGGAAAGAGAAACTCTGGAGTGGGTGGGGGACAGGGGACGCTCAGGGCGCCCCATCAATTCCTGCCCTAAACCCACGGCTCCTGCCTGACAGTTTTTAGGACTGCCGAGCTGGACAACATGCAATCACCGCTGTGTGTGCGTTGAACTCGGAGAGGGAGCATGCTTGGCCTACCCTGTGCAGGGATGGGTGCATATAGACAGAGACTGAGCAAAGGTAGATAGACAGATAACAGACAGACAGACACTGAGAGAGACAGAGAGAGGAGGGGAAGGGAGAGCAGTAAAGGAAGTATCAATAAAATCTCAAGAGTAAGCAAATCTGGGTAAAAGTTTACAGATATTCCTTACACCATTCTTATAATTTTCATTTTCTAAGCTTGGGACTATGTCAGAATAAAAAGTTACAAGGGAGAGGGATAAATCGGGAGATTGGGATTGACATATACATACTGGGTGGGCTCAGTCGCTTCAGTCGTGTCCGATTCTTTGCAACCCCATGGACTGTAGCCCACCAGGCTTCTCTGTCCATGGGATTCTTCAGACAAGAATACTGGATTGGGTTGCCATGCCCTCCTCTGAGGGATCTTCCCAACCCCGGGACTAAATCCGTGTCTCCTGCATTGCAGGCAGAATTTTTTTTTTTTTTTTTGGCACTGAGCCACTGGGAAAGCCCATATACACTACCATATATAAAATAAATAACTAATAAGGACCTACTGTATAGCACAGGGAACTCTCTTCAATGCTCTGTAATGACCTATATGGGAATAGAATTTATAAGAAGAGTGAATATATGTATACATATAACTGACTCACTTTGCTGCACAGCAGATACTAACACAACATTGTTAACCAACTATTTGTTGTTGTTTAGTTGCTAAGTCATGTTTGACTCTTTGCGATCCCATGAACTGCTGCATGCCAGGCTTCCCTGTCTTTCACTGTCCTCCAGAGTTTGCTCAAACTCATGTCCATTGAGTCGATGATGCCATCCAACCATCTCATCCTCTGTTGGTTGGCATCATTGACTATACTCCAATAAAGGAAAGGAAAAAAAATTACAAACACAATGAAGAGCCCAGATGCGGCAAGACCTAGCAAAGCCCCCCAAAAAAGAAAAAAAATTTACCAACAAAACCCACAGGCTGAGACACCTAATCCTGCACCCACCTCCTTAGTTGTAAGATGCTAGCCAAACCCCTCCCCACCTAGGTCCTCAGTTTCCCCATCCAACGTTCCTTCAGTCCCTCAATCTGCTTCCACTGGCCCCAGGGCCTTTGCACATGCTGCTCTCTTTGCTTGGAATGCTTGATTGCTACCCTCAGCCTCTTTTCCCTGTTCCCCCCTCATCACTCAAGGTCAGCTCCTCCTCTAACCTCCCCAACCCAGTCAGACCCCACCCAGGCTTGCTCCAGGTGCCAAGAACCCAGCTTCAGTTTTCCATTGGCTGGTGAGGTTATAAGGGACCACCTGTCTCTGCCCTATTCTTCCAGCACCCCATGAGGGCAGCTCTCCTGTTTGCCAGGTGTCCCCAGAGTCTCACCCACGGCCTGGCACAGTTGGTGCACATCGCTAGAATGAATGGATGGGCAAAGGAGGCAGTGAATGGGTCATCTCCAGGCAGCCCTCAGCTATAGTCCATGGGAATCTGCAGAAGTGCAGAAAGACACTGCAGAAAACAGGCACAGTTTGCATGCCCGGACATACCCGGGGGAAGCTGGGAGAGGCCCCAGGAAGGGATCAGTGTGCTGGAAGGAATAGAATCAGGGGTTGTCTGACTCAGACAGAGGTGCTTATGTTGGGCTGCATCTGGACGCTATATAAAGAGCTTTACTTACTCCTCCTGGAATGAGGACAGTGCCTCAACGAAGGCATGTTCCCGACCCAACCCGGGGTTGCACAGCCAGCCACTTATCCTGTGAACACTGTACCACTGAATGGGGGAGAGGAGCCCTTTGCAGCTGGGGAATCTCACTTGAAATTCACACGTGCAGCTGCAGTCAGCCCCACTTTGTCTCAAGGAGGCTTGGGAGAGGAGGGTCTCTTTTATTGGGGGGTGGGGGATGGGTAAAAGGAACCAGAGTGAAGGAGATACAAGCTGATAACAATGATGCTGGGACTTCCCTGGGGGTCCAGTGATGAGGATCTCACCTCCCAATGCAGGGGCTGAGGGTTCAATCCCTGTGGTTGGGGAGCTAGACTCCCACCGGCCTTATAATCAAAAAACCAAAACATAAAACAGAAGTAATATTGTAACAAATTTAATAAAGACTTTAAAATGGCCCATACCAAAGAAAACTTAAAAAAAAAAAAAGAATAATGTTGAGACTCCCCTCATGGTCCAGTGGTTACTCTGAGCTTCCACTGCAGGGGGTGCGTGGTTGGGGATCTAAGATCCCGTCTACCTCTGAGGTGCAGCCAAAAGATAAATACGTAAAAAAGAAGGAAAAGAAAAATGATGCTGCAGGCAGCATCAAATTCTCAAACCACTTTGTGAGCCAGGAATGACTGTCCATATTCTACAGGTAGGAAAACTGAGGCACAGAGATGCTCAAAGAGCTGTCTGAGGTGGCCGCACAAGCCCATCAGAGAACTGGAATCGGAACCCACTGGCGTCTGGTTCCACAGCTTGTGCCATCTTGTTTCCGCTGTGTTGCTTGAAATAAAACTAGAGTGAGCAAGGTGAGTTTTGTGCTGTCATCAGAGAATTTTTTTTTTAATGTCCAGGAAGGCCTGGAGTTTGCCACCTGGGGAGGCGGGGTTAAATCAGGTTTTTGAAGTCTGGACCTGGGAACGCTTTGGTCTCAGTGGAGGTCAGAGTTCATGGGACCACAGGGCGAGCGATGCTGAGACTGGTTGGAGATGTTTCTAAACTCCCAGAGTGCTTGGTGCTGGAAGGAACCTGCTGAGGTCACCCCATCTAATTCCGCCTTTTCTGTGGGACAAAACAGACCTCCCACAGATGAGGGGCAGCTCCTCAAGGTGGCCGGCTCTTGCCCACTCTGGGGCATTTCTAGCCATGGGAGGAGCCCCTGCCAAAACTTTTGTATACACTGCTATATTTAAAATGGAAAACCAACAAGGACTTACTGTATAGCACAGGCAACTCTGCTCAATGTTATGTAGCAGCCTGCATGGGAGGGGAGTTGGGGGGAAAACGGATACATGACTATGTACGGCTGAGTCCCTCCACTGTTCACCTGAAACTGTCACAACATTTAATCACTATACCGCAATACAAAATAAAAAGTTAGAAAAATGATCTTTAGTTCACCCAAACTGCCAGGTATCATGAGATCCCTTTCCTTTTAAAAACTTTTTTATTTTATTTTTTTGGCCAAACCACACAGCGTGTGGGATCTTAGTTCCCTGACCAGGGATCAAACCTGCATTCCCTTCATTGGAAGTGCAGAGTCTTAACCACTGGACCACCAGGAAGTCCCATGAAACCCCTTTCTACACATCCAGGCAACAGTGCTCCTTGTATTGAGTTGAAGAGAAAGACTTTCACAGGGGAATGTAGAACAAAGAACATTCTAACGGTGAATGAAGAGGAGCTTGACTCCAATGAAGTTGCCATCTCCTTCTCAGACTAAGTCTTCTTGAAGACAACGGTACTGGGCAGACAAGAGATTCTTGGTTATTCTGATGTGGGGCATCTATTGCTTTAAGAACCACAAGGGGGACTTCCCTAGTGGTCCAGTGGCTAAGACTCTGAGCTCCCAATGCAGGAGGCCTAGGTTCGCTCCCTGGTCAGGGAACTAGATGCCACGTGATGCAACTAAGAGATTGAATGCCACAACTAAAGATCCTGCATGCCTAAACTAAGACCCAGGGCAGCTAAATACATAAATAAAATAAATATTAAAAAAAAAAAGACGAACCACAAGGATTGGGGTGAAAAGGACTAGACTGCCAAGAAGCCCAAGATTCTCAAATGAGGGGGTGATGCCCTCAACATCACGGCTTCTCCTGGGACAGATTGACAGGAAGCTCTAGACCTCCTCCATCAGCCTGTTCTGCTTTTGAAAGGATGGGCGTATAAACTATGCACATATGGGGCCATTTGAGCCCAAAGAGCCTAGATTAGACGCAAACCTTTCATGCCTGTCCCTCAGCCTAGTTCTGCCCTCAGCACCCTCACCCACTGAGACTTTCTGGAGCTGGAACTCCTACCCAAGTTCTCTTTTCCAGGGTGAATGTGCCCAGTCTCGTTGACCTTCCTTCCCAGATGGTTATGCAACTAACTCTTGGGCATCATTTCCCTGGGATAAACTCCTTGCATTAAAGTGGGAGGGAGGGACTTCTCTGGCAATCCAGCGGTTAAGAATCTGTCCTGCAATGCTGGGGACATGAGTTCGATCCTTGGTCGGGAACTAAGATCCCACATGCCTTGGGGTAACCAAATCCACGTGCCACAACTAGAGAGTCTGTGTGCCGAAGCTAAGACTCCATGCAGCCAACTAAATAAATAAATATTTTTTAAAGAGTGGGAGGGAGGGACTTCCCTGGTGGTTCAGTGGTTAAGAATCCACATAGCAGTGCAAGGGACATGGGTTCGATCCATAGTTGGGGAACTAAGATCCTGCAAGCTGTGCAGCATGGCCAAGAAAAAAAAAAAAATGGGAAGGAGATGAGCAGTTGAATCAGGGGGAGCCTGTGCTGATGATATTTCCTCTTACTTAATGCCTTGTTGGAGGAGAAAACAGAGACAAGTACCTCAGCCACACACGGCTCCCTTCTTAAGATTTTTCATTCCTACTAATGACTGTCATCCATTCACCCATATCTACTGAGCACCAACTGTATGCCTGTGATCACACCAAAGGCCCCTGCTCTCATGGGATCCATCATGGAGAACAGATTGTAAACAAGTGTATGGAATAGTCAGCGAATTAGATTGTATGAGTCTCCTGTGGCTGCTGTAACAAATTGTTCCAAATTTAGTGGCTTCAAACAGCACAGATATATTCTCTTATGAATCTAGAACCAGAAGTAAGTCTGAAATCAGTTTCATGGGGCTGGTTTTCCTGGAGAAACCAGCACTGCATCCCTGGCCGGGTGGCCTCTTCCTCCCATGACTCTAAGTTGTTACTGTCATCATCACATCTCCTACACCTGTCGACAAAGCTTCCTTTTTTTTTTTTGACTGTGCCCTGAGGCATGTAGGATCTTATTTCCCCAACCAGGGATTGAACCTGCACTCCCTTCGCTGGAAGCTTGGGGTCTTAACCATTGGACAGCCAGGAAAGTCCCCTGCCATCCTCTTATACTAGGGGTCCTCAAACTCTGGGATCTAATGCCTAACGATCTGAGGTGGAGCTGATGTAATAATAATAGAAATAAAGTGCACAATAAATGTCACGCACTTGAATCATCCCGAAACCATTCCCTTGCCCCCACCCCAAGTCTGTGGAAAAACTGTCTTCCATGAAACTTGTCCCTGGTGCCAAACAGGTTTGGGACCACTATCTTATACAGAATCCTGTGATTACATTGAGGACCTCCCCCTCAACAATCCAGGATTGTCACCTCCCCATTTTGAGATCCTTAACTCAATCATATTTGCAAAGTGCCTTTTGCCACGTTAACGAACATTCTCCAGGGAGGGATTAGGACATGGATATTTTGGAGGGCTGTTATATAGGAAGGAAACAATTTAAGAACTAGGGGAGGGGGTAATTAAAGGGCTAGGAGTTCCTCTCTAAGAAGGTGGCCAGTGGGTGGAGATCTGAAGGAGGCAGGGGAGGCAGGTGTCTGGGGAAGAGCACGCCTGGCAGAGGGAACAGCCAGTGCAAAGTCAGAACATCAGAGCCAGCCCAGCACAGAAGGAACAGGAAGGGAGCAGCAGGCGCTGGAGGGCGCGAAGGACGGAGAGTGGCAGGAGCATGTGGAGGCTGAAACCCGGAGTTTTCAAGGAATGAACATCTGACCCAGCAATTTTAAGCGGGGATATGCTGCTGCAGATAAAAACACACTATTACCTGGATTCTTGGGAACCCAGGTAAGAAGACTATCACAGCCCATGAAAGTGTCAGTTGCTCAGTCATGTCCACCTCTTTGCGACCCCATGGACTGTAGCCTACCAGGCTCCTCAGTCCATGGAATTCTCCAGACAAGAATACTGGAGTGGTTAGCCATTTCCTACTCCAGGGGATCTTCCTGATCCAAGAATGGAACCTGGGTCTCCTACACTGCAGGCAGATTCTTTACCATCTGAGCCACCAGGGAAGCCCAATAGTCCATAAGATGGTTTTCTTCATAGAAGAATGTTTCGAATTCTTACAAGAGTGTGGAAATGGGAGCTATTTTAGCATTTTGGCAGAGGTGGGCGGGGGGAAGTGGGAAATCCATCTTAAGTCAGCAAATACCAATTATGAACTTGGCTGGGTCAACTGGGGTATCTGTACCATGCTTGGGAGAAGTGTCAGCCAGGCCACGCCCTCCACAGCTGACACGCAGGCCAGGGGAGCCATACCTGGGCAGAGCTTCGTCATGCCATTCTTCCTTCACATCCATGTTCTCCATCCGGAGTGTGGCTTCGGTGGTTCCCATGAGAGCTGGGAAGAGGTGCCGACTTGAAGCAGGGGTGAATCCTGAAGGAGAGCTGTGGATGGAGGGTTTACTAGACAATCGTCCTAATGACAATTCCCCACCCATGCACAGAACTTCAGAGATCCATCTGCAAAGAGCACTTGTGTCTGTCATCTTACTGAATCACTGCCTGGACCCATGAGGCTTTTCCATGTCACAGGTGAGAAAACAGAGACATAGAGAGCTGAAAATCCATGTGGGTGGGTCAGGAATTGGAACCCAAAGGAGGGGCTGAGCCTCCAGTTATAAACTACCTCCCAGTGAAGCTCTGAAATCCACCTTCCCCATGGCTCACCTGCCCTCGCTTACCTTGGACTTCAACTAGGAAGCCACAAATGCAATTAAAGTCATTTATCCTCAAGTGCTAATGACTGATATAATTAAGTTTCCTTGCCAGGGTTGACATTCAGACAGGACCTAGTTAACCCCAACCACCTCTATCTGCTCTGGCCCACCTCCCCTGCCCCTCTGTCTGCTACTCCCATGCCCCTAAGAAGAATCAAGTCTTGATAACCTGACCCTAGAACTGAAAAAGACAGTGAGAAAGTGCCTGGGGTTGGAAATCAGGATAGTAATTTCTCACTAACCACAAAATGCCAGTTTTGTTTTTAATGTTGTGAGGAACCAGGTGGGGGCAGGCATGGGGTGGGGTTAGTGCTCTAGATGGTGGCTTAAGTGCTGGGCTGTCTGGGAGTGTGGTCAGAACTGCTGAGTGAGACTGAACTTGGGGCATGAACATGAACATGCCCTGGGGCATGGCAGACCTCCCCTGCCTCAGTTTCCCTGTCTATCAATGAAAGACTGGATCCAGAAATAACCTCTAACATCCCTTTTGGAATTACACCCAAGATCTTATGACCCAATGAATAGCACAGGTTCTGTGCTTTTAAGCCAGTGGTTCTCAGTTGGGGGTGATGCTGCCTCCCGCCTCACCAGTCACTTGGTAATGTTTGGAGGTCTGTTTTTAGTTGTCACATGCAGGGGAGAGGGGCGCTACTGACATCAAGTGGGTGGAGAACAGTGATGCTGCTCAATGCTTTACAGTGTCCAGGATGGTCCTCCCTTAATCAAAAATGATCTGGCCCCAAACGTCCGCAGAGCTGAGATTAAGTTGTCATCTTCACTCTCCAGCACCTAAGGTCCCGCATCCAGCCCTACCCCCTCCCCAACGCCGCAGCTGCCTCTCTAAAGCTGGTGGGTGGCTCTCTATTTGGGTGTGTCTTCCAAAGCCCCGCGCTGGACGGAAATCCCTGTGCATGGTGGGTCTGCCTTTGGGATTGGGGCTCAGGGGGAGGACTCAGAGGGAGCAGGGTGGGGGCCAGGTAGGAGAGAGGGGGTGTCTAAAATGTGACCCTCCCCCACTCAGTGAGTTTCTCACTCGATTTTGTCACTGCCCTGGATGTCGTCACTCATTCATGGAGGAGGGACAGTAAGACGCAGTACGGAAGGGCGGGGGGCGGGGGAAGAAGAGAGATCTCTTCCTGATGCTATGGGCAACCGCCAGCCAGAACCTTACCGCAAGGGAAAGTTCGCGTCAGTAGAAATTCATTTTCTTTATGAAGGGAGTGGTCTTTGCGTCTGTATCCTTCTCCTGAGCTGAGTGTGGCCTCAGTCCCCCGAAAAGGGCCACCCCCGCTACCCTACCCACAGCCGAGCCTGGAGCCTCACATGTCTGCCCCACGATCCTGTAAATGCCGGGATGTGGGTGGGTCCCGCTGGGCCCTGGACACTCCCGCCCTCTGGTCCCCACTTCACATTCAAGGACCATCGAATAAGGAGGCAGCGAGCGGAAGCTGAGAAGCGGTCCTTTCTGCCGTGGTGCTGAATTATCAGCCCCTCGCATACAAGTTGAGACACAGGAGGAGGCATCTCTTGTTTGTAACCATCTCCCTTCCTCCCCACCCCATAGGCAAGCCTTTACGTGCACTTCTGTCAAATCCTTTTTCCAAATCCGCTCACGGCGTTATAAATAGGAAACGCACAGAGTTGGGACTTGTACATTTTGGTCTCGCAGGAAGCGTCCCAGAGAGGGGCTGAGGGTTTGAGCCGCCTAATCTCCCAACATAGCCTGGAAATGGTGCAATCCTCTGCCTTCCAGGTGAACGGTGGGCACGCGAGGTGAACCTTGTGGGTGTGTATGTGTGTGTGTGCGCGCGCGCGGCGGATGGTTTTCTCCGCGTGGGGAAAAAAATGGAGGTGTTGCCATTCCAAGAATCGCCAAGTACCCTGGCTCTCCGCTCCCACCCGCCCATCTGCCAGAAGCCGGGTTTGCAGCCCCAGAAACATGAGGGACGATCTTCCTCAACAGGGCGGGGAGAAAGTGGACTCACCTCCGTGCGAGTACCGGCTACCTCCGCGGCCTCTCCCGGGTGAGCGCAAACAAAGACGAGCCCCGGGCGCCTGCAACCTCGGTTCCCAGGCCTTCAGAGCATCCGAGGAAGATGCGCTCAGGGCGAACTCTGCATCCAAGGAAGGTCACCCAGAGCAACGCGGCGGGCGCAGACGGGAGCTTTTTGTCCAGGGATGGTGGGGCGGCGGGCAGGGAAGGCTTGCAGTTAGCGGTCGACTCCCCCCTGCTCGGCCGCGGCTTCGTCTTGGGTCATCGTTGTCTCAGCTTGTGCCTCCCGAGGTATTTTCTTCTCGCCAGCTCGTAGCTGGCAGAGGCTCGGCTTCCTTTAAGACAGTCAATTATGCTGCTTTTGTGTGCAGGGTGGGTGGGTGGGGGCAGGGCTGACCAAAAAGCACAGCCCCCTGGCAGAATCGGTGCTCTCCATTGGCTGAGAGGGGAGCAGTGCTAAGAGCCTCACTGGGGGCAGAAGCGGAAATGATTCCTGATGGCGCATCACAGATTTAAAAACAAAAACAAGGAACAAATAAATAAATAAATGGCAGCGATGGCCTCATTCCTTGGAATATGAGAGAAGGAATAATAACCTCCTGTTCCCACTTCGTGGGTCCCTCAGCTGGCCACTTCCTATGACCCATGTGGCGAGGACCAGGCTGGGTACTGCGGAGGCAGAAAGATTCTTAGACACACGCGCTCGGGGCCACCGAGGGAAAGGCGTCCCCTGCAGGTGTGCGTGCGGTAGCCCCGCCCTGAAAGACGGTAGAACAGAGTTAAGAGCGCACTCTCTGAAATCAGACCGTAATCGGTTTGCACTCTGGCTCAGCCACGAGCTGGGGGACTCGATTGGGTAAGTGATTGTACCTGTTGGGCCTTAGTTTCCTCATCTGCGAAAAGGAAACGTTAGGCCTCTGGCGTTTCAGCATTTAATGAGGTGATCCGGGCTGGGTGCTTGGCACATACCACAGCATGAGAAGAGTTCTGTGCGTGTTTTCCTGCTGTTACTGATTTTATGTTTAGACTGGTAGCAGGTTGAGTGGTGCCTTCCGCCCCCCGGTAAAAGATACCTCCAAGTTTTAACCCATGGAACTTGTGAATGTAACCTTATTTGGGAAAAAAAAAGGGTCTTTGCAGGTAGAATTAAGTTAAAGATCTCCAGATGAGATCATCCTGGATTAAAGATGAGCCCTAAATCCCACGACAAGTAACTTCTTGAGAGAAGAGGAGGGGGGACGCCATGTGAGATGGAGGCAGAGATCAGGGTGAGGCATCTACAAGCCAGGGGACATGAAGGATGGCTGGCGGTCTCTAGAAGCTGGGGGGAGCACCCAGTGGATTCTCCTCCCAGCCCCCAGAAGGCTCCAACCTTGCCACTATATTCAGACTTCTGGCCTCCAAAATTGGGAGAGAAAAAAATTTCTGGGACTCCCCTGGCAGTCCGGTGGTTAAAACTACATGCTTCCATTGCAGGGGGCTCGGATTCAACCCCTGGTCAGGGAACTAAGATCACACATGCCATGCAGCACGATAAAAACAAAAAACAACTATTTTTCTATTGTTTTGGGCCTCCTAGTATGGTACTTTGTTATAGCAGCCACAAGAAAACTTAATACATAACACCAAGCAGGGTTGGATACCTGTTGTTCTCGCCTGTGCCTCTTAATCACTGTGGTGGTTTTTCACTTGTTCTGTGAACATATCATACTCATTCCCACCACAGGGACTTTGCACAAACTGTTCCCTCTGCCAGGAATGCCCTTCTCCCAGATGTTTGCATTATTCAGGTGTCAGCTCAGAGAGGCCTTCCCTGATCATCCCCCACCTTTACCTCTTACTCCATCATCCTTCCTCCCATTACCTAGTCTGTTTTTCAGTATAATTTTTTTTTAATCACTGTGGTAAAATACATGTCAGCTTCCCAGGTGGCTCAGCAGTAAAGAGTCTACCTGAAAATGCAGGAGATGTAAGAAACACTGGTTTGATCCCTGGCTTGGGAAGATCCCCTGGAAAAGGGCATGGCAACCCACTCCAGTATTCTTGTCTGGAAAGTTCCACAGACAGAGGAGACTGGCGGGCTGCAGTCCATCAGGTCACAAAGTTAGGACATGACTGAGCACATGCACGCAAGTACAAAGTATGCATCACATAAAATTTACCACTTTAGCCATTTGAAAGTGTATGGCTCAGTGACATTAAGTACACTCATGGTGTTGTGCCACCATAACCACTATCTAGTTCCAGAAATTTTCATCACCCTTAATCCTGTACACATTAAGCAGTCCTTTAATTCCCCCTTCCCAGCCCCTGGCAACCACTAATCCACTTTCTGTCTCTGTGGATTTGCCTGTTCAGGATATTTCATATCAATGGAATAATCTACTATGCCATCTTCTGTATCTCGCTTCTCTCACTGAGCATCATTTTTCCAGGATCATCTGCATGGTGGTGCATGTCAGTGCTTCATTCATATTTTTGGCTGAATCGTATATTTCATTGTATGTATGCATGTGCCATTTTTTTTTGTTTATTCATCCACCAGTAGATAAAAAGTATTTCTACATTTTGGCTGTTGTGGGTGTACATGGATTTATTTGAATCCCTGTTTTCAGTGAACTTGGGTGTATACCTGAGAGTGGCATTGCTGAATGATATGCTAATTCTATGTTTAAGACTGATGCGTTTTGTTTTTAAATTTTTGAGTGTGTGGAATGTGGGATCTTAGTTTCCTGGCCAGGGATCAAACTCATATCCACTCATTGCAAGGCAGGTTCTTAACCACTGGACCACAAGGTAAGTCCCCAAAATACAGATGATTTTAAACAGTGGGTTTTTTTTGGGGGGGGG
>NW_011495051.1:2906837-2913168 GCF_000754665.1 Bison bison bison | reverse complement strand
TGTCCATGTCACATGGCATGTGGGATCTTAGTTCCCCCACCAGGGACTGAACCCATGCCCCCTGAATTGGAAGCACAGAGTCTTAATTAACCACTGGACTGCCAGGGAAGTCCTTTTTTTTTTTCCCATAACACAATTGTTTGAAATTATTTACTTGTTTCTTTGTTTATTCCCTCCACTTACTGGAATAGAAATTTCAAGAGAAAAGAGACTTGGTTTCTTTTGTACACTGTAATGTACCATGGCAGCTGCTCCGGGCACAAAGGAGATATTGGGAAATGCAGGTAGACACCACAGATGCAGGCTCCCCTTGTGGTCTCAGACAACACTCTATTCATGTGGCCACCCCTCTTACTGGTTCGGTGGCTGTGGCCTTCTGAGCCAAAGGTATAAAGACAACCACCCCACGGCAGCGGAGGAGAGCCCAGAGCCTCTGGAACAAAGTCTGGGTTCTGCACTTCCTGGCTGGAGGCAGTGGAGCTCTGGGGAGAGATACTGAGTCAGGAATCCAGATTAGCTCTAGTGCTGGGCACTGGGGTCCAAAAAATGAATAAGACTTTGCTTTCAGAGAACTCCTACTCGGAGAAGCAAATGGGCAGGGGAGTGTGGACTGACTTAGAGTCCCCAGTGGCACACTGGTAAAGAATCCACCTGCCAAAGAGGGGATGTAGGAAATACAGGAGATGCAGGTTCGATCCCTGGGTCGGGAAGATCCCATGGAGAAGGAAATAGCAACCCATTCCAGTATTCATGCCTGTAAAATTCCATGGATAGAGGAGCCTGGCAGGCTATGGTCCATGGGGTCACGAAAGAGTCAGACACGACTTAGTGACTAAACAACAGCAAAAAGACATCTTTTGAGTAGAGTGGCTTTGTGGGGCATGGGGAGATTTCTCAGAGTTGGGCAGCGGAGGTGATTATGTGAGTTGGGCCCTGAGGAGTAAGTAGGAGTTGCATGGATGAAGGAGAAGAAATTTGTGACAGGACTTCTGTAAAGCAGCGGCCCCTCCTTCCTGAGAGCTTGCCGGGAGCTGTCCGTGGTGCTGCTGCCGCCGCTGCCGCCAAGCCGCTTGTGCGAAACAAATTTGGCTCTTGTCAGGTTTATTTTTAATTGTGGTTAAAATATAGCGAGAGAGCTTCCCTGGTGGCTCAGATGGCAAAGGATCTGCTTGCAATGCAGGAGATTCGGGTTTGATCCCTGGGTCAGGAAGATCCCCTGGAGAAGGGAATGGCAACCCACTTCAGTAGTCTTGCCTGGAGAATTCATGGACATAAAATCTACCATCTAATAATGTTTAAAGCTAGTGGAGGTGATGGAATTGCAGTTGAGCTATGTCAAATCCTAAAAGATGATGCTGTGAAAGTGCTGCACTCAATATACCAGCAAATTTGGAAAACTCAGCAGTGGCCATAGGACTGGAAAAGGTCAGTTTTCATTCCAATCCCAAAGAAAGGCAATGCCAAAGAATGCTCAAACTACCGCACAATTGCACTCATCTCACATGCTAGTAAAGTAATGCTCAAATTCTCCAAGCCAGGCTTCAGCAATACGTGAATCGTGAACTTCCAGATGTTCAAGCTGGTTTTAGAAAAGGCAGAGGAACCAGAGATCAAATTGCCAACATCCACTGGATTATCAAAAAAGCAAGAGAGTTCCAGAATAACATCTATTTCTGTTTTATTGACTATGTCAAAGCCTTTGTGTGGATCACCACAAACTGGAAAATTCTTAAAGAGATGGCAACACCAGACCACCTTATCTGCCTCTTGAGAAATCTGTATGCAGGTCAGGAAGCAACAGTTAGAACTGGACGTGGACCAATGGACTAGTTCCAAGTCGGGAAAGGAGTACATCAAGCCTGAATGTTGTCACCTTGCTTATTTAACTTATATGCAGAGTACATCATGCGAAATGCTGGGCTGGATGAAGCACAAGCTGGAATCAAGATTGCCGGGAGAAATATCAATAACCTCAGATATGCAGATGACACCCCCCTTATGGCAGAAAGCGAAGAACTAAAGAGCCTCTTGATGAAAGTGAAAGAGGAGAGTGAAAAGGCTGGCTTAAAACTCAACATTCAGAAAACTAAGATCATGGCATCCGGTCCCATCATTTCATGACAAATAGATGGGAAAACAATGGAAACAGGGACAGACTATTTTGGGGGGCTCCAAAATCACTGCAGATGGTGACTGCAGCCATGAAATTAAAAGACACTTACTCCTTGGAAGAAAAGCTATGATCAACCTAGACAGCATATTAGAAAGCAGAGACATTACTTTGCCAACAAAGGTCCATCTAGTCCAAGGTATGGTTTTTCCAGTAGTCATGTATGGATGTGAGAGTTGGACCATAAAGAAATCTGAGCACCAAAGAATTGATGCTTTTGAACTGTGGTGTTGGAGAAGACTCTTGAGAGTCCCTTGGACTGCAAGGAGATCAAACCAGTCTGTCCTAAAGGAAATCAGTCCTGAATATTCATTGGAAGGACTGATGCTAAAGCTGAAACTCCAATACTTTGGCCACCTGATGCGAAGAACTGACTCATCTGAAAAGACTCTAATGCTGGGAAAGATTGAAGGCAGGAGGAGAAAGGGACAACAGAGGATGAGATGGTTGGATGGTATCATCGACTCAATGGACATGAGTTTGAGAAATCTCCGGAAGTTAGTGATGGACAGGGAGGCCTGGCGTGCTGCAGTCCATGGGGTCTCAAAGAATTGGACACAACTGAGCAACTGAACTGAATGTTTAATGATTTCAAAAATAATTTAACCCTCTACAGTCACCACCATGTCTTTTTTAAATTTTATTTATTTCTTATTTACTTTTATTTTTCGGCTGTGCTCGGTCTTCACTGCTGTGCAGGCTTTTCTCTAGCTGTGGTGAGTGCAGGCTACTCTCTAGTTGGGGTGCATGGGCTTCACACTGAAGTGGCTTTTCTTGCTGCAGTGTGGGCTCCAGGCATGTGGGCTTCAGCAGTTGCAGCAAGCAGGCTTCTGTAGTTGTGGTGCACGGGCCCAGTTGTTCTGTGGCATATAGGATCCTCCTGGACCAGGGATTGAACCTGTGTCCCCTGCATTGGCAGGGGGATTCCTACCCACTGCACCACCAGGGAAGTTCCTAAGGACTTTTTTGGATGTGGACCTTTTAAAAAGTCTTTATTGAATTTGTTTACAATATTATTTCTATTTTATGTTTTGGTTCTTTGGCCATGTGGGATCTTAGTTCCCTGACCACACCCCTTGCATTGGAAGGCAAAGTCTTAACCACCGGAGAAGTCCCCATTCTAATAATTTTTAAATGTAAAGTTTAGTGTCTTCATATTATTGGACACTCCCCCTACCATCCATCTCTAGAACTTTCTCATCTTACCAAACTGAAACTCTGTCCCTATGGAACACTGATGTCCCATTCCCATTCCCCTAAGTTTCTTGAGGTCAGAGATGTTTGATTTTGTCATTGCTGTATTTTTAATCCTTAGATCAGTGGTTGAGAACCTGTGGGCAATTTTACCCATCATGGGACATTTGATGATGTCAGGGATATTTTTGATTATCATGACTGGAGGGGATGGAGTTGATACTGGCATGGAGCAGGTAAAGACCAACAACACTGCCCAACACTCTACAATGCCCAGGACAGCCCCCCTCCCAAGATAACTGTTGTTGTTGTTCAGTCGTGTCTGACTGCAAACCATGGACTGAAGCACACCAGGTTTCTCTGTCCTTCACCATCTCCTGGAGCTTGCTCAAACTCATGTTCACTGAGTTGGTGATGCCATCCAAACATCTCATCCTCTGTCAACCATCTCTTCCTCTGTTGCCCCCTTCTCCTCCTGCTTTCAATGTTTCCCAGCATCAGGGTCTTTTCCAGTGAGTCAGCCCTTCATATCAGGTGGCCAAAGTATTGGAGCTTCAGCTTCAGCATGAGTCCTTCCAATGAATATTCAGGATTGATTTCTTTTAGGATTGACTGGCTTGATCTCCTTGCAGTCCAAGGGACTCTCAAGAATCTTTTCCAACACCACAGTTCAAAAGCATCAATTCTTTGGCTTGAAACAAAGTTAGTTCTCAATAAAATTTGTTGAGGCAATGAAATGGCTAAACCTCCTTGAATCGTCTTCTCTTCATTTGCAAAGGTGATTCATACAAATACATTTGATTCTCATTATTTGCAGTTTCTGTATTTGTAAATTTGCCTGTTGAACTTTATTTGTAACCCCCAAAATCAATACTCATGGTGCTTTCAGGATCATTTGTAGACAACACAGAGAAGTGAAAAAAAATGAGTACTGGCTGTGCCTGTGTTCCCAGCTGAGGCTGAACCAGGTGATGCTCATTCAAGCCTTGACTGTAAACAACTGTGCTTTTTGGGGTCTATTTAGTGCCATACTTTTAACATTTGGGGGTTTGTTGGTGACTTTGCTATTTATAATGGCCTCCACGCATGGTGCTGAAGTGCTGTCTAGTTTTTGTTAGCACAAGAAGGCTGAGACTGAGAGAGTTAATTTAGGTAGGCTGATAAGGAATCTGGAGCCCTCAAGGAGGAAGGGGTCCAGTTCAGTTCAGTCACTCAGTCATGTCTGATTCTTTGTGACCCCATGGACTGCAGGGTGCCAGACTTCCCTGTCCAACACCAACTCCCGGAGATTGCTCAAACTCATGTCCATTGAGTCAGTGATGCCATCTGACCATTTCATCCTTTGTCGACCCCTTCTCCTCCTGCCTTCAATCCTTCCCAGCATCAAGGTCTTTTCAGATGAGTCAGTTCTTCACATCAGGTGGCCATGGAGCTTCAGCTACAGCATCTGTCCTTCTAAGAAATATTCAGGACTGGTTTCCTTTAGGATAGACTGGTTTGATCTCCTTGCAGTCCAAGGGACTCTCAAGAGTCTTCTCCAACACCACAGTTCAAAAGCATCAGTTCTTCGGTGCTCAGATTTCTTTATGGTCCAACTCTCACATCCATACATGACTACTGGAAAAACCATACCTTGGACTAGATGGACCTTTGTTGGCAAAGTAATGTCTCTGCTTTCTAATATGCTGTCTAGGTTGACCATAGCTTTTCTTCCAAGGAGTAAGTGTCTTTTAATTTCATGGCTGCAGTCACCATCTGCAGTGATTTTAGAGCCCCCCAAGATAGTCTGTCCCTGTTTCCATTGTTTTCCCATCTATTTGTCATGAAGTGATGTGACCAAATGCCATGATCTTAGTTTTCTGAATGCTTAAGCCAGCCTTTTCACTCTCCTCTTTCACTTTCATCAAGAGGCTCTTTAGTTCTTCGCTTTCTGCCATAAGGGGGGTGTCATCTGCATATCTGAGGTTATTGATATTTCTCCCGGCAATCTCGATTCCAGCTTGTGCTTCATCCAGCCCAGCATTTCACATGATGTACTCTGCATATAAGTTAAATCAGTAGGTGACAATATACAGCCTTGACATACTCCTTCCCCAATTTGGAACCAATCCGTTGTTCCCTGTCCAGTTCTAACTGTTGCTTCTTGACATGCATACAGATTTCTCAGGAGGCAGATAAGGTGGTCTGGTATTCCCAAATCTTTAAGAATTTTCCACAGTTTATTCTGATCCACACAGTCAAAGATTTTGGCATAGTCAATAAATCAAAAGTAGATATTTTTCTGGAACTCTCTTGCTTTTTCTATGATCCAATGGATGTTGGCCATTAGTTCTCTGGTTCCTCTGCCTTTTCTATCTTCAGTTTTAACATCTGGAAGTTCTCAGTTCATGTACTGTTGAAGAATTTTGAACATTTTGGAGAATTTGAACATTCTTGGAGAATTTTGAACATTACTTTGCTAGTGTGTGAGATGAGTGCAATTGTGCAGTAGTTTGAACATTCTTGGGTGTTGCCTCTCTTAGGGATTGGAATGAAAACTGACCTTTTCCAGTCCTGTGGCCACTGCTGGGTTTTCCATATTTGCTGGCATATTGAATGCAGCTCTTTCACAGCATCATCTTTTAGGATTTGAAATAGCTCAACTGGAATTTCATCACCTCCACTAACTTTTTTCGTAGTGATTCTTCCTAAGGTCCACTTGACTTCACACTCCAGGATGTCTGGCTCTAGGTGAGCAATCACACTATCATGGTTATCTGGGTCATTAAGATTTTTTTGGTATAGTTCTTCTGTATATTCTTGCCTTGTCACCTTTTCTTAATATCTTCTGCTTCTGTTAGGTCCATACTGTTTCTGTCCTTTATTGTGCCCATCTTTGCATGAAATGTTCCTTTGGTATCTCTAATTTTCTTGAAGAGATCTTTAGTCTTTCCCATTCTATTGTTTTCCTCTATTTCTTTGCATTGA
>NW_011495051.1:2901888-2906737 GCF_000754665.1 Bison bison bison | reverse complement strand
CTTGAAGAGATCTTTAGTCTTTCCCATTCTATTGTTTTCCTCTATTTCTTTGCATTGATCACTGAGGAAGGCTTTCTTATCTCTCCTTGCTATTCTTTGGAACCCTGCATTCAGATGGGTATATCTTTCCTTTTCTCCTTTGCCTTTAGCTTCTCTTCTTTTCTCAACTATTTGTAAGGCATCCTCAGACAACCATTTTGCCTTTTTGCATTTCTTTTTCTTGGGGATGGTCTTGATCACTGCCTCCTGTACAATGTCAGGAACCTCCGTCCATAGTTCTTCAGGCACTCTATCAGATCTAATCCCTTGAGTCTATTTGTAACTTCCACTGTATAATTGTAAGGGATTTGATTTAGGTCATACCTGAATGGTCTAGTGGTTTTCCCTACTTTCTTCAATTTAAGCTGGAATTTTTCAATAAGGAGTTCATGGTCTGAGCCACAGTCAGCTCCTAGTCTTGTTTTTGCTGACTATAGAGCTTCTCCATCTTTGACGGCAAAGAATATGATCAATCTGATTTTAGTACTGACCATCTGGTGATGTCCATGTGTAGAGTCAACTCTTGTGTTGTTGGGAGAGGGTGTTTTCTATGATCAGTGCGTTCTCTTAGCAAAACTCTGTTAGCCTTTGCCCTGCTTCATTTTGTACTTCAAGGCCAAACTTGCCTGTTACTCCAGGTATCTCTTGACTTCCTATTTTTGCATTCCAGTCCCCTATGATAAAAAGGACATCTTTTTTTGGTGTTCGTTCTAGAAGGTCTTGTAGGTCCTAAAAGAAATGTTCAGTTTCTTCAGCATTAGTGGCTGGGGCATAGACTTGGATTACTGTGATGTTGAAAGGTTTGCCCTGGAAATGAAGAGAGATCATTCTGTCATTTTTGAGATTACACCCAAGTACTGCATTTCAGACTCTTTTGTTGACTATGAGGGCTACTCCATTTCTTCTTGCCCACAGTAGTAGATATAATGGTCATCTGAGTTAAATTCACCCATTCCAGTCCATTTCATTTCACAGATTCCTAAAATGTCTATGTTCACTCTTGCCATCTCCTGATTGACCACTTCCAATTTACCTTGATTTGTGGACCCAACATTTCAGGTTCCTATGCAATATTGTTCTTTAGAGCATTGGACTTTACTTCCATCACCAATCACATCCACAACTGGGCATAGTTTTCGCTTTGGCTCTGTCTCTTTATTGTTTCTGGAGTTACTTCTCCACTCTTCTCCAGCAGCATATTGGCCACCTACCTACCTGGGGAGTTCATCTTTCAGTGTCATATCTTTTTGCTTTTTCATACTGTTCATGGGGTTCTCAAGGTAAGAATACTGAAGTGGTTGCCACTTCAATATTCTTGCTTTGGGAAGGGGTCAAGGGCCCTGGAGATGGAGAAAAGGGTCTGTGGTTCTCAAAGAGGAGAAAAGGACAAAACTTTTTTTTCTACATTGCCTTGTCTTTAAACCCAGAGCTAATGATTACACAACACTCATCTTAAACTCTGTACTAAGGATTATAGAACAGCAATGTATCTTGCTCTAGGACTTGTTTCTCCTTCTTAACAAGAACCTTCTGACTAATCTTGCTATCTTATGTGGGAGTAGAATCTGGTAAGACCTTTCTATTGTTAGTTCTAATCTTGTTAATTTAAGATGTATGCTGTAGGAGTGAGTCTAGTAAAAGTATATAAGGCCTTGAAAAGAATAGCGACAGGGCACTCTCCTTCCCCCTTCTGATGTCTATGTCAGAAGCTTTCTCTGTCCATTTTAAACTTTAATAAAACTCTGCTACACAAAAACTCTTGAGTGATCAAGCCTGGTGCCAAAGCTAAATCTTCTTCGGAAATCACGAATCCGACATTGTTCACCGTAAGCTATCAAGATGTGCCTTATGGAGAAAAAAAGCATGTTAGATAAGCTTCATTCAAGTGTGAATTATAGTGTTGCAGACTGTGAGTTCAATGTAAAGCAATCTACAATATATATTAAACAAGATGCCCTTAAACAAAACAAAACACACACACACACACATTTAGGTATTGATCGACTAATGAAAATGTGATCTGAGGCTTGCAAGAACCTAAGTCTGTATTTCCCCTGGGAGCAATGGATCAGTATTTGCCATTTCAGTGTTTGCTGCAACATTATAGAGCAGAACTGCTGCCAATAACGAGAATCAACTGTATCTACTTCTGAGGGCTATTGTGTGGACTAGATAACGTTGTGCATGTAAAGCATTTTACACACTTCTCACAGCAAATAGGGGCTTTCCTGGTGGCTCAGATGGTAAAGAATCCACCTACAATGCAGAAGACCTGGGTTAAATCCCTGAGTAAGAAAGATTCCCCTGGAGAAAGGAGTAGCAACCCACTCCAGTATTCTTGCCTGGAGAATTCCACGGGCAGAAGAGCCTGGTGGGTTACAGTCCATTGGGTGCAAAGAACCAGATACAACTGAGTGACTAACACTTACAGCAAATAATAGGAAAAAAAGATACTATGCATTCCAGAGAAAACAGACCTGCTTTTGTAAAAGGTATGCAGCATGGATTAGCTAGTTAGAGCCTCAGGGAATCAGAATGAGGTCCCGGGTAATTACCACACTGGCCTTCAGCCAGGGCATGGCGGGGGAGCTGCGTTTGCCAGATGCACTGGATTGTTCCTTAATGACCACACATGGCCATTAAGACACAAATGGAAGAATGCCATCCACTAAATCACCCATACAGCTTTCCTTGGCACCCTGGGCTTGCCATGGTTTCTGTCCAAGGGTTGACTAGCCCTGTGCCTGCTTAAAAGGAGGGCAAAAGAACACCACTCCAGCATGATCAATAAATGGACACTTTTTGGGGGGGCTTAAAATTTTTTTTAAATTAAATATTTATCTTTGATGTCTTAGTTGCAAGACAGTTTAGTGTCTTTGGAATCTTTGACCTTCACTGCAGACTGAAGACTCTTAGCTGCAGCATGTGGGATCTAGTTCCCTGACCAGGGATAGAATCCTGGCCTCCTGCATTGAGAGTGTGGAGTCTTAGCCACTGGACCACCAGGGAAGTTCCAAAAAATTAATTAAAAAAATTTAAATAATTGTAGACTCACACACAGTTGTAAAAAGTAACACAGAAAGATCCCATGTACCCTTTTCCACCATGTTACCCAATGGTATTAATAACATCTTGGAAAATTATAATACAATAGCACTATTGCTAATGATACAGTCAAGATACACAACATTTCAATCACCTTAGGAGCTCTCATGTTGCCCTTTTATAGCTACTCCCACTCCCCGTTCCCCCACCCCCATGCCCTTAACTGGTGGAAATCACAAATACATTCTCCGTTTCTATAATTTTTGATCTTTCAAGAATTTTATGTAAATAGAATCATATGTGACCTCTTGACATCAGCTTTTCCTGCTCAGCATAATTCTCTAGAGCTTTATCCAAGTTGTTGTGTGTATCAGGAGTTTATTCCTCCTTACTGCAGAGTAACATTCCATTTATATGAAATGTCCAGAACTGGCAAATCCATAGAGACAGAATGCAAACTAGTGGTGGCCAGGGGCTGGGGGAGGTGTGGGCAAGTAACTGTGAAGGGGTACAAGGTTTCTTCTTGGAGTGATGAAAATGTTCTGGAATTAATGTTTGTAACTGCCATCCACAACTTTATGGATATGCTAAAAAAAAATTGAATTGCACACCTTAGGTGGGTGAATTGTATGGTATGTGAAGTATATCTCAATAAATCTGTTCTTAACCAAAGAGTACAGTTTGGTTATGAACTGCTTCCCTGAATCCAAGTTCTTGAGGACTGGTGTTGGGCAGCTCACTGTTACCCCCCAAGAAGGCCCTGCCTGTAGCAAGTGGGTAAAGAAATATCTTTCAAAATGAATTACCCTTAGAACAGGGTTTCTCCACCTTGGCACTGCCGATATTGGAGACAGGTTCTTCTCTGTTATGGGGCACCTACCTGCACACTGCTGGGTCTTGTGCAGCATCCCTGGTCCCCACCTACTTGATGCCAGGAGCACTCCAGTCATGACAGCCACAGATGTCCCCAGACACTGTCCACTGTCCTCTGGGGGCAAAATACTCCAGTTGAGAACCGCAAATTTAGAGCCGCTGAATTTTAGGACTGGCACACAGGGTGCTGATTAGCAGGACTTGATTGTATCAGCAGGGCCATATTCACCCAGCCAGAAACGGTCAGCGGGGCAACGAAACCCCGCTCAAAAAGGAAAAACCACTGCTGCTGCTGCTGCTAAGTCGCTTCAGTCGTGTCCGATTCTCTGTGCGACCCCATAGACGGCAGCCCACCAGGCTCCCCCGTCCCTGGGATTCTCCAGGCAAGAACACTGGAATGGGTTGCCATTTCCTTCTCCAATGTATAAAAGTGAATAGTGAAAGTGAAGTCGCTCAGTCGTGTCCGACTCCTAGCGACCCCATGGACTGCAGCCTACCAGGCTCCTCCATCCATGGGATTTTCCAGGCAAAAGTACTGGAGTGTGTTGCTATTTCCTTCTCCAATGCAGCCTCGAAATCCCCAAGCTGAGAGGTTAAAGGGAAGTCCAATATGGGGCGGGGCTTGCGGCGAGGGGCGGAGCTTGAACCAAATCAAAGAGGGTCGGGTCTGGGACTCCACCGGAAGAGTGTCGAGCCAAAGACCCTGATCCTGAGCAGAGGGAAAGTGGGGACTCCGAGTAGGGGGAGGGGCTTGCAGCGAGGGGAGGGGTTCGAGGCAAAGATACGCCCTCGGAAGCAGACTAATAAGCGAGAAGGCACGAGCTTCGCGGGTGGGGGCGGGGCCTGAGGCGCGTGGCGGGGCGCGAGAGGCACGCGGCCCAGGCGCCGGCCA
>NW_011495051.1:2891042-2901788 GCF_000754665.1 Bison bison bison | reverse complement strand
AGTACAGGTAACGGCCCCCGCGCCGCCCGCGCCGTTCGACCCTAACCCCGGCCTCGGGGAGGCCACAGCCCCAAGTTGTTTCTGTCGGGGAGAGCCGGAGGGGCTCCTGACGTGGGAGGGGGCTCTCGGCCTGTCGCGGGGATGTGCCCGAGGGGGAATTGTACCTCAGCGGGCACCGAGGTCTGACCACGGAAGGGGCTGCCCTAGGAGGATGCAGCACCTGAGGTGGGGGAGAGAAGACCGGCGTGGGACGGTACCTGACTGGGTTAGGGGCGGGGCAAGGGCCAAGGACGGAGGGCGGGGGCAGGGCGAGTAGGGGGAAGACCGAGACCTGTGAGGGCACCTGGCGGGGCAGGGGGTGGAGCAGAGAGACCTTGGCGGGGAGCAGGGGAGTGGAGGTGGAAACTTGACCCCTGATTGGGAGGCCAGACAGCCTCGGAGGGGTTCCTGACCGGGTAGGGGGATTTTAAGTTTGGAGGGATGGACCCTAGCGGGGGCGGGGGTCAGGGGGTGCTACAGAACACAGAGACCCGGGAGGGAGAGACAGAGGCCTGGGGGAGGAGGATAGAGGCCTGACTGGAGGGGCGGGCCGAGACTCAAGGGAGTAGCAGTCTAGACCTGAGGGAAGTCCTGAGATCCAATAGGAGAGCAGGCACCTGGGGCTCCGGGGAACGGGAACCATAAGGAAGGGTAGAGGGACCTGGAATCCTGAAAGTCAATGGAGGAGGCCATTGGGTATTTGAGTTTTAACAGACTCGGAGAAGGGAATTCTTGCCTGGAGGATCCCATGGACAGAGGAGCCTGGCGGCCACAGTCCATGGGATCGCAAAGAGTTGGACGCGACTGAGTGATTAACAGACTGGGAGGGCTTGCCTGTGGTAAAGAATCCGCCCACCAATGCAGGAGACACAGGTTCGATCTCTGGGTCCGGAAAATCCCCTGGAGAAGGAAATGGCAACCTACCCCAGTTTTCTTGCCTGGCGGGCTACAGTCCCTGGGGAAGCTGAGTCAGACACGACTTAGTGAATACAATGCAATGCAGTGCAACAGACAGGGACCCAAGCATTGGGAGGGAAAGAAAGGAGCTGAGAGAAGAGCTGGTGGAAGGTGGGGGGGTGGGGGGCGTGGGGGTGGGCAGGGACAGGAAGCAGCCAGGGGAAGGAAATATCTAGGGGTAGAGACACATGGAGTGCGTATCGACTTCAGATGTACACACACACACCCCTTTCCACGGCTTCTCCTTGGAGCCTCTGTTAGGTCTCAGTTTTTCAGCTGGGCATGCAAGACCAGGTCCCCAGCAGGGATGCAGACAGAGCTGGTGTCCCTGGGGAAAAGTGTCCCCCTCCTTACATCATTTTCATGTGTCACCCTGGGGTCAGTTTCCAGCTGGTAGCCTGGCAGAACCTTCTGGGCCAGTTGCTTACAGACTGGATTCGAAATGCCCCTTAGGTAACTGAGAGACTGGTGTCTGCTTGCAGGATGGGCCTGCGCCTCATGTTTATTTCATGCTCTGTTTCAGCACGTTGAACACAGGTCAGGCTAGTGGGAAGTTAGTGCCCACCTGTCTACCCAGTTGTGATGCTGCCATGTTCGCTCCCATGGGGTCAGAAGTAATGAGGTCAGGGCTTGGATCCAAGGCTTGTGCAGCTTGCAGAGTTCTTCCTGTTTCCTGTACCCAGAGTGTTCTCTAGGTGTAGCATTGACTAGACATAGATTTTCTGTCAGGGAAAGGATGTCTAGCCTGCTGTTTCCTGAAACGAGTGTTGCATTTTTATGTCCTCTTTCCCTGTTTCCAGCATCCTTGGCGGTATTCTTACGGCCAGTGCTTAGTTACAGCAGCAGGACTTGGCTAGGCTGTCAGAGACCAAGGCCTTTTTTGGAAATGCTATGTCCTTCTGCCTGCTTGCTGCCGCTTCTTTCATTTCTTTCTCTCTATTTTTCTGTTTCCCTTTCTTTTTCTTTCTCCAGTGCATTCTACACTGAGATGTGGAAAATCACTTGAGTGTTGTGCTTTCTATTAAGATTATCTTCCAAGAGAAATTTGAGAATTGACACTGGTAAAATAGGTAATCTGAGGACTTCAGATGGTCTTGTCATTTATTTGAATTAAGGTACTTAAACATTTTGATGCAGCTATTGTCTGGATTCTGATAACTTAAGTCATACAGTAAACATGCATGTAACTAAGGATGTGAAACTGTCACGAACTGAATGTCAGATTTGTCTGTGTCTTTAAAATTGTCCCCAAGAAGGTGTGTTATTCCTTAAGAAGTAGATTTAACTAAAACAGAAGCGTAGGAATTATAGCAAAGTAAATTTCAGTCTCAGAAAACCTTGAAATGAGATAATCTGCATTATCTGAACAGTTTTAAGTTAACCAGACATTCCCTTTTGGGGGAAACGACTTTTGCTTGAAACCTTCAGCTGCTTTTAAAGTATATATTTCTTGTGTAATGTGCCATAGAAAAACTGATCAGATAACAGATTTTGTGAGTACCAGCTTTGTGGTAGCATTTGGATAGCAGTATTGACAAAGCCCATTTCATGAACTACCAAAGCAAAGACAGCAGTTTATTTCTTAGAGGAATTTTGTGTAGATTTTCTTGGCTTTTAAAACTGGTAACCACAGGGACTTCTCTGGCAGTCCAGTGATTAATACTACGTGCCTCCAGTGTAGGGGGTGCAGATTCAGTCCCTGGTCGGGGAGCTAATAGCCCACATGCTGCGTGATGCAGCCAAAAAGTAAAAACTTAAAAAAAAAAGAAAAGGATCAAATGCACATTCACTTTTGAACTATAAGAAAAGTTTGTAATTCCTTGTTAATAATGGTGATTTTAATTTATTTCACCTTATGTGGTCTTTTAGATCTCTTAAGGCTTTTTTAGAGTTAGCGCTGTAAGTTTTCAGAAGGATTAATCCCACTTGGAAAATTGACAGTGCATTTAATTTGCACTGAATGCAGGTTTCAGTTGTGAGGCTGAGAGCTGCTCAAGAAATCCGACAGGGCCCTGTGTGAGTTAAGTCATGTTGGTAATGAAAACGAGAGCTCAGAGCTGTCCGGTGGATGTTCACACTGGTGGAACATGACAGGCAGGCCAGATCTACTGTGAACATTTCCCTCTTCTTGCAGATTTTTAAAAAAAAGTATTTATTTGTTTGGCTGCGCCAGGTCTTAGCTGCAGCCCTCAGAATCTTTAGCTGTGGCATGTGGGATCCTCCTCCCTGACCAGGGCTTGAACCCAGGCAGTTTTGTCAAAACACCACCCATCTAGTGTAGTTGGTGGCCTCTACCTTTGCATTCTTGTTAAAGCTAAGATGGCTGCTGGATTTTGGTGTAATAGTTGATTTCCCATCAGGAGCTTGATAAGCTTTTGGCATTGATGTTAATGGCTGGATTCCTTTACCTGGAGAGTGTCAGAAAGTTGGAAGCCTGAGTGAAACCCCATCAAACTCCATTAGTGGTACTAACACTGAGGAGTGCTGGTTACCGACGCTCTGTGTTGAATAAGTCCCAGGCACTTGACATCTCGTCCAGTCCTCCCAGTTATCCTGTGAGCAAGGTGTTCTGATGCCTGTTTTGCTGATAAGGGAATGAGGCTTGGGGTACAGTAACTGGTGTAGGATCCCCAGGGTGACAAGCAGTGGGGTCTGGCTAGGCATGCGGGCTGCCATGCCTCTGCCCCTTGGTGGGGCTTACCTGAGTCTTTGAGGTGCTGGTGGTAGCAGACCAAGCCTGACACAGCCGCTTAGCAGTGGGGCCTGCTGGCGGAGACTGGGTTTCGTCATTCTGTAGGTGTTGCCTGGATCCTGCCCCTTAAGTTTGGGTCCTAGTCAGATTGTGGTTTAGGGCCATGTTCTTCCGACCTTGAGCAATGACCTTCTCTGGAGCAGGAAAGCTGAGGAAGCATCTAGTCCAGGGTGGTGGGGATGGTAATGGTAAGCCAAGCCGTATCTCTGTAATCTCTCCCAGTCAAAACAGGTAGCTTGGGAAAGGCACTGGGGCCCATGCCAGCCATAGGGAGCCGCACAGGAAGACCACCCATTAACACACCCAGGTGGGAGCCTTGCCCTGTCAGGGCGGGCGCAGCATCCAAGTTGTACCCTTGCCAGCCTCTGTTGCCTGTACCCACCCCCCAGCATGCCCCCACTCTGGTCTCCAGGCCGTTCCAGAATAAATCTTCCCCTCCAAGGCCTGTCTGTCCCCTGAACTTAGGTCCCAGGAGCACAAGCTGCCAGGGAGAATCTAATGTCATTGCCCCGGGGACTGGGGTGGGGCTGGTGGGAACATGACCTGACTGCTCCTCAGCAGTACCTCCTTTCACTCCTGATGGGATTAGCTGAAGTGGACCCTGGGAACACAGGGCACAGGAGTTCTCCTGTTAGAGTGTGACTCCTGTCGTTTTATTAAAGGCCCATCTCAATCAGGCTGAGATATGTGCTAGGGGTTGAGTGAGAGGGGCCTTTGGAAGGCAGTTTTGAGTGGCAGCTCTCAACTGCAGACAAAACCTGATTTCAGGATATTTTAAGGAAAACCTTTCAAACGATAGAACTGTGTTATCTGTGTTTCTATCACAAGTACGTGAGGTACATTGAAAGTTTTTGAAGTGTGGATTTTGAATTTTCATTTTCTACATTATAGAACCAAAAGTCAGCTCATCAACCTCAGAGTATAAGTTAATTCCTAATATAGATTTTTTTTTTTTCTCAACATATTCTGTTTCTGAATGTTTTTTAGTTTTGTTTTGTCTTTTGTCTGGATCTACCAGTGTATATATGGAGGAGGAAATGGCAGCCCACTCCAGCGTTCTTGCCTGGAGAATCCCATGGACAGAAGAGCCTGGTGGGCTGCCATCCATGGGGTCGCACAGAGTCGGACACGACTGAAGCGACTTAGCAGCAGCACCAGTGTATATATTTAGAATGACCAAAACAGCTACATCAAATTTAAAAGCATTTTCAAGTGATCCTTTAAAATTGTTTTTTCACATTGAGTGTAATGGGTGTTGTTCTATGTGGCTGTGGAGGTAAGGATCAAGACCATTGACCTGGATGAATAACCGAAGAGCCCTAAAAAGTAAGGCAGACAGGTAGAAAGATATTCGTAGACTTTGTATTTACTCTTTATTTTATATTAATAGATTGAAAGTCTGAAACTTCAGATCAGGGATTGCAGACAGCGTTGTGAGGGGCGGACACGTACATGTATGAGTCATCTAAGAGGACAGAGGGTGTACCGGGGGAGGATCACAGCAGGGCCTGCGCACCCCACCCCCGCCAGTCATTGACTCGTGGGACTGAGCCTGGAGTCTTCCTGCTTTCCCAGAGAACCCACAATCCCCGTTCTGTGTGAAATCCCCCAAGTTTTAAATACCAGGACCAAATTCAGACTGTGTGACAGATGACATCTGCTTCCATTCTGTGACCTTCCTTTATGTTCTTGAGGATACAAGAATGTACAGGAAGATAATTAAACTTAATGTTTAATAAGACAGGAGAATAGGAAGACATTATAGTTTACAGTGAATAGTTGAAAGGAACAGTACCTATTTCAGCTAGAAGGAGGAGCCCTCCATTTCAACTGGTTTTAGTTATGTAAGAAAGTTCTGGGTTTATGTGTGTGTCTATGTATTAAAAATTAACATCAGTTTTTGTTTTCATCACGACTTTCAGCTCTTCAGATAGCTTATTCATCTAAGGTGAGGAACACTGTCTAATTCAAAACAGAATTAGGAAGCTTTGACAAAGCACAGAGATTTTTTCTTGTTTCTTTTGTTTTTTGCGTGTCTGTGACACCTTAAATTTGAAGGGTGCTCTTTGGTCAGAGCGTGTGGTAGAATCTTGGTAGGAAAAGCTTTGGTACCACCCAGGGTCTCACTGTTTGACTGGTTGTTTCTTGTTCTGTACCTTGTACTGAGGCATCTGCCATCAGCCGGGAACTGATCTCTGCCTGTCCTTTCTTTGGATTTTTGTAAGGTTGCTAGACCTTTTTAAATTAGAAACTTCATTTGTAAGTATTTTGAGGAATGGGATTTCTTTTTTTTTTGGTAGATATTTTGCTGCTTTGGGCAGTTTTATCCCCCCAGAGGTAAGTTGCATTTATGGCACATCACTGTTCACTTGCCTTTTACAATTAAGTGTTCATTAAGAATTGAGAAGGCTTCCATGGTGGCTCAGTGGTAAAGAATCTGCCTGCCAGTGTGGGAGGCGCAGGTTCAGTCCCTGGGTTGGGAACATCCCCTGGAGAAGGAAATGGCAACCCACTCCAGTATTCTTGCCTAGGAAATCCCATGGACAGAGGAGCCTGGCAGGGTACAGTCCATGGGATTGCAGAAGAGTCAGACATGACTCAGAGACTAAACAAGATTTGAGAAATCCCTTGCTTTGGTTCTGCAGCACTTTGTAGTTTGGAAAATCAGTTCCATAGACTGAGATTATCTCCTTGATGGGGAGCAGAATGAACTATAACTTCTCAGACTCTTGGAATGAATGTTTTAAAAAGCCAGTGGTTCTTTTAAATTTTGAATGTCCTTGGTTGGATCCGGGGTTGGTGGTCCAACATATGTTGTATTTGCTCATGAGGAACTCAGATTGGCTGTCTAGTGGCTGCTCCCTGTGTTGACGCAAGAGGCACATGTGCTAGACCAGCACCAACATGGCTGTGGAGGTTCTTCTGCCCCTTGAAACAGCAGGAGAGGGCTGGACCACGAATGAGCCCTCGCTGTGCGCAGAGCAGCCTGTTAAGGGTTTGGTTCATCGCAGTAATGAGGCGCAGCCACACTGATCCTGGTTGACCTGCACTGCTTTGGTGGGGGGACGGTGTGTGTGTGTACATAACGCTTTCTGTTTAGCTTAACCAGCATGTATCAACAAGACGGCGTTCTTAAGCATCTGACCCACAGCGCTAACCATGCAGCCACCCTCCACGTGAGAACTACATTCCTTTTCAGAAGAACAGAAGAGGATTCTTGGAGTTTCACTGCCAAACAACGTGGCTCACCCTTCAGGCTTAGGAAGCTCCCGTCAGCGGTCTCAAACCCCTGCCTCGGGAATGTCCAGCCGTCATGTGACTCTGTGTGGAGGCTCAGGCTGGCCCTGACTGGGGAGCTGGGGTCTCCTGACTACATTCAAAGAAGGTTGCAGACGGGGGCAGAGGAATGAAATTCTCCATCCTCTTCCTAAGAGCCCAAGGATTTAGTGCATCAGATCTAAAGCTTTCCAGGGCATTTTCTGGACATCCCTGGATCTGAAATGGGCATTTCATATGGAGAATGCATATAGCTTTCATGGTAAAAAAAAAAAAAAAAAATCCGTTAGAAAAAAAATAAGAATTGTTACGGGTATAAATGTACAGTATGTCATATGTTTGACATAAAACCCTTGTCAACCAAAGTGCCAAACGAGGTCATCTCTCTGGGTGTGTATGTATGCGTGTACACACAAAGTAACAGATGTGATCTCAATGCCAATAAAACATCTGAACACCTCCTCCCTGATGAATGTCTTGAGTGAGCATGTTAGCCTTACCCTAACCCTAACCCCTGAATGTTCCTCAGCCATGTAGGAGTCACAGACACACCTGGGGAGCTGATCGAGGTCAGGATGCCAAAGCCAGGGTTTTCTCCCCATAGCCCTGCAGAGTTTGTGATCATCTAGTCTGAGATGTCAGACTGTCCCGCAGTCAGGTTTAACCCCTCCGTCTGGTTTAGTTTAAGCCACGGGGTGGGCAGGGGAAGTGTTAGGAGCAGGGCTAATAAGTGAGTGAGTGAAGAGCTCTGCCCTGGAGGGAAGAGTCCATGATTTTTTTTTTTTTTGATGTGGACTGTTTTGTAAAGTCTTTATTGAATTTGTTACAATATTGTAACAAATACTGTTATAATAGTTAACTGTTAACTTCTATTTTATGTTTTGATTTTTTGGGCGTGAGGTTTGCAGGATCTGAGCTCCCTGACCAGAGATCAAACCTGCAGCCCCTGCATTAGAAGGTGGACTCTTAACCATGGCACTGCCAGGGAAGCCCGTGATTTTATTTATTTATTTATTTATTTTAACACCTAAAACATTATGTACTGGAATATAGCTGATTAATGACGTTGTGGTGGTTTAAAGTGAATAGCGAAGGGACTCAGCCATACATATACATGTATATCCTTTCTCCCCCAGCTCCCCTTCCATCCAGGCTGGCACATAACATTGAGCAGAAGTTCAGTGTGCTATACAATAGGTGGGAAGTCCTTGATTTTAAAAGAAATCATTGTGTGAGGTTTCTCACCATTGTGATTCCAGGAAAATCTTTTTTCCACTTGATTTTTTTCTTCCCCAAACTCTGCATGTTTTTGATCCTGTGTGTGTTCTCAATGAGAATGATTCTGTGAAAGAAAGCAGTCTGCAGCGGAGATAGTCGTTATGGCAAACCTAGAATGACCTGTTGCTCCTCCTGACGGTCCCTGGCACATTTCACCACCTGCCTGTAGCTCCCTCAGGTGTGTGCCCTTCTGAAGTGAGGTCTGTGCTCAAGATCCGACATGTCCTTCATGTTTGGCCTTAGAGGAGCAACCAGAGTGTGTCCCATGGGGGAGACCCCCGGGTCGGGAAACATAGCCTCCCCAGATGTATCCCCTCCATGTCCCCATCAGCTCAGTGACTCACTGAACAAAACGACATCTATGGGTCTCTCCATTCTAAAATCTTATGACTCTGCGCTTCCAGTGCAGGGGGCTCCAGTTTGATCCCTGGTCCAGGAATTAAGATCCCCACATGCCGTGTGACACAGACAAAAATTACAAATAAATACAATAAGAATAACAAGTTTTAAAAATCTTATCTAGATGTTTAGTCACCCAAAAAAGCCTGACTCCCTGAAACAGAATTCAGACCAGAAAGCCGTCAGAGGATACTTACCTGGGACCCATAGACGAGGACGCCAGCTAGGACTTTGAGTCTGTGTCACTCAGACGTGCTTCAGCCTTGCTCTTCCTGAGCCCACAGATGCCGGTGCATTCCCCCAGCTTCCTGCCTCAGCTCCCCACTCCCAGGCAGGGCAGGGCAGGGCAGATGGCAGCCGCTGGGTCCTCGTTACAAGGACTGTGTCCCGAGTGCTGTGTTGCAGTGGCACACCCTTCCTGTGAGCAGCAGATGAGCACACAGCAGCAGCAGCAGCAGCAGCAGCAGCAGCCAGGGCCCCTGGCTTAGGGGAGGCTTCACCTGGGGTCAGTTCATGACTCTTCATTCCTCAACACTCAACTCCCAGCACCCTGCTCTTGCTCAGGAATCTCCTGCAGACCATGCTGGATTCTCACACTTGCTCTCTTAGGCCTGTGCAGTGGGGGTTTTTTGTTTGCTATATTTGAATTGGAATAGAAAATGGCAACCCACTCCAGTATTATTCTTGCCTGGAAAATTCTCTGGACAGAGGAGCCTGGCAGGCTACAGTCTGTGGAGTCGCAAAGAGTCAGACATGACTGAGCACAAACAAAATATTTAAATTTGGAGCCATTACTGTAAAGTTGGGAGACTTTTTCAGAAATTTCTAGGATTGCTTAAAATGGTAAGAGCTGGCCATGCTGGGAGGCCCTGTAGCAAATGAGTTTTTGTTTGTCACACCTCCCAAAAGGTAGGCGTTCCATTCTACAGGTGGGTAAACTGATCGCTCAAGGTCCCACGGTGAGCAGAGACAGGGTTGGAAACCAGGCGGTGTGGCTCCTGTCCCAGCCCCTAGGTTGCAGCACTCCCAGTTCCTAAGCTTGAAACCCTGTCAGCTTTTCCCTGGTCCCCGGCCCTCAGTCCTCACGCAGAGCCCTTGGGTCCTCAGCCACTTCCTTCCACCTTATTCTCAGGGCACATCTCATTTGTTCCTGTGCAATTTTCATCTTGAGGTGACTGACAGCAGGGGGCGGTCTTGCCCTTGAAAGAAGATTGATTACATTCCTCTCCCCAACCCAACTCCGAGAGAAGGGAATATGCCATGTCACGCAGGGCATGACATGCCTTTTACCCTCTCCCATATGGGAGAGCAATGTCCTGTGAAGCCCCAGGTAATTACAGGCAAAACTGCCATGTCCAGGGCATCTGAGAGGGCAGGAAGTCACAGCTTTCTTCTCATTCTTAAAAGGATCCTGAAAAAGGCTATTAGAAACTGACCTCTCAGGACTTCCCTTGTCTGGCCAAGCAGTTAAGACTCCACACATCCACTGCAGGGGGTGTGGGTTTTATCCCTGGTTGGGGAACTCAGATCCTGCATGCCACGTATCATGGCCAAAAAAAATTAGAAATTGACCTCTCACCAAGGGGAGCTAGAGCAGAGGTATGGGGACTACCCCTTCAGACTTGGGGCAGGGAGCTTGGGCAGGAGTGACAGCCTCTGCTGCTGACTTACCTGCCGCTCCCCCACATAAGTTAGGCTCTAGTCCCCCACTCCTGGGCACCCTGACCTTGCAGGCCTGAATCTCTTCAGCAGTAGCCCTGCTGATGTCCAGGCCAGATTGTTCCCTGTGGGGCCATCCTGGGCACTGTGGGGTGTTGAGCAGCATCCCTGGCCCCCACTTATCAATGCCAGGAGCCCCCCAAATAACCAGAAATGTTCCCATGATCACCCTGTGTCCCCTGGGGGCAGGATCACCCCAGATGAGAACCCCGATCTGGATTACCTAGGTTTTGACAACCATACGGGCCAAGCCTGTGAAGGCTTTCCTATGAGCTGTCTTTTGGCACTCCCAGCTCCTAAAACCTCCATGTGGTAGATCCGTGGCC
>NW_011495051.1:2879750-2890942 GCF_000754665.1 Bison bison bison | reverse complement strand
CCAAAACACCCCTGTCATTTATGTCTTTCCTTCTTATGGTATTGGTTTAGTTGCTAAGTCGTGTCTGCCTCTGTGACCCCATGAATGGTAGCCTGCCAATCTCCTCTGTCCATGGGATTTCCCAGGCAAGAATACTGGAGTAGATTGCCATCTCCTTCTCCAGGGGATCTTCCTGACTCAGGGATAAAACTTGAGTCTCCTGCATTGGCAGGTAGATTCTTTACCACTGAGCCACCAGGAAGGAATTCCTTCTTACATCCTTTCAACTGGGACCTTGCACTCTTCCCATTGGGAAAGTACATCTATTTCCCTGGCCCTGGAGCCAGGCTTCCTCATGCCCCTCCTTGGCCCATAGATTGCAGTGGAAGTGATACCACCATATGTGCATATGTGGAAGGTTTATGTCCCCCCTCAAGTTTATATATTGAAACCTAACCCCTAAGTTGATGGTGTTAGGAAGTAGTGCCTTTTGAGGGGTGATAAGGTCATGAGGACAGTGCCTCATGAATGGGATTAGTGCCCTTTTAAAGGGACCCCAGAGAGCCCTCTCACCCCTTGTGAAGTGCCATGTGAAGACACTGCAAGAAGGTAGCCATCTCTGAACCAGGACTCGGGCTCTCAGCAGACACTGGATCTGCTGGTGCCTTGGTCTCAGACTCCCCAGTCTCCAGAACTGAGCAGTTTCTGTTTAGAAGTTCCCACTCTGTGGTGTCATGTTGAAGCATCTGTTTGAGCTGCTAATCTGATTCTAAGCCTAGACCTCCAGAGCCTTTGCCCACATATCGTCCATTCTCGGGGGTACCCTGCTACCACATGGGGGACCCCAGACTAGCCCACTGGAGGAGGAGATGCCACAGGGAGGAGGGCCTTGGTGCAGGCCCTGCTCTCCAGGAGCAGCGCTGCCTGCCACTGACCTCAGTTGCAGCCCAGCCCAGCACAGCCCACAGGGTGAAGAACAAAGTAATGGATAGCTGATTTGTTTGTTTGGTTTTGGCTGAGCCACATGGCACGTGAGATCTTAGTTCCCCAACCAGGGATTGAACCCGCACCCCATTCTTTGGAAGCTTGAAGTCTTTTAACCACTGGACCACCAGGGAGGTCCCAATGATGGCTATTTTAAGCCAGGGATCAGCAAACCTTGTCTGTAAAGGGTCAGAGAGTAAATATTTTCCACTCTGTGGGTGTCTTAGTTCAGCCTGCTCTGACCAAACACCACAGACTGGATGACTTGTAAGTAACAGTTTATTCCTCTGAGTTCCCATGGCTGGAGGTCTGCCATCAGGACACAGACAGGGCTGGGCTCTGCTGAGAACCCTCTCTGGGTTGCAGACACTGACTTCTGTTTGTCCTCACATAGAGGAATGCAGAGGGTGGAGGAAGCCCTCCTGTGACTTTTTAACTTTTTATTTTGTATTGGGGTGTAGCTGATTAACATTGTTGTAATAGTTTCAGTTGAACAGATAAGGGACTCAGCCATACGTATACATGCATTCATTCTCCCCCAAACTCCCCTCCCATCCAGGCTGCCATATAACATTGAGCAGAGTTCCCTGTGCTATACATAGGTCCTTGTTGGTTATCCATTTTAAACATAGCAGTGTGTACGTGCCCATCCCAAATTACCTAACTATCCTTTTTCCCCCTCCTTCCCCCCACCACCCATAAATTCCCATAAATTCATTCTCTCAGTCTGTGCGTCTTTTTCTATTTTGTAAGTAAGTTCATTTGTATTATTTCTTTTGAGATTCCACATATAAGGGACGTCATTTGATAGTTCTCCCCTGTCTGATTCACTTCTGTCCTATGACTTTTATAAGGGCACTAACCCCATCTCAGGGGCCCCACCCTCATGACCTCATCTAATGCTAAATTACCTCCCAAAGGCCCCACCTTCTAACATCATATTCAGGGGAAGGGGGTTCAGCATAACAATTTTGCACAGACACGGACATTCAGCCCATAGCAGCAGACTGTACTATACATGTTGCCACTACAGAGCTCTGCCGCCGTAAAGTGGAAGCAGCTGAAGAGATGTAAACAAGTGGATGAGGCTGTGGGCCATCAAAACTTATATATTGACACTGTGAATTTCGTATACTTTTCACATGTCATAAAATCGTACTCTCTTAACCCTCTCCAACCACTCAAAAATGCAAAATCCATTCTCTGTTAATGGGCTGTGCAAAAACAGGCAGTGGGCAGGTGTGGCCACACTGTCCAAGCCCTGCTTTAAATCCCTTCCGTTTCTCTGTTTAATGGTCTAGTTGGGGCTCTACCATGCCACTCCTGAGAAGGGTGTGAGATCATAGGACCTGCACATCCCTCACCACCCCCGCCCCACAGCTCCAGGGCATCGTGCTCTGCTTCCTCACAGAGCTTGCTCTGCTAAATAAATGCCAGGTCACCCATGATCCTCCCAGACCATGGACACCTTTGTGCCGTTGTGAGCAGTGACTCAGCATATGGTAGGCCCAGTGTTCCCTTTGGGGTCACAGCTACTGCTCTGATCATTGTCACCAAACATTTATTTACTTGACTGCTTGGCAAGCCCCCATTTGGGTGTTTGCAAAGCTCTCGACTACCAGCCACCAGCGTGGCCGGACTTTGTGCAGGAGGCCTGAAGTCTCGTGTGTCTTCTCCCCACTTCCACCAGGCTCGTTGAGGCCCATGTGTGTCATGCCCTCTAAGGACCCTCAGCTTCTCCCGTCCTCAGCCCTCACTGCCAGTCTAGTCCGCTCGGGCCATCATAATAGCACCACAGACTGGGCAGCCTAAACAGCGCATCTGTTTCTCACAGTCTGGAAGCTGCATGTTCAAGACCAAGGTGCCAGCAGGGTTGGTTTCTCCCAAGGCCCCTCGGCCCACAGATGGCTGCCTTCTTCCCACGTGCTCGTGTGGTCTTCCCTCTGTGCAGGCATCCCCAGTGTGTCTTCTCATAAGAACCCCAGCCTCGCAGGATGAGGACCCCACCCTTACAGCTTCATTTAATTCTGTAATTACTGTATCTCCAAACAAGTCACATTGGGGTTAGGGCTTCATGTGAACTTAGGGGAGGGCATGATTCAGAGCATAGCACCCCACTAGTGCCCTGAAACAGGACAGAGCTCGTCCTAAGAAACCTCTGACTCCCATATTCTGCCTGGCATCCCCGAACCCACCACCCAGCCTCCTGTCACCCACAGCTCCTCCATGCTGTTCTCCTGCCAACCTCCGTGCTCATCTCCCATCCCCACATGTGTGCCAGGCCCTGCTCTCAGCCTGGGGGCTGCATCTGAACCCCTCTCTGGAACCCCAGAAACCTCCATAATCAGGCCTTTGTGGTCCGAGGTTGGAGGGGGAGGCTCCTACCACCTGTCCGGCTGTCAGCACACCCATCCTTCTCCCAGACAGCATGTTTCCATCTCTCCTGCCCCTCCCCCAGCATCCCAGCTATTCCCTCCGCAGAGGTGCTTCCTCCTGTCATCTGAGCAGATGGGAGAGTGACCTCTGGTAAGGTCAAGGGTGTTTCACCATCCCAAATAAAACTCAGAGCTGGGACTCCGTGGTGGTCCAGTGGCTAAGACTCTTTGCTCCCAATGCAAGGGGCCCGGGTTCGATCCCTGGTTAGGGAACTAGATCCCACATGCTGCAATTGAAGATTCCAAGTGCTGCAACTAAGCCCCAGCACAGCCAAAAAACAAACCTCAAAGCTGATGTATACTCAGCCCTGTGCATCTCACAGCCAACTGGCCTTCTCACAGCTGTGACCTTTGCCTGCCTTCATAATAAACCTGATGGGGGCACCCTGCAGGCACAGGAACACCTGAGGTCTCCCAGCACTGAGTTACGTCAAGGCCATCTGTGGGCAGACGCTCCTCTTGTCCTTGACTTTGGTTTAGCCTGTGCTAAGTCGTTTCAGTCATGTCCAACTGTTTTGCAAACCCGTGGACTGTAGCCCACCAGTCTTCTCTGTCCATGGGATTCTCCAGGCAACAATACTGCAGTGGGTTGCCATTTCCTTCTCCAAGGGTTCTTCCCGATCCAGGGATCAAACCCATGTCTTTTATGTCTCCTGCATTGGCATGTGAGTTCCTTACCATTAGCACCACCTGGGAAGCAGCCTTCAAACCTCAGGGTGTGTAATCGTCACTACTTGGTGTCATACACAACCAAAACGTGTCTTCAGTTCTCAGTTTATGCCCGCAGACGTGCTGTCTTGGGCCTGATCCCCAGTCAGACAGCAGCCCGCAGCGTCCCAGGGGTCCTTCTGGAGCAGGGTCTGGACCAGGCATAATTGAGCACATAATGCCGCCCATCGTGGCCTGGGTCTCAAAGCTGGTACCCTGGGATTGGGACCAGTAGCTCTCAATCAGTGTTTGGGAGTATCTCTGGTTGTCATGACTGTGGGTGCTCCAGGCACTGAGTGGGTAGAGGCCAGGGATGCTGGGCACTTCAGAGCCTGAAGTGCCCAGGACGGTCCCCTATGAAGAGAGATGGGGTTCACAGTGTCAACAGGACCAGGAGCGATAAACCTTGCCCTAAATGGAACAGGCCATTGAATCTCCTGGCATGAACAAGGTTAACAACCACCCACCTCAGTGGTTCCCTGCATGGGGCCCCCACTGGACAGAGACACAGCTTTTAACTGGGTCACTGCAGCAGCCGGTGAAGAGCACCCCAAAGTTGTCTCGGCTTCCTCACTGGGGCCCTCAGCTAAAGGATGAGACTCACCCTTCCACCCGGGAGACACTTGCCTCTGCCTCCTCAGCTGGCACCACTCTGTGTGCTGGGCTTCAGGGCTGGGAGGAGAGACCCCACTGGATGGAGGTGGGGGCCCTTGGCATGCTGGGAAGCTTGGGACTCCCCTGGCGGTCCAGGGATTGAGAATCAGCCTTTCCATGCAGGGGACATGAGCTCCATCCCTGGTCGGGGAACAAAGATCCCATCTGCCTCAGGGTGACTAAGTCCGCATGCTGTAACTACTGAGCCTGTGTGCTGCAACAAGAGAAAGCCCTTGCGCTACTGCTAAGACCTAGTGCAGCTAAAAAAAATCTTAAGAAGAAGGAAGCATCAGTGTGCAGTGCTGATGGTCTCTTCCCCAGCAGAGGCAGCAGAGCTCAGCCCAGAGAGCTCCAGTTCTGTCCGTGCAGCTTGGACAGCTCAGACCACCTTGGTGAGCCTTCTGGGTGGCTTCAACAGCATAGCCTTTTATCATCCTCCCAAAGTATGCCTTCCATTTTCCTTGCTGGTTTGGGCTGGGACCACCTCTGTCCCGTGGACTGTCCCATGTGACTGAGTCAGGAGAAGGTGGCCCCAGCTCCCCGACAAATCCTGGTGGAGCTGAAGCAGGCGCGCTTGCCCCATTGCCCTCAACCGTGCCCTGGTTGGAGCTGGTGGTATGGGACCCAGGCAGCACAACAAGTCCTAAGGGGAAGCTGGCACAAGAAGACATGCGTAGAACATGCACAGAACACAGGTGACTGTAGAAAATTGCAAATAGCATGTGGTGGTTTAAAAACATAACCATAGGGACTTCCCTGGGGGGTCCAGTGGTTAAACACTCCACTGCAGGGGGTGCAGGGGGAGCAGGATCAATCCCTGGTTGGGTAACTAAGATCCGGCATGTCTCACGATGTGGCCAAAAATTAAAAAATATAATACGGATCTTTAAAAAGATAATAAAAATTTTTCCATAAGTTCTCATATTCAACATATAAATAAGCTCACTCCTTCCTTCACAAGTTGGGGCCTAATCCTCTCCCCTTGAGGGTGGGGTGGATTTGGTGGTTCACTTCTTCTTCTTTTTTAAATTTCTTGGCCATGCCAGCTGGCATGTGGGGTCTAGTTCATTGTGCACATGCATGCTACGTTGCTTCAGTCATGTCCAGCTCTTTGTGTCCCTATGAACTGTGGCCTTCCGGCTCATCTGTCTGTGGGATTCTCCAGGCAAGAATGCTGGAGTGGGTTGCCATGCCCTCCTCCAGAGGATCTTCCCAACTCAGGGATGAAACCCACGTCTTTTGTGTCTCTTGCATTGGCAGGCAGGTTCTTTACCATGAGCGCCACCTGGGAAGCCCCTCTAGTTCTCTGACCAGGGATCAAACCCACGCCTCCTGCATTGGAAGCCCAGAGTCTTAACCTCTGGACCACCAGGGAAGTCCCTCAGTGGTTCACTTCTAACACAGAATGTGGCAGAAGTCATGCCACGTGATGTCTAAAGCTGGGTCATAACAAGGATAGCTTCCACTGGTCCTTCCCCTCTCTCTCTCATTCTGGGGGAAGCAGGTAGCCATGTTGTAAGAACACCCAAGCAGCACTGGGAAATCAGCAACTTGCCCACCACGTAAAGGAGCCATCCTGGAAGCAGATCCCACTACCCCAGTCGAGCCTTCAGACGATGCTGCCCCAGCCGGCTTCTTATTGGCAACTTCATGAACACCCTGAGTCAGAGCCCACCCATGCAACCCCCAAATTCTGACCCACAGAAACTGTAAAGATGGATGATAACTATTGTTTGGAGCCACATCACTGGGGGTAGTTCTCTAAATTGAAGTACAATCACTTATAATAATCTGTTAATTTCAGGTATGTAACAGAAATTTTATATATTTTTATATGTTACAAAATGGTCACCAGGATAAAGTCTAGTCATCATCTGCCACCATGCAAATTTATCAACTGTATTTATTTATAAATACATCTATATTAATAATTTTAAATATAGTATTGAATATTTATTAATAAATAACATTAAATATCTTTATTGCAGTATTATTGACTATATTCCCTATGCTCTATATTACATTCCTGTGGCTTATTTAAGGACTGGTAGTTTCTTCCTCTTCATCTCCCTTGCCTATTTCACTCATTTTCCTGTCCCGCCTCCCTTCTGGCTACCACCAGTTTGTTCTCTGTATCTCTGAGTCTGCTTCTGTTTTGTCATGTTTATTCATCTGTTTTATAGATTCTTCATGTAGGTGGGATCACGTGTTGTTTGTCCTCCTCTAATTTCACTCAGCATAATACTCTGTTGTCAAAAATAGCAAGATTTCATTCTTTTTTATGGCTGAATAATATTCTGTTGTGCACACACATATCTGTGTGTGTACTTAAGTGTCTGTTGTTAGTGGATAAAGATACATACATCTTCTTTATCTATCTGCTTTATCTATTCGTCTATCCATGGACACTTAGGTCAATTCCATATCTTGGTTATTGTAAATAATGCTGCAGTGAACATTGAGGTGTATAACCTTTTCACTTCAGAAGATTACCCAGGAATGGAATTGTTGGAACATGTCTTAGTTCTATTTTTAGTTTTTTGAGGAGCCTTCAAACTGTTTTCCATAGTGGCTGCACCAATTGACATTTATCGGGGGTAATTTTTAACTCTTCAGAAGCTAACTGATACATAATATAGGTACCATCCAATAGTAAAATAGGCGAATGAACTGTGATAGACTCAAACAAATGAATAGCCTTTACGGTTTGAGAGGCCCAGGGCAAAAGTACAAATGGAAGCTGGCATGCCATGTCCCAAAATTTCAACATTATAGACCAAGCTGGCAAAAATTAGATACCATATGTCCTGTCCCACCTACCTCAACAAATATACCTTTCTAATGAGCAAGAAAAAAAAATGACATTGGTTTATAGTTGTCAAATCATCATAGGTTACTATTGAGTGTGTCTGGTGATGGGCTGGTGATGTTTGGGTGTCTGAAATAAAAACATACTAATTCGTAAATGATTATATATTCTGTAAACCTTATGTTAGGTGCTTTCTTTTCAGTATGAATGATGTTTGTGTAATCAACATTTTCATATCATTTGAGTTTTGCTACAGTAATGACCTGAAGCAGCTGGTGTGGGCTGACTTGTGTCGCATGAAATTTATATTCGGCCGTGAGGTTTGGGGCGTCAGGGCTTCAGTCCTAACTCAAGAATGTGACTGTAGAAGGTAGGGTTTTTGAAGAGATAATTACAGTAAAATGAGGTATTGTGTGTGTGTGTGTGTGTGGTCGTGTCCAACTCTCTGACCTTATGGACTGTAGCCCTGCAGGCTCCTCCGTCCGTGGGATTTCCCAGGCAAGAATACTGGAGCGGGTTGCCATTTCCTTCTCCAGGGGATCTTCCCTGATCTTTCGACCCAGGGATCAAACACGTGTCTCCTGCATGAGTAGGTGTGTTCTTTACCACTGAACCACCAGTTCAGTTCAGTTCAGTTCAGTCACTCAGAACCACCAGGGAAGCTATAAATGAGCTATTAGGATGGCCCTGATCCAATATGCCTGGTATCCTTATAAGGGGAGGAGATTAGGGGACCTCCCTGCTGGTCCAATGGCTAAGACTCCATGCTCCCAATGCAGGGGGCCCGGGTTTGATCCCTGGTCAGGGAACTAGATCCCACATGCTGAGACTAAAAGATAACCTGCATGCCACAGTGAAGGTCGAAGATCCCATGTGCTGCAACTAAGACCTAGCACAGCCAAATAAGTCAAAAGAGAGCGATTAGGACACAGACACATACACATAAAGGGAGACCATATCAGGACGTGGGGAGAAGGAGCCCAGCACCCTGGGAGCCGGGACACTGCCTATCCGGCCGCTTCCATCCACCATTCCCCGTGCTAATATTTGCTGAGTGCCTGCCACGTGCCAGGTGCCCCTGTAGTGCTGGGAAATGGCCTGAGACCCACTGCAGTTCCTGGGGCTTCCCGGAAGTAGAAGTGGTGGAAGGATTGCATCAGGCAATGCTGGGCGGGAAAATGAAGCTGGTGACGGGGGGCAGGGTGGTGAGTTCCAGGATACCGCTGCTCTCCTGCCAGGGCTCTAGGAGTGCTGGAGGAGGAGGCAAGTGAGGGGGTGTGGGCGGGGATGGGGCCGCGGGCCTTGGGAGGCTCTGAGCAGGCAGGTGACCCGATCAAGTCTGTGCTTGAAGAGGACCCTTTTGGCTGCCAGGAGGAATGAGGAGCTGCTGGCCAGGAGCTGGGCACGGTCCTGGCAGGGCAATGCAGTGGGCTCTGCTTGGCCCTCAGCGCCCCCAGCATGGCTGGGATAACACACCCCCAGTGTGGCCCCCACTTCCCCATGGGTCTCCCAGTGGGCAGCGATAGCACTGTGGGTGCCACGTGTGAGTCTGATGTCGGCCCAGAATGTGTGTGAAGGCACTCGTGGGCCGGTGCTGCCAGCCGTCGTCCCTCTGCGCCCTGGGTCTGCCTGGCCCTGGGCTGGGCACACACCTTGCCTCATCCCCTACGGGGTTTGCGGGAACTTCTTCTTTCAAAAACTGAAGCATAGTTGATCTGCAATATTGTGTTAGTTTCAGGTGTACAGCAAAGTGATTCAGTATTTTCAGATTCTCTATCATTATAGATTATAATATAATAAGATGTTGAACATAGTCCCCCATGCTATCTACTTTAATGCATAATAGTATATATCTGTTAACCCCATACTCCCAGTTTATCCCTCACTCCCCTCCCCTTTGGTAAATGTAAAGTTTTCTGTGTCTATGTGTCTGGTTCTGTTTTGTGAATAAATTCATTTATTATTTTTAGATTCCACGTATAAGTGATATCATATGATATTTGTCTTTCTCTGTCTGACTCACTTCACTTAGTATGATAATCTCTAGGTCCATCCATGTTGTTGCAAATGGCAATATTTCATTCTTTTTATGACTGAGTAATATTCCACTGTGTGTGTGTATATATACATATATATACATACCACATCTTTACGTATTAATCTGTGAATGGACGCTTAGGTTGCTCCCATGTCTTGGCAACTGTATCAGTGCTGCTGAGAACACTGAGGTGCATGTATCTTTTTGAATTAGAGTGTTTTGTCTTTTCTGGATATATATCCAGGAGTGGGGTTGCTGGATCATATGGTAGCTCTATTTTTTAAAATTTATTGTTTTTATGTTTGTATTTTGGGGCTGCATTGCACAGATTGTGGGATTTTAGTTCCCAACCGAGGATTGAACCCAGGGCTTCCCTGGTGGCTCAGATGGTAGAGAATCTGCCTGCAATGTGGGAGACCTGGGTTCAATCCCTGGGTCAGGAAGATCCCCTGGAGAAGGGAATGGCAACACACTCTGGTATTCTTACCTGGAGAATTCCATGGACAGAGGGGCCTGCTGGGCTATGGTCCAGTGAGTTGCAAAGAGTTGGACACGACTGAGTGACTAACACACACACACACAAGGATTGAACTCAGGCCCTTGGCAGTGAGAGTGTGGAGTTCTAGCCACTGAGCTGCCAGGAGATTCCTTCTGTTTTTATTTTTTAGGGAATGTCCACGCTGTTTTCCATAGTGACTGTACCAGTGTACATTCCCACCAACCATGTAGGAGGGTCACGGGAACTTTCTTATATGATTCTTATTGGAATTGGGCTAAAATCTTTGCTGATACCCTTCTCCGATACGTGGGCTTTTAAATTCGAGCGCTCTCTACGGGTTGTCTGATATTTAGCAGAGTAAGGGGTGCGGGGATCAGACCTATCTTGGTCCGAATAGAGTACCTCACTCATCACCTGTCCTCAGAGTTCCTCATCTAGACAGTGGCGACAGACTAACAGGTAGACTGACAGCCAGCCAGCCAGTGTCTTCTCTAAGGGCCAGAAGGTGGGATGAGGTGAGGTAGATAAGAGGCCTAGGTTCTGGGCTTCCGACGGGCTTCCCTGGTGGCTCAGATGGTAAAGAATCTGCTTGCAATGCAGGAGACATGGGTTCGATCCTTGGGTTGGGAAGATCCCCTGGAGAAGGGAATGGCTATCCACTCCAGTATTATTGCCTGGGAAATCCCATGGACAGAGGAGCCTGGTGGGTTACAGTCCATGGGGTCACAAAGAGTCAAACACAACTAAACGGACACACACACACACACACACACACACACACACACACACACACACGGCTTCCTGCAGAGCAAACCCTGAACAAGAGCTGGTTCTCGAAGGTAAAGAATTCTTAGTTTAGTGTTCATGCATTGTCCATGATTTTCCTGGAAACGGGGACCAGGCTGGCTCCAACTTAGCAGGCTTGCTGTGAGATTGTGTGAACTCGGGAAGAGAGCTTCCAATGGTGCCCGCGCTCCCAGGAAGGTCTTGGACTGGGAGCACCCGGAGAGCAGGTTCCTAGCGTCAGTGGCATTTTTTTGCTCAGCGCAGGTCCTTACGGACTGGGCCGGGATCTAACACTGTGTT
>NW_011495051.1:2877213-2879579 GCF_000754665.1 Bison bison bison | reverse complement strand
CACAGCCTGCTCCTGGACTGGGTCCAGCCCTGATCCCATTTCCTGAGGCCGCCCCGCCCCCCGGGCCAGGATACAGTGGGTACCAGCCCCATTCCGGTCAGGACCTGGGTTATAGCACCCAGCCCCAGGAGCCTACGCCAGCTGCCACCACAGCACCCTCCTACCAGGTATCAGCCACTTGTCTCTGCCCAGCACGGCCCTTCCTTGAGAACACAGTCGGGGACAGGTCCCCACTCCTAATGCTCCTGTCCCTGCCCATAGAGGGCATGGAGAATGGGCTCCTCCTTTCTGGGCCCTCCGGGTGCTGACCCTGAGCCCCAGGCCCGCAGATCGGGCAGTTGTGCTCCCACGCTCCATGTGGCCCACCGCCCACCCCCCAGCCTCTGTCACCCACAGCTGGTTCCTGACTCGCTCAGCCAAGCTTGTACCCATCTGGCTCCATCTCCTTCCTCCTTATCTCCCCTTTGCTTCCCCCAGAGCCCTGGGACTTTTCCAAACCCACCATCCTGAGCTCCTGCCCTGTTCCTGGGACTTCTCCAAACCCACCATCCTGAGCTCCTGCCCTGTTCCTAGGGCTTCCTACGGCCTTTGTGCTTCTGTCCTCGCCTCCACATCATCCCTGGTCCACCCCGCAGCTGGAATTCCCCTGTGAACCAAAATCCAGCCCTGTTCCCTGCCACCCCAGATCCTTCCCACAGCCCCTGCCCACTTGCCCGCCCAGCCCCTCTCCTGGCCCTCTTGGGCCTCTGCTCTGACCACCTTCTGGGTCTCCTGTAAGCCTATACACTGACCCCCACCAAGGCCTCTGGACTCTACTGACCTGACTGGGAGCTTTGTCCTGGAGTCTCTGCATACCAGCCTCCTTGTCACCGCCCCTCTGAGGAGCCGTCCCCAGCAGCCCATGTCCTGTGGGACTTTTGCTCTCAGATATGAGGTTCTGAGGGAGCAGACCACGGCCCTCTCCCTGGTCCCTCATTCCCAGGTCCCAAAACAGAGCTTTGGTACAGGGCCGGAGTTCAGGAATGCTATGGATGCGGGCCTGGGGCGGGGACTGAGGGAGGTTGCCTCACCCTGCCCTGAGCACCATTCTCCCTGCCCTGTGTTCCCTGTGGAAACCCGCTCAGGACAGTTACAGTTATGGACTGTCGACAGCCACCAGTGGCTACGAGAGCAAACAGTACCCTCCGCCTGCTGCCGGCCATCAGCTCCCAGCCACAGCCACACTCTGCCCGCCAGGTGGGTCAGGGTGGGGGCCAGTGTCCTTGTTCATACAGGAGGGACCCTGGGAAAGTCCCATTTCAAACTCCAGATTCATAGTGCGGGAGTCGGGTGGGTTGTCTTGATACATCCCCAGGTCTCCACAGGTCAGTGGGCCAGAGGGTGTGAAGGGAGGGTGGGGAGGGGCGGCAGAGAGATGGGGAGAGACTGAAGTGGAGCTGGGAGTGGTTTCCCGGGAGGCTTTCCCAGGATGGAAGAAGGTGGGTTTCATGGAGGACTTGGAGATGGAAGAACCGGGGGCTCTGGCCTCCAGCACCTCTCAGACACCCGGGCTTCACGGCCAGCTAGCCACACTGTTGCCCATGTGGCTCTCACTGTCCACTCACGGGACCCAGGGCCGCAGGGCTGACTCTGCAGAGGCTATGCTTGCTCTCCAGGGACCCAAGGAGCCTACGGGGGCGGTGGGTATGGCCAGGCACAGCCCCTGCCACAGATGCCCACCGCTGAGGCAGGGCCACCAGCCAGCGTCGCCTGCTCCAGCTACACATATGCCCCAACGAGCAGCGCCCAGCCCATGGCTTCCTCCATCCCCACCCTGCCAGCCTCGTCATCCTTCAGCGCAGCCTCCGCCCCGTACACAGGTGAGCCGGCAATGGGCACAGGCCACTCCACTGCTTGCTGCTGCAATACATGTGGTCCTTCTCTCAAAACCAACCACTCTTCTCTTCCTTCTTAGGACCAAGCTACCCAAGCTATGACGCGTCCTCCTACTCCGTGGCGGGTCCTTACTACCCACCGCTGCTCACCCCACAGATGCAGCCGCCGCCACCGCCACCCCCACCCCCAAAGCCTGTGGACTCATCCCAGTGGGGTGGCCCAGTAGGCAATCCCAGTGCCAGCTGCACCAACAGCGTTGCCAAGAAGCTTCCAGTTCCCAGCAAGCTGCCCAGACCCCGGACCGGCCCCCAGCCGCTCCCGCTTCACTACTGTGACATCTGCAAGATCAGCTGTGCCGGCCCCCAGGTCAGGCCCCGACTCTGGCCCCTGTTGGGAGGCCCAGGGGAGCCCCCTGCCCCCATAGTAGGGGAGCCCTTCCTCGTCCTTGCAGCCGGCCAGAGGGCAGGGTTGTTACCTGCCCAGAAGAGGCT
>NW_011495051.1:2874085-2877113 GCF_000754665.1 Bison bison bison | reverse complement strand
GCCTTAAAACTGCCTGATGTTCTTGTGGAAGACATGAAAGCCAGCCCAGCTCTGGGTGTGGGCCGCAGCAGCGTAGTCTTGCACTCTGAGGCTGTCTGCAGCAGGGAGGCACTCATGACCCCTCCTGGACATGAGGCCCAGTGGATGTGGCTGGTCACAGTGGAACTTTGCTGCAGGGCCGGACAGGCAGCGTTGTGTAGGAAGGGCCATGGAGACAGGCCTGCGGCCAGGTAGGAGCAGCACGTGTGTGTGCATGTGAGTGGGCCTGTACTTCTCTGTAAGCAAAGGCCCTCCCAAGCCACGATCGCAGGTAACCCAGCTTGCTCCCTGCAGAGGTCATCAGACACTAGGGCTCGTCAAGCTGCCCCTGGAGGCCTGTAGAGACTCCCCATTGTGGACTGCAGAGACTTGGGAGGCACCCATGCCTGTCTTCTCCAGCCCGAATTCCTGGCTGAGGGTTAAGGGCCAGGTCCCCCACACTCAGGGCCTCGACGCCAAGACCCCCAGCTGTCCATGGTCCTTCCCTCCTCAGATTTCAGGGCATCCCCACTCCTTGTGCTTCTTTCCACTGCATGACTCTCCTTTAGACATTGGCTTTCCCTGTTCCCTTCTTTATTTCTCTGCGTGACTTTAAATTTGCATCGTAAGGATTCTTGGGTATTGTCACCAGTCAAACACAAGGTCTGCTCTGTGATTCTAGACCCTTCACGGCATCACACTGAGCAAGCGTGGGACGCTCCCCACAGATGTGGGATGGGATGGGGTGTGGGCATGTGAGCATCACCCGAGCGGTGTCAGGGTCTCTCTCAGCCTTGTCTCCCATGGGACTGGGTTTGCCCAAGTGCATCATCACTCGGTATAGCATCTGGCACATAGAAATGTCAGCTCCTGTTATTCCCAGCTTTTTGCTAATGTTAGCAGCGCTTTTGCATTGGCATTTTTATTGAGGTAGCGGTGGGTTCACATGTGGTTGTAAGAAAAACTGCAGGGAGGCCCACCAGCCTGCCTCCAGTGCTGACGTTTGTTGGCCTTGAACCTGCCGCCTTAGTCAGGTGGCAGCTTAGTCAGATGCCCCTGGTTTTACTAGTCTCAGTTGCACCCGTGTGTGCCTTTGCATGTGAGTATGTGTGTACATGTGGTTTGCTCTGTGCAAGCTCATCACTTGAGCAGGCTCACGCATCTGCCGCTGTCACCACCACCACCACCAAGTCGGGCATTGGGATGGCATAAGCTGTGAACACATGCTCTTTCTACGAGGTGTGTTCTGAAGTGGTTTACCATTGGCACCTTGGTGTATCTCTTTCTAGGCTGCTCTCTCTCCATAGGCTCTTATGTCATGTATGTGTTTGTGTGTGCACATATACGCATCTGTGTATGTGTGCCTGTGTTATATGTGTGTGTGTGCGCATGTGTATGCCTGTGTGCATGTGTATATGTGTGCATGCATGTGTGTGTGTATGCGTGTCCTGTGGCTTAGGTAAAGACAGATGCCTGCGTTCCGAGAGCACTGCCCCAACTCCTGTCCCTGCCTCCTTACCCACCCCCAGAACCAGCCAAGATCACCACTGCCTTTCGTATTTCCCAGAGGCCTTTCTGCTCTGAGGGTTATTGGCTCTTGGTGTGGGTAGAGGACGTCGGGTCAGCAGGCCCCCTTCCAGGAGATGAGTCAAGGCTGCCCTGTGAACACTCGGTCACATGTCTGGTATCTCAGGTGCCCTGGGGCAGGAGCCGTGGGTCTGTGACTCACGAAGTCCCCTCCTGCGTGGACTCAACGGTTTGGAAGCAGCACCTTAATAAGAAGTGTGTTCCATGTCTTTCTGGTAGCACGCGTCCTTGCTTGACTTCTGAGGTCAGATTCTGAAAAGCTAGAATATTTTTTCAAGCAGCCTCTGAAACTAAATGTGTTGTCTTTTGAGGATGCTTGCTTCAGAAACTCAGTGATTTTTAGAAGAAGGAAACTTTATGTTTTTCAGTCTGAGCTTCTAGGTCTGTTGCCTGGACTTTATTTTTTTTTTTAAGATTTTATTTATTTTGTCTGTGCTGGGTCTTTGTTGCTACGCAGGCTTTTCTCTAGTTGTGGCAAGCGGGGGCTACCCTCTAGTTGCGGTGTGAGGGCTGCTCATTGCAGTGGCTTCTCTTGTTGCAGACCACAGGCTCTAGGACGCATGGACTTCAGTAGTTGTGGCGCACGGGCTTAGTTGCTCTGCCCCGTGTGGGGTCTTCCAGGATCAGCGATTGAACCTGCGACCCCTGCATTGGCAGGCACATTCTTAACCACTGGACCACCAGGGAAGTCCTGACTGGGCTTTAAAAGGTGGTACACAAACCTCTGGGAGGCCCATGAACAGAGGGGTGGGGACACCAGACCCCTGGGAACTGTGGGGAGATGATGCTGGGTGGGCACACCCCCATCAGGCCGCCCTCGCTCTCTGCCAGCAGACGTACCGCGAGCACCTGGAAGGGCAGAAGCACAAGAAGAAAGAGGCAGCCCAGAAGATGGGCGTCCAGCCCAACGGCAGCCCGCGGGGGGTGCAGGCGCAGCTGCGCTGCGACCTCTGTGCCGTGTCCTGCACCGGGGCAGAGGCCTACGCTGCCCACATCCGGGGGGCCAAGCACCAGAAGGTAGGACCCTGCATGGAGCCAGGCCCACTCGGGACCCAGAGGGGCGTCTGCTGACATGGGGGGCACGGAGACAGCAATCCACGAAAGGCAGCTCTCCCCTCAGGCCCACGTGTCTTCCTTCCTCAGAAAGCAGCCCCTCCTCCCAGTTACAAGAGTCACACCTGCCCCTGGACAGAGGCATTGAGCCGGACCCCATGCCCGGCCCAAGAGGAGACTGTTCCGGGCCCTCGGGGTGTCTTGTGTGTTTATGCGGACCAGAGTCTGTATGTTGATGAGATCCAATGGTATAGTCCATTTGGGGGTCCTTATTTATTTAAAAATCAAATTTAAGTAGTAAGTTTTCATATTTGAACATCTGAGATTTAACTGACACTGTTTAGTATTAGCACTTGTCATATTTATTACT
>NW_011495051.1:2872868-2873918 GCF_000754665.1 Bison bison bison | reverse complement strand
TCCCCCTCCCTGGGCCCTCTTTTTTTGGCCCAGAGGTGGTTTTTGGAAATCAGCAAATCCCCCCAGACAGTGTCATGAACCTGGTAGGTGATGCTCGCCTTCTGGGTGTGCGTTGAGGGCAGGAGGGGGCGATTCCTGGCAGGAGGCCTGCTTCGTGCTGCCCTGTGTGGTTTAGAGTGAGAAGGTTGGGAAGGCCCCTGCCCTGTCCACAGAATCCCCTCCAGCCGCCCCAGCCCACCTATCGGGCTCCCTCCTGCCCCAGGGCCTTTCCTTGAACCACCACCCGCCCCCCCACACCGTGGCCTTGCCAGCCCTTCCCCAGCCCCCTCTGCAGGTCGGGCCACCCCGAGCGCCCGTCCTGTCCTCTGCCCCAGCTCACCACAGGCCTCGTCCCCCAGCCCAGCTGGGACAGGCTCTCAAATACCTGAGTGAACCCACAAACCCCACAGAGGAAGGAACAGGGGAGTGTGGAGAAGGGGCCCTGACCTGATGGTCACAGGTATGCAAGGGGAGAGCTGGAGCCCAGGTGGGGTGGGCTGCGGGTGTCACAGCTCGGTTTGCAGGCTGGGACTTGCTTCTGGGGACAGGAAGCCCTGCAGGAAGCCCTGGGGTATGGGGGTGGGGAGGCAGGTTTGAGCTGTGAGTGTCAGAGACTTGGAGCCCGTGAATGTGTCTGAGACGGTCGTCAGTGCAGATTGTCCTTGCCAAGTGGAGCTTCAGCACTTAAATGCCTTGGAGGAGGTCAGGCCAAGGAGGGGCTATGACTGTGTCCTCGGTGATCTGTATCTCTGGATGTGTGTATGAGTTCCCCCAGAGCGTGGACCTGTGCTGTGGGCGTGCACACGCGTACCTCGGAGCACCCGGCCCCCTCAGCGCATTCACCCACATGTGCTGTGGGGCTGGCCCTGGGCTGGTGCTGGGAGTGCAGAAACCAGCACAGGTGTGGAGTGTGGAGTTTGGGGTTGTGTTGAGGTCCCACCTGTGTATGACTGGTGGGTACCTCCTAGCAGGAGACAGCTTGGGAAGGCCCTCCCTGGGACATTTAAGGGG
>NW_011495051.1:2866878-2872539 GCF_000754665.1 Bison bison bison | reverse complement strand
CCCGTCACCGTCACCGCAGAGAGCGCCCCCGCAGCCTCAGCCAAGCCCGCGGCCCCCGCCAGCCCCAGCGTGTGTGCCCCGAGCAGGCCACCACCGCCCAGGAGACCGGCCACCTCGAAGGCCCCGCGTGTGGGTACGGCTCTGCGCCGCACAGCCGCCCCAGGCGAGCCTGAGCTTCAGAGACTGGCCACCCGGTTCACTGTGTGCCATAGCTTCTGGGGAGGCAGGATCTCTGATGGTTCTCTGCCGGATTCCGGCCGGGCGGTGCCTCCTGGTGCCTTTGGTCCACCTGGGGAAGTGTGGGCAGTGAGATGGCAGCTTCCATTTCCTCTCCTGGAGCTTGGGACCCAGCGAGTGCTGCTCACGCGAGCCCCACCCTGGGCCTGGAGCAGCCCCTCAATGGCCCTGGTGCTGGATGCAGCCCCCTCCCCCAGGTGCCCTGATCACTTAGGTGGGCACCAGGAGGTTAAGGCGGGCTCCTCGCAACCCCGCCTCCCCTCGGGTGTGCATCCCCCGCATCTGTCGCTGTGACCGAGGCCCTGTGTGGCATGGGTACATAGGCTTCCGTGTCAGGAGCTCCACTGACGGCGTCATGCGCAGGGCCTGACTCTCCCCCTGTGATGCTTTAGATTTGTCATCAGTCCCACTTTACAGATGGAAGAACTGAGGTGTGGCAAAGCATTTGGCCCCCGGGCCGCCTGGTGAGCAGTGGAGGTGGGGTTCTACCCCAGTGTGGGACAGTCTTTGCTCTCTACCACCACATTGAGGGATGGGGGGCTATTTTATTTTGAGCCTCAGCAGGACTGAGGTTTGAACAGTCATGTGATAGTGAAGATGTAAAGCAGTTTTGGTGACAAAGAAATGTCTCCCTGGACTTCCCTAGTAGCTCAGTGGTAAATAACCTGCCACTTTACAATGCTGGAGACATGGGTTCAATCCGTGGTCCAGGAAGATCCCACCTGCCACAGGACAGCTAAGCCTGTGAGCCACAACTACTGAGCCAGCGCTCCAGAGCCTGTACTCTGCACAAGAGAGGACACCGCAGTGAAAACCCACGCACCACAGCAGAGTAGCCCCGACTCTCCGCAACTAAAGAAAAGCACTGGCAGCCACAAAGACCCAGTGCAGCCATAAATAAATTAATTGTTTTTAAAAACACATTAAAAAAAAGTCTCTCTTCTGGGGCTCAATGAACCAAGGTCAGTGAACGTGACCCTGGTCCACCTGGTGTCCACTGTTGACTAAGGGCTGCAGACTCCGCAGTTGACGGAGGATGTCCTCAGTGAGAGGCTACAACCCGGGCCTCCCTGTGGACCCGTCCGCCTGGGCACAAAACACCATGAGGCTCCCGCTCTCCAGTTGTGACCCGAGCTGGTGGGTGAGGTTCTCACAGGACCACGGACCCCACAGGCTGACGTCACGAGGGGATGAGAGGGACGGCGGGGGACCCAGTGGCCTTGTGTTGTACGCTTCCAGCTGGTGGGCCAGGAGCTGGCCATGGTTTCTGGCTGGAGCAGGCTACAAGTCATGAAGTTCTTCCCTCCAGGGCCTCCTGCGCTGCCAGCAACTGACTGCAGAGCCCCCCACGGGAAACCAGCGACCCCCAGATCAGAGCGGCCCGGGGAGCCGTCCGCCCGAGGAGGCTCTACAGAAGCTTCTGGAAGCAGCTGTGAGGGGCAGCCAGTGGGCCCAGGCTACGTGGAGGAGGTAAGAGCTGGACGACCATCACGTGCCTGGCTAGGCCTGGTGGTGCCATGCCTCGAGATTCGCACACATGCCTGGGCAAATAACCCCGCGAGCCAGCATCACTGGGACCTCACTGGGAGCCCTGGGTGTCAGGCTTCAGATCCTGGAAGGAGGTCTGAGACAGGCGGAGATGTCTCCTGCTCCCAGGCAGCCCCAGTTCCTACAGGAAGGAAGGTGGCAGGAGGGATCTGTGCCCTGGAAACCCACAGGCATGTGACCCTTGGGCACTGGAGCCCACGTGCCCCCCAGGCACCTGCCCGGACACCCGGTTCCTTGTGGAGCTTGGGTTCTGAGCCCTCTGCTCCCATGCCCACAGTCCCTGCCTCTAGGCACCTGCATATTGGCACTTTTTCTGTGCTGGAGTTCAGGCTCTTGTTCAATCCACTCAGCGCTTCAGTTTTGTGCCCTGAAAAACAGCCACACCAGGCAGGCTTCCTGGTGGCAGCCCCAGGAAGGGGTGGGTGGGGGCAGGGAAGGAGGATGGGATGACGGTGGCAGAAGTGGTGGCAAGAAGGGCCAGGCTGGCAGGGTGCGCTGCTGAAGGTCACTCCTCTGAAAGCATTAACCACAGGGCAGACAGGAAGCCAGTGCCTGGCCTGGAAGGCCCTGGGGGAGGAGGCTCCTGTTAGAGCCCAGACCCACAGCGTGGGGGGTGTGGGGGCTGCAGGTGGTGCTCAGCCAAGCCTTGTGTCTCAGGTGTGCAACGAGGAGGGCCGGGTGATCCGCTTCCACTGCAAGCTGTGTGAGTGCAGCTTCAATGACCCCAACGCCAGGGACATGCACGTGCGGGGACGGCGGCACCGGCTGCAGTACAAGGTGCGCCCTGACAGGGGCCGGGGGGCATCTGGACGCCCTGGCCCACGTCTCAGACCGCACCCTGTGCCTCTGTGAGTCTGAGTCCCTGGGCCCTTCAGCACCATGGGCTCAACCAGAGGGGCCCTCAGTTGCCATGACAAGGCCTCCCTGCCTCTGGTTTGCCGGGGCACGCGTGCACGCAAGTGTGTTTAGACACACGTGACCCTGAGTGCGTGTGTGCACAGCACAGGCTATGACCCTCATGAGAGACAGTGGCTTCTGGGCATTTTTCTCTTTTAAGCAGCCTGTTGAGATATCACTCACACACCAAGCAGCTGGCGCATGTGAAGTGGCTTTAACTGCATTCACAAATGTGTACATTCAGCCAGCAGCTCCATCTGATTCCGGAACAGTCCATCAGGAGCCCCGGTCCCTATTGTCAGTCATACCCGCACCCCCTCCCCAGCCCTTGACAACAGGAACCCACTCTCTGTGTCTGTGGATCAGCCTGCTTTGCACGTTTCCCGTCAGTGGAATCACACCCTGTGTGTCTCTCTGTGTTTGCTTCTCTCACTAAGTGTCCTGTTCTCAGGGTCTGTCCATGTGGTAGCGAGTGCCAGGGCTTCTCTCCTTTCTGTGGCTGAGCGATGCTCCGTGTGTGGAGGGACCACATCGGGTGTGTTTTGCCACTGAAGCACACTTGTGTTGTTTCCACCGGTGATTAATCCTTAGACAACACCACGCTGTCTGAGTGAGGAAATTAAGTGCTAAAAGTGAAGCCCAGCGAGTGAGTTAACAATTCTATTTACAGTACACATTGGATCTCACACAAATGGTATTTTCTGAATTACTCTGTTTGGGACGAGCATGGTCAGTCCTCTGAGAACAGCGTGACCACTGGTGGCAGTTGCCTCAAGGTGTCTTAGCACCTTCCTCCTCTGGCTCCTCCATTAGACATCCGGATGGTTCGCTCAGTGTCACGTCTGCAGCTCTTTGAGTCAGCCATGGTTTTGTCCTCATGGTTTTCTGCCATGGCCTTTGGGGGACGAGGAGTGTTGAGACTTTGGGACTGAAGCTCACTGTTGTCTAAATCCAGTGGAAGGGTGTTGTCAGACGGGTGTCCCCTGGGCCCTGAGCTCCCCCCTTCCCAGCATTCTCATCTGAATGAAGGTCCCTGAACTTTGCAGAAAAAAGTGAACCCCGACCTCCCGATCGCAGACAAGCCCAGCACACGGGTGCGCAAGCTCGTGGAGGAGACACTGCGGAGGCAGCGGCAGCTGACCAAGAGGCGGCTGGGGGAGCTGCGGCGTTGGCACAATGAGACAAGGTGCAGCCTCGGGGCCCTGTGCGGTGGGAGGGCTCCCTACGGGCTCCCCAGGGCTCCAAGGGGACCACCTCACAGTCCAGCCGCCCCTCAGGGCCCCGAGTCCCTCTCGACCCACAGGCGCTACGACTTGTGCAGGAGGCGGCTGGAAGAGGGGCCGCCCGTCCCGGATGCACACTCAGGACGCCCGCTGCCTGACCAGCACCTGCCTGCCCTCAGGAGTCGGCCAGGAGCGCCCACAGCCAAGCCTCTGGTGGGTGGTGGTCGAATGCCTCGGAGTGGGGGAAGCTGAAGGGACCTGAGGGCCTCACCGCCAACCACAGGGGTCCCTCAGAGCTTCCTGAGGCCCCAGTGGTCACATCCCTTGGAAGCACTGAGGCATCTGACTGTCCATCCATGGGGATTGGGCGGGTTGCGGGGAAACCGTGGAGGGCGCCCTGCCGAGGGAGCGGCCCCAGCTGCCTCCGGAGCCTCTGGCTCTGAAATTCAAGAGCGTTCTCCAGGGAGCCCAGTGGCCTCCCACTCGGCCCAAGTTCCCCACAGCTATGGGGCTGAGGTCCTCCCTGTTCCATATAAGTTAAATGCGTATAAGTTAAATGAGCAGGGTGATAATATACACACTTGTTTTACTCCTTTCCCAATTTTGAACCAGTCAATTGTTTTACATCTTGTAATAACTGTTGCTTGTTGACCTGCATACAGGTTCCTCAGGAGGCAGGTAGGGTAGCCTGGTATTTCCATTGTTTTAAGAATTTTCCAGTTTGTTGTGATCTACACAGTCAAAGGCTTTAGCATAGTCAATGAAGCAGAAATACATGATTTTCTGGAGTCCCCTCACTTTCTCTAGATCCGATGAATGTTGGTAGTTTTGGTTCCTCTGCCTTTTCTGAAGCCATCTCGTACATCTGGAAGTTCCATTTAACTTATTCCTCCCCCTGGGCCCTGTCGCTCCTTTGCCTGGCTCTCCAGCCACCACTTGCCTGTCACACCAGCCAGGCTCCAAGGGCCCCCATGGCTCCCGAGTGACCGGGACCTCTCAGCCTGCCTGTGACAAGACACACGCACCTCTCCCCACAGCCCACAAGGCGGCCGGAGTCCAGCGACGACCGGCATGTCATGTGTAAGCACGCGGCCATCTACCCGACGGAAGAGGAGCTCCTGGCCGTCCAGAAGGCCGTCTCCCATGCGGAGCGTGCTCTCAAGCTGGTGTCTGACACGCTGGCTGAGGAGGACTCTGCCAGCCCGGAGCCCGAGGGCGGGGACCACAGGTGATGGACGGCGCCCTCCTGTCCAGGGGTCCAGAGGCTGCTGATCCCTGGCTGGGTGGGCAGGGGTCAGGGTCCGGACAGAAAGTGGCAGCTCCAGTGCCAGGAGGCTTGGAGTCTTTGGGGCCTGCGCTTTCCAGGCTCCTTCAGACATCTCCCCAGGAGGCTAGGAGCTAGGAGCTAGCCAGGAGGCTGGGAGATCAAAGGGGGTTATAGTACCCCCAGCCAAGGAGAGTGAGTGTTCTCACACCGGAAGTCACTTTCCTGTAGAAGGTGTGTCTAGAAACGTGGTTTGCAGAGGATTAGCACCTCTGTGTCCTCACCTGTGACACAGAGACCAGTGCGAGAGGTGCCGCCAAGCACTAAGCATGTGTGTGAATCATCTTTCCAGCTGCCCGACTGTCAGAAGACGGAAAGTCCCAGCACCTCGTAGTGAATCATTGCACAGTTTAGAGAATCCCAGAGGACTTAGCTTTTCCAGGTCCCTCATCTCTGGGTGGCTTCCTTTTCATTTACCTTTTTTTTTTTTTT
>NW_011495051.1:2864589-2866778 GCF_000754665.1 Bison bison bison | reverse complement strand
CATGGCTTGCAAAATCTTAGTTTCCCGACCAGGGATTGAACCTGGACCTTCAGCAGTGAGCACACACAGTTCTAACCACTGGACCTCCCTCATTTACTATTTTAAGGTGTTTTTTTGATGGTAAAATACTCGTAACAGGAAATTGGCCGTTGTGGGCACATTCACAAAGTTGTACAGCCATCACCGCTGTCTGTTTCCAGAACTTTTTAATCATCTGAAACAGAATTCCATACCATAAAATTCCCCAGCCTCCGGCACCCACCTTTCCACGCCCCATGTCCATGGCGTGGCCTGTTCTGGATGTTTCCTGTCCATGGAATCGTGCAGCATTTGTGTCAGGCTGATTCCAGTCAGTAGCTTCTTTGTGCCCGAGTGTTTGCTGTCTGAGAAGAAGAACATGAGAGCCATGCGTGAGTCACCAGGTGTCATAACCGAATGCACTTGTCCCTCAATGTGAACACGGGCGCCGCCCGCTCCCCCCTCCAACTCCGGTGAGGAAGCTCACTGCCTGGAAGTGGAAGCAGGTGCGGCCCCAGACAGAGCAGCCTTCCCTCAACCTCCACCCCCATGTCTCCTGAAGGAGAAGGGCCCTCACTTAGTGCTTCGTGGCTTCCCTCCCCGTTTTATCCCCATTCTCAGGTTTTGTTTTTGTTAGTTTAACTTTTCATTTTGAAATGATTATGGACTCAACACAAACACAGTAAGGAGAGGACCCTCCCCCCTCCCCCAGCTTCCACAGCGTGGACCCACAGGTGTCAAGGCTGGGCGTCCACACAGGCACCTCAGGGAGGCCCAGGCCCCACTCAGGCCTCCCCAGTGCTGGACCACTCGCCCCCTGAGTAGATGCCCCACCGCAGTGAGGACACGGGGCCTCCACCAGCACAGGAGCCCCACTGCCCCCACACTCCCACAACCCCCTCAAACCCAGCTTGAAAGCAAAACCGATTGCACTTTTTTAAAGCCTTCACATAACATTGATGTCATGTTACATGTTCTGTCCTTACATTATTTTTCTTTCTTTGTTGTTGTTTGTTTATTTTTATTTTTTGTCTTTTTCATTTTTTTTACATTATTTTTCAAAAACATAGAAGTGTTGGTGGCTTTTTGTCCTCACAATTTTTTTTTCCCTTCGTTGCACTGAGCTTTGTGGGATGTTAGTTCCCTGACCAGGGATTGAACCCAGAGCCCTTGGTAGTGAGAGCGTGGAGTCCTAACCACTGGACTGCCAGGGAATTCCCTTTCTCACTCTTGTTTGTGGCCTTTTTCTCTGTGGAAATGTGTGTGTGTGTGTGTGTGTGTGTGTTTAATAGGAACATGGTAAACTGTCCTATGGATGTTGCATTATTTACTTAACTGTCGCAAAGAGCTCATTAGTGTTGGTTTTTCTTTTTCACTTTTATTATGGAAATTCTCTAACACACACAAAAGATGACCATACCTAAACCGAGGGTGGCTCACTTGCTTTCTCCCCATCCCCCGCCTTGCCCACAGTGGTTAAAGGAAATCCTGTCTGACACCTTACTGAGCGCCAGCCCACAGCTGGAGTATGTCAGTGCATCAGAGCCCATCTCTAAACAATACTTTTTCATTTAACAAAACCAGAATGCCATGATCATCCTCAAAGAAAAATGAACAATAATTCTTTAGCAACACCAAATATCCAGTCAGTGCTGCAGCGTCCAGTTGTCCCATAGATAACAATAATTCAGTCTTTTAGGAGGTTTTTTTGTTTTGCAGTTCGTGTTGAATCAGGGTCCCAATTAATTGACAAGTTGTAAATCTCTTGATCCACGGGTTCCCACCTTTGTGCTCTGCCTTCCCCCAAAGGGTCTGCTCCTTGTCCTGTAGACATTCCAGGCATGGCTGGGTCCCCCTGGACCATCCCAGGCTCCAGCACTGGTGGTCTGGAGACAGATCACAACGACACCCACATGTATCGTAGAATAAAGTTATCACATGTCCTGAGACACGACGCAAAGCAAAGTGGTAGTCAGGAAGTGGTCGGAGCGGATGGCAGCTTCTGAGGAGGTGACCGTGTGTGTGTGTGTGAGAGAGAGAGACAGCGTGGAGAGGTCCACCATGGCATGGGGGCACCCCAGGCAACGGTCCGGGTGGGCGAGCCTCGTGGGGAGGGAGTGGAAAGACAGGGTGGTGGTGCAGCAGCCAGGGGTCAGGGTGGGTGCCCCAGG
>NW_011495051.1:2862881-2864314 GCF_000754665.1 Bison bison bison | reverse complement strand
GCCCCCCTCCCCTCCGGCATGCAGTTTACCAGCAGAGGGTGCCAGCTGCCAGCCCCGCCGAGCAGCATAGATTCTCATCCTCAGGTCCGAGAACTCTCCCTGTTCTCCCAGTTCTCCCGGTGTCTCTCGGATCAGGTGCCCTCTGGGAAGGGCCATGCTCCCACTTCACAGATGAAGACATGGAGGCGCAGGCGCCTGGCAAGGAAACCCATGCCTCTGGGTCGGGAGTGGGGGTCCTTCCTCCGTGCCCCCTGCTCACTGGTCCGTGGGTTTGTCTCAGCAGCCGCCCCAGCCCCTCAGCCCGGATCCTGAAAGGCGTGATGCGGGTCGGCCTCCTGGCGAAGGGGCTACTCCTGCGTGGAGACCGGGCAGTACAGCTGATCCTGCTCTGCTCCCAGAAGCCCACCCGCGCCCTGCAGCGCAGAGTCGCCGAGCAGCTGCCTCTCCAGCTCCCGGTGAGGTGCCCGGCCGCGCTGCGTGGGGTCTGCCTGGGTGAGACACGGTCCGGTCTGCTTTTAGAAACAGGCACAGGGATCCACTGGTGGAACCTGAGGGTTCCCTTATCAGTGGGGTTCACAGTAGGGCTTGAAACAGTCTAAGATCTGGCTCATGAGGACAGTCACTTCTGTCACACCCACACAGAGCCCAGCCAGCTGGCATGAGGACGATCTGCAGGGAAAGCACTAGGGCGGCACAGGACTGGAGGCTTGGCCGGACTTTCTCTTCCAGCACAGTTCCCGTTGTTGTCATAGAGCTTTTCTCACCCGAGATAATAACTGGGAGAAGAGGGAGAGCACGTCATGATGTTAATTGATCATCTTGAGTTAAAATGATCACTTGCCAGAGTGCTTTCTCCTTCCTGTCTGCCACCCTCCCCGAGGGGACTCAGCTTCGTCCCTCCTAGGTCCTTCTCTGAGGCTCCCAGTCTGGTACAGAGAAGGCTGAGTTCTGATGTATCTTCTGTAGAGCAATTCAAGCCTGGTGCCAGGTAGGGAGCACTCAGGGAGAGCGGGGTCCACTGCAGACAGGACCATGGGAGGTGTGAGTCTCAACAGAAGACGGAGTAGGTGAGCTGAGAGATGAGGAGAAGCCTTGACAGATGGGGGCGGGCAAAGTTCCCCATAGAGGAACGGGAACCTGCAGAGGCCAAGAGGCAGGAGGCCCACGGAGAGGTGAGCCTGAGTGGATGAGGGCCTAGATCGAGCCAGGCCTGAAGGCCATGTGAGTGCTAAGTCACTAGTTGTCTCTGACTCTGTGCAACCCTATCGACTGTATAGCCCACCAGGCTCCTCTGTCCATGGAATTCTCCAAGCAAGAATAATGGAGTTGGTTGCCACGCCCTCCTCCAGAAGATCTTCCTGACCCAGGGATCAAATCCGTGTCTCTTGTGTCTCCTGCACTGGCAGGCAGATTCTTCACCACTAGTGCCACCT
>NW_011495051.1:2857673-2862781 GCF_000754665.1 Bison bison bison | reverse complement strand
GACTGCCTCCTCAGGGAAATGTGGAGACTGGAGAACTTTAAGCAGGGGAGTGACATATTCCAACTTCACCAGTTTAATCACTCATTTTTCCTAAACACCCCACGACATAGCAGTTTTTTGCTAAATACAAAGATGGCTCAGATGCAGGCCCTGTCCTCCAGAATCTGGCAACCCAGGGCCATGAAAATGGATGAGGCCGGAGGGAAGACAGCAGAGGCCATGGGAGAGCTGGTGGTGCTCGGCCCCCAGAGATGTAGACAGACCTCTTGGCTGTCACCTGGCCAAGTGACTCGGGAACTCCAGAGCAACATGAGGGACACAGTAAACTGTCTCCAGGCACTGGGTCACTGCACCAAACCCACCTTCGTTGTGCCGTCTACCTGGGGGCAGCAGTCGGAGTTCTAACGGCCATGAACGAGGGTCCCTGCTCCCGAAGCTCCCCCTGTGAGAGACTGACTGGAACGAGGTCTGGAAAGGAGGGGGCCTGCTGAGAGGGCGGGGCTGCCTGGAGCCTCTGCTTGCAGAGGACTGACCCTCTGGGCAGCCCCGGGTGAGGGGGCCGGGGCTGGCGGGGCCGTAAGGGTGCCTGTGTTGGGGCGAGACTAAACCCTGGGCCCCGCGGCAGGTGTGGGGTGGGGACCAGAGCCAAGGGGCCTCAGACCTTGCCTGGAGGCACCCCGTGTCCTGCATTCCGAGAGACCATCGTCTGCCCTCATCCTCCCAAGGGCGGCCTGGTAGGCCAGCTGAAGGACTGTGTGGTTCTCACGGAATAATTGTGGACCTGTCAGGCCGCACCCCACACTCCTGTGTAGGGAGCCTCGCTCTTTCTTGTGGCTGGAGGGCGTGCTGTTGCCACATGTCCGTAGCTGGCTGGGTCCTCCCGTGTAGTTGGACATTTAGGTCTTGTCCAGTGTTCCGGGTCACCAGCGAAGCTGCAGAGAGTGAATAAGCTTGTACACACGCTGCTCCACACGCGTGGGAGCACTTCCTATGGCAGAGTCTCTGGGTCCAAGGCATGAGCCTGGATGCTCCTGGTGAGTGTCGCCAGGTCAGCCTCCACCAGCAGTTTAGAAATGCACGGATCTGCCGGCGGGGGGCTTCCCTGGTGGCTCAGATGGTAAAGAATCTGCCTGCAATGCAGGAGACTCAGGTTCGATCCCTGGGTCCAGAAGATCCCCTGGAGAAGGACATGGCAACCCACTCCAGTATTCTTGCCTGGGGAATCCCATGGACGGTGGAGCCTGGTGAGCCACAGTCCATGGGGTTACAAAGAGTCGGACACGACTGAAGTGACTAAGCATGCACACGCCAGCCCAGCTGCTCCTCAGACTCCTCAAATTTTGCCCTTCTTACAGGGGGCCATGGCATGCCATTCTAGTTTTAATGTGAGTCTTCCTTACGGTGGGGCTCTTTTTTTTTGTCATTGTGTGAAAAGGGTCACTTTGGTCTCTTTCTCTGCAAACATCACCTGCCGGTTTTGTTGTTGGGTTGCTGATCTGGTTGTTATTGAGCTCCAGGTGTTTTTTACATATGAAGGCACCTTGGTATTTCTACATCTGCATTTCTGGAGGGCAAGGCTGTGTCTCGGTCCCTAGGAGGTTCCAGAAGGCGTGGGGCTGGGCACCCAGCCGTGTCCCACCTCTCAGGTGGAGTCCTGAGGCCTCATGTTGTATGTGCACCTTGCAGGTGGTAACAGACGACAAGTACGAGGTCTCTTCTGACCCAGACGCCAGCATTGTCATCTCCTCCTGCGAGGAGCCCCGGATACAGGTCGCTGTGTCCATCACCTCGCCCCTAATGCGGGAGGACCCCTCCGCAGACCGAGGTGCGGCCGGGCCCTTCTGTTCAGCCCCATCTTCCCACATACCTGGCAGCCTAGGGCGGCACCCACTTCTGCTCTGGTTTAGGGGGAGGGGTGCCACCACCACCTTCCCGTGCTTCTGTGAAGCCTGGATGCCCTGGTCAGATAAGGGCCAGGCCTTGGGGTAGCGGAGGAAGGCAGGAGGAGAGCTGGGACAAGTGTCAAGTGGCTCAGAACTGGCTGTGGCAGGTGTGCTCGGGGCCCTTCCCCCTGAGCCTTCAGGCTATTTGGGCACCTGCTCCCCACCCCAAGGAGACCCAGTGCGCCGGGTCCCCCAGCCAAGCAGGGGCCCTGGGGACCTGAGACACACGGGCACTGCTGCCTGGGCAAGTGGGAGGAGTGCAGGCCAAAGCCAGAGGGCAGCCAACACAGAGGGCGTGGGCCAGGCTGGAGGGCACCCCAAGTCTCATGCCCAGGAGTGAGGAACCCCTGGGACAGCCCCTGGGACCCTTTCCCAAACTCCAGCCTTTCTCAGACCCCCTTCCTGATCATTGCCTTGAGTAAGGGCCACGAACCACTGCTGCTTTCTCTGATTCAACTCCTTTTTGGCTCTTCCATTTTTAAAGAAGAGAGCCTTTGAACTGTGAGTGGAAAGCCATTATCAGTTGTCATAAGGGGAGTGCCACATGTCATCTGAAAGTAGATGCAGTGGGAAGAAACAGTGACGCCCGCCCTCCGACCCCAGCTTCAGGCCTGCTCCAGCTCACTCCCCTGCCAACAAGTGGGGACTGGGAATGTCGGGGAGGGGGCGGGCTGGAGGGGTCCAGAGAGCAGGAAGCCCCTCTACAGGCACCCTGGACCCCCAGAGCTGCTCCTCACTGGGGTCCGCACCCTGCCGGCTGCTGCTGGGTGGGAGGGGGTGTTGTTCAGCTGTTTCTGTGCTGGCTTTCAGCCCCCAGAAACTGATCCAGGCCTGGGGGCCGGGGGGAGAGCAGTGCTCCCTCCTGCGACCTGAACACCAGGGCCTCACGGGATGAGGGGAGGAGAATCTCCCTAAAGCAAGCAGAAGGAAGAAAAAATGCACATTTCCCCCGACATGGGGCCCTGGTCATCTGTGATGCCATGTGCTCAAACCTGACCCTAATCACACACGCACATGGAAGTTTCTGGAAATCCAGCTTCATTCCTAGTTTTCCACCTGAACGTGGACTTCTTGGGGGCAAGGGACCACAGAGCCTCGGAGAGGGATGGGATTTCAAGAGGGGAGCTCTGTGTCCCAGTGGCAGTGTCTGGAGGCAGGGCCAGCGAGCTGAGCTGCATGTCTTCCTGATGAACGGATGAATGCAGGGAGGCCCAGGGACCTGAGGGCCCAGGAGGTGGGAGCAGGGGGAGGGGTGGCCGGCCTACCTGCCCTTCTCTTCCAGAAGGAACCGAGGTGCCTCCGCCGGACCCAGGAGACGTGCTGAGCCCAGAGAAGTGCCTGCAGGCACTGGCTGCTCTCCGCCACGCCAAGTGGTTCCAGGTTAGCGGCAGGCGGGCTCCCAGGAGAGGCCAGGAGCTGACATGGGTGGGGTGGCTCTGTGTCCTCACCCCGCGCTCACCATCATGATGGAGGTCATTTCTTGGCCGATTGGGTTGGGAGCTTGAAAGGGGTGACCACCGCTCTGGCCCTGTTGGCTGGCACTAGGGCTTAGACTGGGCCATTTGGGAGTGGAATCTGCTTCTGGTTGCCTCCCACAGCCCAGGAGGCTGGCCTGATCCCACTGGAGTCCCTCAATGCCTCCACTGCCAGCATGGGACCGCCAACCAGGCTCACTGCTGTGACTCAGTCTCGCTCCCTTGGCTCCATGCATAGCTCCCTGTCCCACCCCAGCCATGTGCTCAGAGCTTCCTGGGGCTTCCCATGTGCTTCTTCCCCCAAAGGCAAGAGCCAGCGGCCTGCAGCCCTGTGTGATCGTCATCAGGGTCTTCCGGGACCTCTGCCAGCGCGTGCCCACCTGGGGGGCCCTGCCGGACTGGGTAAGACAGTGCCAAGGGGCCAGCCTTGCTTTAAGAAGCCCCCAAACCCTGCCAGGCTACAGCCCTGTTAGGCTGAGCCTTGTATCCTTGTCCAGTGTCCAGCTTTCTGAGAAAAGGCTGGTGTTGGTCTGAGTCCCAGGGGGAGGCTTGCCACAGGACACGGCCTCATTTGACTGTATTATCTTAAACCCACAACCTTGCAGGCAGAACCAGGAAGCATGTAAATTCAAGGGCACCCCAGCAAAAGCTGGAGTGTTTGCCTAGACCTGCAGGCACTGGTGCAGAGGCCCTGGTGAGGGCAAGAAGCCGGTTCCTGTCTTGGCTCCACTTTGACCTCTAGGCCTGGGGCAGACCTACCTCCTCTGAAGGAGAGAATCCAGTGGCCCTGACACGGCTCTTCAGCCGGCCCTGGACCCCTTCCAGGGGGAGAGGAGAGAGGATGCAAGGGACCCTGGGTACCTCAAACCCCCAAAGTTGCCTCGTGAGACCCCACAGCCCCACCCACTGAAGCCCCCTGCCTCGACTTTCAGGGTCTCATCTCCGAGTGTCCCTCTTCCATCACACGCCCACTGACCTCCCCAGTAACCAACAACTTGTAGGTTTTTAAGGTTTTCACCTTTGACCTTATCCCTGGGAATTTGGCCCTGAACTTGGAGGAACGCGTGCCTCTTCTCTGCAGCCATCTATAGCCAGTCCATCAGTTCCCATGCCCGTAGGCGGGCTCCTGGACGTTCCCCACACCCCAACCCAGGCTGCCCTTGGCCTTACTCGTCTCCAAAACCAGGGGCTCTGGTGCCCCCCGGACCTCGGCTTCCTGCCTGTGGTCTGAGGAGACGTCCACTCTCAGCTCCACCCCAGGGGGTGGCACAGTGGCTGCCCCGTGCTGAGTGACCAGAGAGGTTCACTCAGATGTTTGCGGCCGGGGGCGGGGCAGTGCGAGGCGGTCGCGCATTTCTTGGAGCCCATTTCCCTTTAAGTGTAGACACGCCCCCAGGACAGTTCACACCCCCAACCCTGTCCCCGGGCCCTCCAGGCAGGTGGCTCTTGGAGGAAGAAAGGTTCCTGAACTAGGCCCTAGGATCCTGTGACCCTCAGGGGCCCTCAGGTCACAGAGAACGAATCTCTGAACCCACGTGACACTACTTTGCCATGTTACCATTGATGAGATTTTGCTAATGAGGAAGCTGAAAAGGGAAGGTGCTGAAACCCGCCCATGGCCACGCCAGGGCAGTAAGGTCCGGTGACCCCCTGGGTGGGTGGCTGGGTGGGCCTGAGGGGGCACTGGGCC
>NW_011495051.1:2839330-2857571 GCF_000754665.1 Bison bison bison | reverse complement strand
CCCCTGGAGACCCGGCTGCCCGCACAACCACTGTCCCCTCAAAGGCCCGGGTCTCCTTTTCTGTCCTGGCGCAGGCCATGGAGCTGCTGGTGGAGAAGGCCCTGAGCAGCACCAAGGGGCCCCTGAGCCCCGGGGATGCTGTGCGCCGAGTCTTGGAGTGCGTGGCCTCGGGGACGCTCCTCACAGGTCAGTCCCTGTTGGCGAGCAGCTCAGACCCTGGAGCACTTGGCAGACACCAAGGGCCATGGGGGAGCGGGGCAGGTGGACAGAGGAGCCTCTTAGGAACACTCGAGCACCCCATCCAGCCTAGGCAGGACAGCGGACACAGACACACGCATGCGTGTCACTCACCCAAGGGAGCCGTGAGGAGGCGTGGACGGGTGGAAGGAGAGGCGGGTGCAGGCTGGAGGGGGTTCCAGTGGATCCTCTGATGCCACATCCATCCTTCCTGGGGAACCAGGGATAGCCCGGGAGCTGCTTCCGAAGGAAACGACAGGAGGTCCATGGTGGGCCGGGCACAGAGGTGTTCCCGGCGTCCTGAGCGGTAGCGGCAGGAAGAGACCGGGTGGGCAGCCCACGTGACGTGGTAGATGCAGTCGGTGTTCTCCGGTTGTTTCGGTGACTTGGATGATAGCGTGTTTCATGGAAGAAGAGCGTGATACATGGGTCTGTGGTGTGAGCCTTTTATGTAACCGCACACTCGCCCATGCGTGTGCACACGTGCCACACACACACACAGGCTGCGAGGAGCTCTGCTGAATGCTTGTGGGGCCGGAGGGGGACTGGCGGGGAGAGGCCCAGTTGTGGTTCGTGGGCCCCTGGGGTTCCGGGCACAGACTTCCAACATCGCAGAGCCGTGGTGGCAGCCTTCACAAGGGTGCATCTGCTTGTCTGCCGCTCCCACCGACCCCGCCTCGTTCAGATGGGCCCGGGCTCCAGGATCCCTGTGAGAGAGACCAGATGGATGCCCTCGGCTCCATGACCCTCCAGGAACGAGAAGACATCACGGCCAGCGCCCAGGTAGGAGGCCAGCCCAACTTGGGCCCACGTGAGCTGGCTGCAGGCAGCCCGGCTCCCAGCCCCTGTGCACATCTCTGCTGCATCCCAGGAAGCGGTCTGGGCCCGCTTCCCGTCCTCTTCCCTGCAGAATCAGGTGGCCTGTGGGTGACAGGACTGCTTCCAGGGGCAGGGCCAGCCCAGCCCAGAACTGAGGCCGTGATGAGGTGCAGACTTGGGGCCTCATCGTCCTGGGAGTACCCCAAGGCCCCAGGTCTGCACACACCCAGCCAGGCCTCCTGCTGCGCCTCAACAGCTTCAAGAATCAAAACATTGCCCACCCCCACCCCTACCGCCCCATCTCTGGCTTCCGTTTCATTTGCAAATTCTATTAATGAGCAAGTCTCTTCAGCAGACTTCACATTGGGCATGACATCATGAAGGGTCTTAAGTGGAAAGAGTCAAATTGCTGTTAATCAGAGCCCAACTGGGAGAAGCAGGATCCAGGGTCCCCTTAGCAGATGAGGAGGAGCTGAGGTTCCCGGGCTTCCGGGCTTCCGGGCAGCGTCCTCGGCACCAGCGGGTGTGAACAGCTCCCAGCACAGTTCCTCACGCCCAGAGGTGCTTTGAGCTCGGCCACTGCTGGGAGGGTGTGAGAATGCCTGAGTTCACACAGGCTGTGTGAGGCGGGCCAGCGGGTGCAGGCAGGCCGGTCCTGACAGCTGGTCTGCCCCCAGCACGCCCTGCGCATGTTGGCGTTCCGGCAGATCCACAAGATCCTGGGCATCGACCCGCTGCCACCCCCCAGAATCAGGCTGGGGGCACGCTTCCGGAAGAGGCCACGGGAGGCAAGCGAGCTGGAGGCCAAGGGGGGCAGCGACCAGAGGAAGCGGCCTCGCCTCCCCAATGGGACCTGACACACTGCCGCTGAGCGGCCACTTCATCCCTGACACCGACAGTCCACGTTTCCCTTTGCAGTAACGTTCTGTAGATTTCTTTAAACACACCTGTGCTTAAACCATTAGTGAACTCTCTTCATCTGGCAATTTGAGCTGTGGGGTTTAGGGGCAGGACCCAAGGCCTGCCTTCACCCTGGGGCGAGAAGGGGCAGCACAACCATAAACCCTGGCATTTTTTGCTAGCTTTAAAGTCACCCTGTGGCCTGCAAAAGGTGTGGGTTTTTAATGACTGTGTGTGGATGCGCCCAGCACACATGGATTTGACATAACATGGGCAAGCCCACTGAGGGCCCCACACCAGGAAGCCTGCCCTGGAAGCAGGTTGGAAGGGGTTGTTGGCCAAGCCTGGGAGTGTGCCCAGGCTGGGGTCCCCTGTCCCCAAGCCCAGCTGGTTCCAAACACACCACCTGTGACAGCTCCCCAGCCTGGAGGCTTGGCCAGAGGTTTGCAGGGTCTGAGCTGGGCTCGCCCTGGCGTGCCATGGAGGGGGCCACAGAGCCCCTGAGTGGTGAAGGTGCAGGCTGGGTGGGCCCCTGACCCTGGGAACATGAGTGACCCCCCTGGTCCGCATGCTGTGCCGCTGCGTGCCTTCTGCACTGTGGGGAGACGCTCTGTGCGCCTCATTCGGGGCTGGTTTGCCTCTGTCTTTCTCCCGTCCTCCTCGCATAGGTGCAGCCAACATGGGTCCGGGGCCTGCCCCTCGGAGGCAGGGTCTGGGGGCTCTTCCCCGGGGTGGGGCATAGGATCAGGCGCCCCCCGACCTGGGCAGGTGGGCCTGGAAGCACCCCCACCCAGTCCCTGCCCCCATCTGTCCACACTTCCCTCTTTGCTACTTCTCCTCTCGCCTGGCTGCCCAGTGGTGCTGAAGGGGACATGTCCATCTTTGGGCGGACACCATCTCTCCTGCTCACCTGACTGTTTCCGGTTCACCTCTGTGTTTGAGGGACAGCCTGTGTGCAGCTTCACATCTAGTGTCTTCGTAGAACCGCCTGGAAGCTTGGTGGGTGGGGAGTAAACGAGGTGCACTTGTGTCTTGGTGTGGCCCACACAGTCCTTCCTCGGGATGCAGTGACCCTGCTGGGCTCCAGGCAGGACCCTGAGCTGCCAGGACATCTCCCCAAGGCTCTGCAGACCCCCACCCCAACACCAGGGATCCAACACCCACAGCACTCATCTCACACACATCCACAGCCACTCCAGGAAGCCAGCCTGGCCTGGTCCAGGAGATACTCTTATCGGCAGGCTGTCAGCGGGAGGTGGGACCCAGAAGGCTTCCTGCAAGAGGGGGCAACCAAGCTGAGTTGGGGGGGTGGCTCTCCGCCTACAGGCCCCCTACCAAGAGCTCCCCTGCTGTTTCCCCAAGTCCTCATTGCAAACCTCAGGGGGCAGCGGGAGGGGGTCCAGATAAGGAGACCCGTTACAGCTGAGCCCTTGACAGCTTCAAGTCCCCAGGGGCATCCCCAGGCAGTGGTTGGGAGGCCAGAGGGGTAGGAGGTGGGCAAGGTTGCGTGGCCCCTGGTGGCAGTAGCACATGCCCGTGGGCACAGACCCGGGCAGGGAGATGGCCAGTACTTCCTGCTCAGAGCTGGGCCAAGGGAGCATCAGCCCTCTGGTGTGAACAGAGCTGAGTCTGGTTCTAGCTGGAGCGATATCTACCAGAAACAGGAAGTGGCCAGCTGGTGCCTGACCATTTGACCTCCCCAGGAGGGTAGGCTGCTCGCCTCCGCTTCCAGGCCCTTCCTGGGGGAGTGGCATCCCAACAAGGCCAGGAGACAGGGCAGCCCCTCAGCAGGTCTTGGCCATGGTCCCAGATCAGGCACAGAGGACACCATGCGTTCACGTAGGGCAGCCTTGCCCACACACCCCTCCCCCTCTGCATCTCCATCCACAGCCCTGCTGTTCACCCAGCTGCCCAGGCTACCACCACCACCACTACCGGGGGACCTCCTGGGTTCCTCTGGGCCAAGCCAATAAGAAGTCCTGTTGGTCCCCTGCCTGCTGCTCCACTCACAGCTTTAGTCCTCCAGCAGCTGGGGCTCTGGGTAAAACTCAGGACTGCACCCAAGATAAAACCCCCGATCCTGACAATGCCCCCAGAGGAACCCCAGGGGCCACCCTCCACCTCAGTGTCTCCACTCCAGACCGACTAGTCTCTGCTGGTCCTCAGTGAACCAGCCCCATGTCCGGCTGCCCCAGGGCCTTTGCACATGCTATTCCTACTGCCTGGTAAGCCTTTCCCCGACCTGTATGTACAGCCACTGCTCTTCTCTTCTGGGTCTCAGAGAGGCCTCTTGGACCCCCTCAGTTGAAAGTGTTAGTCACTCAGTCATATCTGACTCTTTGCGACCCCATGACTGTAGCCCACCAGGCTCCTCTGTCCATGGAATTCTCCAGGTAGGAATACTGGAGTGGGTTGCCATTCCCTTCTCCAGGGAATATTCCCAAACCAGGGATCAAACCCACGTCTCCTGCATTGCAGGCAGATTCTATACCATCTGAGCCACCAGGGAAGCCCTTGACCCCTTCGGCCTGTCACATAACTCTGTCTACTTCCTTCAGACCCACACAGAGCAGATTAAAATAGTTTGTTATCTGCCTTCCCCGCTGCCCGCTGCCACCCCCAGGACTATGAATTGTCTGTGGACAGAAACTGTGCATCTGTCTTACTCACCACGGTATCCCAGGTCTAGAAGACACCAAGTGTAGCAAGTTTGTTAATACTCGAAGCCATGCCCCTGCCCACAAATATGGGTCTCTGTATTGGAGGAATTCCTTTCTCAGCAGATGAAATGACACCGCCTGTTCTGGTCTCATCCCAGGAGATTACCGTGCCAGTCGGGGTGAGGGCCTTTGGCTAAGGCAGTGAGAGGATGGAGGGAAGGGAGAATGGGTTGGCATTTTGGGGGGTAGTGAACAGTCACAGCTGCAACCCTGTCCCACTACCACGGGCCTCTCTCATCCTGGCCACGGCAGCTCCCAGAATCTCACCAGCCATGGCTCACCGTCCCATCCCTGCCTCCTGGGGAAGACGGGTGGGACCTCCTCCATCAGGTGGTTTAAAACCAGCCCAGCTGACAGAGAGTTAAATCTGCCCCCCTAGCAACTGCGAGACACCGAGTTTAGGCAACACAGCCACAGACTCAGACAGCTGGTGAACGATGTACTCAGTCCAGATGGACGGAACGCCCAGGCGGTGGTGCCTGCTGCAGGCCTGGAGAGCAGTGGCTTCTCAGCTTTGCTTCCCAGCCCTCTTCCCGCAGGGTAGAGGACCCCAGAGCAGGCAGGCGGCTGGTAGGGAGACTCAGGACCAAGCACTTGAGAACTGAGACTGCTGTGGGGGGACAGTGGGGAGAGAAGCAGCCAGAGACAGCAGCGAAGCGGGACCTCAGGCTGTGGGATGCTGGAGGCCAGCCCGGTTGCTAGGAGATGGTGTTGCCTGTGGGAGGGATGACGCGGGTGGTGTGGGCAGGGCCAGAGCCAGACCCAGCAGGCAGTCCAGGAGAGACAAACATGAGAGGGCAGACCTGCCAGCAAGCCCACCTGCTAAGTCACCAATAACACGGAATGAAAACCACAAAAACGCGCTGCAGCCCCTGATCTAGATAAGTCACGCTCAGTGGTACAGGAAGCATCTCTGGGCTCGGCCGGTCCAAACTTCTTTGGAGAGATGTTGGCTCCATCCTCTCCCTGGTCACCTGTTAGTTCAGCTCCCAGGGCTGAGAAGATGTTTCAGGTAAGCAGATCAAGGCTCTTTGGAGTGAACAGGCCAGAGGACTCATGGAGAAGGCAGCCCAAAGTAAGCAGCTGGGCCTGGGGAGTGTCACCCTGTATATATCTGCCCAAGTTCTGAAAACTAAAGATACTAGAAAACAGATATATGCTGTTCATGGAACACCCATTTTCACAGCAGCAGGAATCACAGCAGCCAAATGGTGAGAAAAAGCCAAAAGCCAAGTGTCCATTACAGATGATGAATAAACAAGTATGGTCATTCACATGGTGGAATATTACTCAGCCTTAAAAAGGAAAGAGGTTCTGACACCTGCTACAATGTGGATGAACCTTGGGGACATGAAGCTCAGTGAGATAACCCAGACACAGAAGGACACACACTGTCTTATTCCACTCCCAGGAGGTCCTAGAGGAGTCAGATCTGTAGAGACAGGAAGTAGATGGCGGGGGCCAGGGGCTGGGGGAGGGGATGGGGAAGTCACTGTTTCATGGGGGCAGAGTTTCAGTTTGGGAAGATGAGAACGTTCTGGAGATGATGGAAGGGAATCGCATGAATGACTGCATCATACGATGGTGGGGATTGCGCAACCATATGAATACGCTTAATGCCACTGAGCTGTGCATCTAAAAACGGTTACAATAGTATTTTGTCTATTTTATTTGTCCATGGTACCGTGTCTATTTTAACACAATAAAATTTCCTTTTCATGCACTGGGTTTTTCCAATTACAAGAATCTTGGAACTCTCAGAAAAAAATGGAAGAAGGGAAATAAAGTCAACCATCGTTAATACTGTTTCCTTCCAATTTTCTCATTTTGACACTTGGTTACAGGTGCGCTGTTTATACTACTTACATTCCTCCTTCACTTGACATTATAACAACTTTGATTTCTCAGCTGTGTTTTCAAGGTGCTTAGATATAGTTTTTGTAATTGAATTCTTCTGGAGACCTTTGGAGACAAATCTTTTTCATTATTATCAAGATGCTAAAATATGGTCCAACTCTCACATCCATAAATGACTACAGGAAAGAACCACAGCTTTGACTACATGCGTGTGGATGGACCACATTTGATCCATTCACCAGTTGACGGACATTTGGGTCACTTCCACTTTGTGGCTACTATGAAGAGATGTAGCTTTTTGTCTTGTTTTTTCCTTTAACTTATTGTGTACTTGGGTAGAGCCAATTAACCGGAGAAGGCAATGGCACCCCACTCCAGTACTTTGCCTGGAAAATCCCATGGATGGAGGAGCCTGGTAGGCTGCAGTCCATGGGGTTGCTAAGAGTCGGACACGACTGAGCGACTTCACTTTCACTTTTCACTTTCATGCATTGGAGAAGGAAATGGCAACCCACTCCAGTGTTCTTGCCTGGAGAATCCCAGGGACGGGGGATCCTGGTGGGCTGCCGTCTAGGGGGTCACACAGAGTCGGACACGACTGAATCGACTTAGCAGCAGCAGCAGCATTCCACTGCATGAACGTACCCTCATTTGCTTAATTGTTCTCTTACTGTTGGATGTTTAGACTATTTGCAGATTACAAATTACACCTCGGCAAACACCTTCCTGAATGTTGAAAGGAATGAGATTTTAAGGCATTTGAAACTTCCATGCGCAAGACCACATTCCATCAGAGCTGTGTGAGTTCCTCCCCCACCCCACCCTCACTTTAAACTAAAGAGACCCACTCCAGTCCCCAAGTCAGGACCACACCCTCTCATTTTCCAAGATACTTTCCTGCACATACGTTTAACAGTTAGGTCTCCCTCTACCATGTCTTAGATACTCAGCAGCTGTTCTATCATCATCTCATTCACGCAACATGCACACCTTATTATGTGCCATGGGCCATTGCTCATGGGACCTCTCTCTGTCCCCGACTGAGAATGCTGAGGTTGATTCAATGTTCACTCAGCAAATCGACTCAATGAACATGAGTTTGAGCAAACTACAGGAGACAGTGAAGGACAGGGAAGCCTGGCATGCTGCGGTCCACGGGGTCACAGAGAGTCGGACCCGGCTTAGTAACCGAACAACAACAATCTGCAAACATCGCCTTCCTTGGGAGAACCCAAAGCACAGCCAGAGTCACTTCGCTCAAAAAGGGTGACTCCGTGGCCCTTTGACATATTAGCCATGGGGTGTCAGGAGCTCACTTCACTTCCCAGAGCCTCTTATGAAATTGGATTAAAACTCATCAGCACCAACCTTGCAGGGCGGCGGAGAGAACTCAGTAATAAAATCCACTGGGTTTCTGTTGCTTTATGTGTGCGTCTCATTGCAGTGACCTCTCTCGTTTCAGAGCACGGGCTCTGGGGCACGCTGGCTTCAGTATTTGCAGCATGTGGGCTCGGGAGTTTCGGCTCACGGATCCTGGAGCACAGGCTCAGTAGTGGCGGTGTGCCAGCTTTAGCTGCATCACAGCTTTAAAAAAATTTTTATTTATGTTTAATTGAAGGATAATTGCTTTACAATATTGGCTTCATTTCTGCCATACATCAACATGAATTAACCATAGGTGTACATATGTCTCCTCCCTCTTGAACCTCCCTATTATACGGAGTGAAGTAAGTTAGAAAGAGAAAAACAAATATCGTATATTAACACATATATATGGAATCTAGAAAGATGGTACTCATGAACCTATTTTCAGGGCAGCAAAAATGTCCCTGATGCTGGGAAAGATCAAGGGCAGAAGGAGAAGAGGGTGTCAGAGGATGAGATGGCTGGATGGCATCACCGATGCAATGAACATGAACTTGGGCAAACTCCGGGAGATGGTGAGGGACAGGGAGGCCTGGCGTGCTGCAGTCCACGGGGTAGCAAAGAGTCAGACATGACTGAGCAACTGAAGAACAGCAATAATGGAGACACAGACATAAAATGCATTTTTAAAAAAATGCTGCCCAGAAAGGTTTAGTCCCAGGGATATGGGTACAGTGGAGGGCAGGGCTGAGGGCAAACACTGGTGATTAAAATGGAAGTCATACACAGAGCGTGCATGTGAGAAAAACCCTACAGGTCCTGCTGATGTTCGAGGACTCCCCAGTAGTGGCCAGTCCCCCCATAATCACCCCAGAGTGAAGCCACTCCCACAGTGAGGAGCTTCCTATCAGCTCTGTAGCCCTCTCCTCTTGAATGTTAACCATCAAAGAAGCCGGAAAAAACTGGGAGGGCTTCGCAGGTGGCTCAGTGGTAAAGAACCCATCTGCCAATGCAGGAGACATAAGAGGCGCGGGTTTGATCCCTGGATCAAGAAGATCACCTGGAGGAAGCAATGGCAGCCCACTCTAGTATTCTTGCCTGGAGAATCCCTTGAACAGAGGAGCCTGGCAGGCTACAATCCATAGGTTTGCAGAGTTGGACATGACTGAAGCAAGTGAGCATGTGTGAGCACACAACTTGGAGGAAAGAATAAGAACAAAAGAAAGCAGTTCTAGAAAAAACAAAAAAAAACCTTATGTATATATACTATCCTCAGAGAGCAAGTAGAAAGTACAAGAGCCAGGAAACAAGCTTAAATTTGCCCTTTGAAGAGGAATGTTCAAAGAACCAGAAAAAAGCCGTTGGAAATAAAAAACCTGATGATCGAAATTCAAATGGCAACAGAAGGGTTGGAAGAGAAAAAAAAACAGAAGACAAAAAGAAAAAATAATGTAGATAAGAAAATTAGATCAATTCAGGAAGCCCGATATGTGACTAAGAAGAGTTCCAAAGAGAGAGACCAGGGACATCAACAGTGGAAAAAATCACCAGTGACGTCATCCAAAGAGTTGGCCAGGAATGGAAAACATGACAGAGCCCACCAAGTGTACAGCATCACAGGTGAAAACAGATCCACAGCAAACCCACACTGTCAAAGGGCAGGATGTGGAGAGTAAAGAGAAGACAGAGGGACTTCCCTGGTGGTCCAGTGACTAAGCCTCTGCACTCCCAATGCAGGAGGCCCGGGTTTGATCCCCTGGTCAGGGAACTAGATTCCACATGTCACAGTGAAGCTTCTACGTGCTGCAACTAAAACCTGATGCAGCCACGTAAATACGAATTTGGGTGGGGAGGGCAGAGACGTCACTTTGCCAACAAAGGTCTGTATCGTCAAGGCTATGGTTTTTCCAGTAGTCATGTATGGGTGTGAGGGTTGGACCATAAAAAAGGCTGAGGGCCAAAGAACTGATATTTTTGAACCATGATGCTGGAGAAGACTCTTGAGTCCCCGTGGACAGCAAGGAGATCAAACCAGTCAATCCTAAAGGAAATCAACCCTGAATATTCATTGGAAGGACTGATGCTGAAGCTGAAGTTCCAATCCTTTGGCCACATGATGTGAAGAGCCAACTCATTGGAAAAGACCCTGATGCTGAGAAAGATTGAGGGCAGGAGGAGAAGAGGCGATAGAGGACGAGATGGTTGGATGGCATCACCAACTCAGTGGACGGGAGTCTGGGCAAACTCCAGAAACTGCTGAAGGACAGGGAAGCCTGGCATGCTGTAGTCCATGGGGTCACAAAGAGTCAGACACAATTGATTGACTGAACAACAAAAAGAAAAGAAGACAGAGAAGATTCTACAAGCTTCCAGAGAGAAACGAGGAGGGGGAAAAAAAGTGACAAGCAGAAAATGAGGAAGCAGAACAGTTCAGATTGTTTAGCTGTCCGAGACTGGAAGCCGGAAGACCTGAGGCAAGCGACTGTGTACCCAGAGCACTTGTCCTCAGTCAGACCACCGATCACACAGAAGAGTGAAGGAAAACACTTTCTCTGGGAATGCCCGGGGCGTATGAATTCCTAAAACAAAGGCACAAACCAATAAACAGGAGACTTGGACCCAAGAAACTGGAGCTACATCGCAGGAATCCTGGGTGCTAAAGAAAGAGGGGTCAGAAGCACAACCAGGCAACAGCTGCTCCTGTTTGGGGTAGTTAGTTCCACTTGAGCTCGGGGAGAGAGAGTCACAGACATACAAAACAAAGGCAATCACTAACTCCAGGAAGAGCAAAGAGCAAGTCCTAGAAAATAAGTGTTCCTTAGTGGACACTGTTCACTGTGAACAAAAGTTTCATATAAGCACTGAATATTCATTTAAACAAAAGTCGTGATACCTTTGTTTGAGAACTTTGGAGAAAGAAATATGCCTCATAGAGTTAAGTCTGTTCCTGAAATCAATGGACAACAAATGTTCCAATGATAAATCCAGAGATGTGTAAACCACTGAGGAGAGAGACACATGGTGCTTTGTTTAAAACAGTTTTTCCTAAGCTTTGTACAGTCTTCAGCACAGAGCCAAAGGTTCTACAAATATTGCTACTATTAATTTTGACAAGAAGAAAACACACATACACTTGAGGGGCCCATTGCTGAGTCGAGGAGCTTTATGTGGTTTGGAAAGCACTTGAGAACTTCCTGTGTGCCATGAACAGCAACATATTTCATTTTTTTTCTTTTAAATATTTATTTATTTGGCTGCACTGGGGTATTACTTTACTGGCATATGGGGTCTAGTTCCCCGACCAGGGATGGAACCTGGGCCCCCTGCATTGTGAGCCCCAAGTCTTAGCCAGGAAAGTCCCCACATTCAAGTTAATTGATGAGGAGTGCACTTATAAGATCAAATAGAAAAAAAAAAAAAATAGAAAAAAAATAGAAAAAAAAAAAAGATCAAATAGATTAGAAAATATGCCTACATTATAAGAAAATAAAGACACAGAGAGACCACAGGTCAGCAAACCACAGCCCACTTACCCACCATCTAGCATGCATCGTTTGATTTTGTGCATTCCGGGAGCTAAAAATGGTTCTTTACATTTTTAAATGGCTGGGGAGAAAGCCATATTGCATGATGCGTGAATAGTACATGAAGCTGAAATTTCAGCGTCCATAAGTAACATTTCATTGGAAGGCAGCCATACCTGTTCTCTTTCCCTTGTGTTCTCTCTCTAAGGCGGCTTCCGTGCCACCGCGGCAGAAATGAGTAGTTTAGACTTGCAGCTCTTGGGATTTCCCTGGTGGTCCAGTGGCTAAGACTCAGGGCTCCCAATGCAAAGGGCCCAGGTTTGAACCCTGGTCAGGGAACTAGAGCCCACAGGCTGTAACTAAGACCCAGTGCAACCAAAAAATATACATAGTGAAAAAGAAGAAAAGACACGTGGCTGTTGATGGAGAGTTTGCTGACTCCTGCATTAGAGCACGAGGGCGTGGGACAGGATGGGGAGGATCGAGGTGGGATCCTGGAGCAGGGGCAAGTCTCCGGGTACCTTGTGGGTCACCTGCTCGTCCTCTAAGTTTACCCGCTCGCATGATTCTGTGTTCTTTTGTGCTGGGAGAGCCTACCCCATGCCAGGCTCCAGAGATAAATGATTGCCCAGGCCACAGCCAGCCTCTGCCCTTGCTCACGGAGCCTACGCTCCATCAAGGAGAGCAAGGCAGATCCCAGGTAACTGACAAGAGCAAGTGAGACAGGGTGACGCAGTAATCAGGCTTGGATGGTGGGCGGCCCCTCTGGGTGGTCGGGAAGGGTCTCGGAGGCGTTGCTGGAAGTGCTAAGAAGGAGCCTGCCTTTCGAAGAGCTTGGGGGAGCACGTGCTAGGAGGAGAAAGTGGCATGTGCAAAGGCCCTGGGGCTGGACAATGCCGGATCACCTGAGGAACAGGAGAGAGATGCGAGCAGAGGTGACAGCGGCCCCACCAAGCCGTAGCCAGGAGCTGGGTTTTATGAGCACAGCTGGCACCCGGGGAGGTTTTTGGTTTGTTTGGCTGCATTGGTCTTAGCTGTGACACGTGGGATCTTCACTTCGTCATGCAGATATCTTTGTTGTGGTGCATGGACTCTCTAGTTGTGGTGAGCAAGCTCAGTAGTTGCAGTACAAGGGAGGGCTTAGTTGTTCCATGGCATGTGGGCTCTTAGTTCCCCAACCAGGGGTCAAACCTGCATCTCCTCCACTGCAAGGCAGGTTCTTAACCACTGGGCACCAGGGACATCCCCAGGGGAGATGTTAAGCCAGGAAGTGATATGGACCCAGGCTACACATATTGAACCCATAAGCATGGCTGGGAAATGAGGCGCCCGGCTCCACTTCTGGTACCAGGAAGACGGGACACGGGACTGGGGAAGAGCAGGGAGCCTCTCCCATTAAAGGCAGATCTGCCTAAAGCTCACCCTGGCACCCAGAGTACACTGCCTGAGAGGCCCTTCCTTGGACCAGGCAGGAGTGGCCCAGTGGCCTGCACTCCAGTTGCAAAGCATTTTTCCTCGAAAGAAGGGAGCGTTCCCGTGCTGAATCCCCATGTCCCCTAGCAGGGAGAGAAAGCTAAATTTAAAGGTGTGCTAACTGGGGCAGTTTGAGCCGGTGTGTGCTGCAGCTGCAGATCAGTTGGGGATCCAGCAACTCAGCCATCCCGACATCTGGCAGCAGCTGGCCCTCCACATTCAGGGAGCTCTTATAGGTTCATTCTATTTGGGGGATCTACCATGTGCCCCACACCTTGCTGAGCAGTCAGTGTGTGGGTCCTGGAGCTGGATTGGCCTGCGTTCAAAGCTCCTATGTCCCAGGGTGGGCTTCCCAGGTGGCTCAGTGGGTAAAGAATCCACCTGCAATGCAGAATACATAGGAGATGTGGGTGGAGATCTCTTGGAGAAGAGCATGGCAACCCACTCCAGTAGTCTTGCCTAGAGAATCCCATGGACAGAGGAGTCTAGCAGGCTACAGTCCATGGGGTCACAAAAGAGTCTGACATGACTGAGCACCCTCTGAGCCTCAGCTTTCTTGTCTGCAAAATGGGTACAATAAGAGCGCTCACCTCACAAGTAACAGGCACTGCTCACTAGCTCATCTCTCCGCAGTATTCACTGGCTTTAAAAGTACATTTTGGGACTCCCCTGGTGGTCTAGTCATTAAGAATCTGCCTGCCAATGCAGGGGACACAGGTCTGATCCCTGATCTGGGAAGTTCCCACATGGTGTGGAGCAACTAAGCCCGTGCGCCCTAGAGCCTGTGCTCCACAACAAGAGAAGGCACCTCAGTGAGAAGGCCTCGCACCACCACAAAGAGTAGCCCCACTCGCTGCAACCAGAGAAAGCTCACACACAGCATTAAAGACCCAGCACAGCCAAAAATAATTAAATATTTTTTTAAGTGAGTTCTGAGCACCTCCTCTGAATCAGGTACCGAGGCCACAGCAGTGAAGGACATCATCTAAAAGCTCTGCCCTCAGGGGGCTGATGTTCTAGAGAAGACGCAGCCAGCAAACAAGATGCGGTAGGGTCTATGTTCCTTCTGCCCGTACTGGTTCTACAGGGCTTCAGGGGAAGCGGGTGTGAAGTGTCAGCGGGCTGAAATATTCTGTGGGGTTCTGGAAGGCGGGGTACACCTGGGGAAGTGTCCCAGGCAGGAGGCCCAGGAATGCAAAGGCCCTGAGGTGGCAGCAAGCCTGGGAGCTTTGAGGAAGAGGAGACCAGTGCCTCACCTTGGTGGAGCTGACCGTAATCCCAACTGGTGTGTAACATGAAGTGCCTGTAAATGACCCACGGTGTTCATTATTGTTGTTGTTCAGTCACTCAGTCATGTCTGACTCTTTGCAACCCCATGGACTGCCTCATGCCAGGCTTTCCTGTCCTTCACCATCTCCTGGAGTTTTTTCAAAGTCATGTCCTTTGAGTCTGTGATATCCAACCATCTCATCCTCTGTCTCCCCTTCTCCTCCTGCCCTCAATCTTTCCCAGCATCAGGGTCTTTCCCAATGAGTCGGCTCTTATCAGGTGGCCAAAGTATTGGAGCTCCAGCATCAGTCCTTCCAATGAATATTCAGGATTGATTTCCTTTAGGATTGACTGGTTTGCTTTCCTTGCAGTCCAAGGGCCTCTCAAGGGTCTTCTCCAGAACCACAATTTGAAAGCATCAAATTTTCAGCGCTCAGCCTTCTTTATGGTCCAACTCTCACATCTATACATGACTACTGGAACAACCATAGTTTTGACTAGATAGACCTTTGTCAGCAAAGTGATGTCTCTGCTTTTTAATACAGGTCTAGGTTTGTCATAGTTTTTCTTCCAAGGAGCAAGCGTCTTTTAGTTTCATGGCTGCAGTCACCATCTGCAGTGATTTTGGAGCCCAAGAAAATAGTCTATCACTGTTTCCATTGTTTCCCCATCTATTTGCCATGAAGTGATGGGACCAGATGCCATCATCTTAGTTTTTTGAATGTTGCGTTTTAAGCCAGCTTCTTCACTTTCCTCTTTCACCCTCATCAAGAGGCTCTTTAGTTCCTCCCCACTTTCTGCCATTAGAGTGGTATAATCTGCATATCTGAGGTTGTTGATGGGAGGGGTAGCCAAACTCCAACTGTGAAAATAGAAAGAAGAGAAAGGTGAAGAACAGTGAGATTTGGATGAGGAAAAGAAAAGCCTTCGGAGGGGGACAGGGTGGGTCCATCAGGGCTTCTCTGTGGTGAGCAAGCAAAGTCAGCGCCACCTGACCCGGTGGGTGGAAGGTATATTTAGCAGTTCATGGAAGGGAACACCCAAGAGTTCCTTCTTCTCTAGCTGGGTTTAAGGCAACCCAATCTGACTCACCAGTTCCACATCATAGAATCCATTCATCTCAACACCCAACTTCTGGTTCCATTTTCCATATTTGTTGTTGTTCAGTCGCTCATGCCCGACTCTTTGCAACCCCATGGACTGCAGCCCGTCAGGCTTCCCTGTCCTTCACCATCTCCCAAAGTTTGCTCAAACTATTGAGTCAGTCAGTCTGAAGCCTCCAAAAAGCAAAGACCAGCTTCCAATACGAGGCATAGCATAAACTCCAGGCATGGCTGGATCCAAGCATTTTAATTCTTCCTGAGGGAGTCAGTCTCTCTCTCTGCTTCCCCTGGACTGGTTCCTTTTCAGGCAGGCTGATGGGCTCAGTCACCATGGCCAGGTCCACGCCCATCACAGCGAGAAGAGAGGGCTAGTGCTATGTGCTTTCAGGGCATGGAAGTGGGTTGGGGTCTTGCTCTGAAACAAGTGGGGACATAAGAGGGCATTGTAAAGATGGAGAGAACTGGGGGTGCCAGCCAGACAAAGGCAAGGACATTCCAGGCAGAGAGGACAGTGGAGACAGATGCTTGCAAACTCCTGCGGTTCAGTGCTGCCAAACTGCTAGGTACTTGGTGGGAGAAGGTGAGACCTGGGAGGCCAGCTGGAGGTTGAACACAAGAGCCCTGAACGCAGATTGAGCGCTTTAGGCTCTGCCTTCAGGCAATGGGGAGTTCCAGAAGGGTATGGAGCAAAGGAGGGCCACAGTCACATGTCCATCCCTTGTCTGTGCAGTAGAAGGTGGAGGACTACAAGGAAGAAACCTGGAGGAGCCAAAGGAGCAGAGAGGGGGCTTCTGTGTCACCTGGACCACAGGGCTTGCCTGGGTCGGGGAGGGGGGCCAGAGAATTTCTGGAATCAAGTCGACAGGACTGGAACCTGGAGGGTGAGGACCCCGCGATCCGTGATGTGGCTACCCACTGGCTTCAGGCAGGTAGAAGGCAGGAGGCAGGAGACACTGGTATGGCCACCCTGGGGACTGGAAGAACATCTTTGTGATTCAAAGTGGTCAATTCTTGAATGCCTCCAGGGATAGGGAACTCACCCCTTATGTAGCTCTGACCCACATAAACCATGGACTCATATCTGTCCCCCTAGAGTCAGGCACTGCCCCCTGCCCCATGCCCATGCCATGGGGGCCTCCCCTTCCCAGGCCAGCCTTTGTTGATAAGGGCACTTGATGCTGTTTGCTCAAGACTCTCCTTCTCCAGTCTCAGCAACTCTGGTTTCTCTGGTAGGGCCATCTCACAGAGCATGGGACAAGGACCCTGTCCAGGGGAGGATGGAGATGTTTCTTAGACACAAAGTGTCACGGTTTTGCAGAGGGAGATAGCAAACCCATTCAACCTCCTCCCATCTCTCTGGTGGCATCAAGGAGAAAGGCTCCATGGGGTGCCAGGGCACCGGGGAAGTCGTAAGCACAGGCCGTGCTGAGGAGAGCAGGCAGCCCTCCCTCGTGCTCCTGGGCCTGCCACAGTGGCTGGTGTAACTCTAACAGTGCTGCTGGATTTCCGCTGTGGCCACTTTGACGCTGTGCTATTTTGGGCAAGTGATGATGGTTTGCCATATACGGTTGGCCCCCAGTGACCCTGCTGAATGCTAGCTGTAGGGTTCCCAGCCCCTTGGTCCAGAGCAGTGCCCGTGGCTGGGAAGTTGGGGCTGGGGGGCACCTGGGACAATCCCACAGTCGGATCCACGGAGCCCAGATGAGCCCAGAGAGCCGGATGAGCAGGAAACCTCCTGGCAAACACTGCCAGTATTAGTACATTACACCACCACAGAGAAAGACTCCCCTCTCTCACTCCCCTCCTGCCTGCTTCCTTCACTGGGAATAACCTTTTGCAGGTTCGGGGGGCCCCTGCTGGACTGTTCCCCTTGGACATGATGCTTCCTGTATGACCTGTATGGGATCACACAGTTTATTTTCTATAACATTCTGGTAAGTGGTGGTTGTTTCTGACAACTGGAGATTTTAGCATTTTCTTATACACAGTTTCCTAGTTTTTGGTGCATAATATTGCATGATATTGAATATCTCCAATTCTTGTCTTGTGCTTAGCTGCTCATCGTATCCAACTCTTTGCCACCCCATGAACTGTAGCCCATCAGGCTCCTCTGTCCATGGGATTTTTCAGGCAAGAATACTGGAGGGGGTTGCTATTTCCTCCTCCAGGGAATCTTCCTGACCCAGGTATTGAACCCACTTCTCCTGTGTCTCCTGCTTTGCAGGCAGATTATTTATCCTCTGAGCCACTGGGGAAGCCCCTAATTCTTCTCATTGGGTCTTTATTCCCAGAAATCACATGACATCTTGGTGCACAGACACTTAGACTTTGGGGGTACCAGAAAATTGAATTCTGGGCATCTTGGGGCATCACCCTCCTAAGGTCAGCTTCATCCTTGTCCTCACAGACCCATCCACTCATCCATTAGAAAGTATTCGAAGTGAGCTCACAGAGGAAAGGCGAGGGCTGGGCCCCCAGGCCTTCAGAAGCTCACAGAACTCCCTTCTGAGCCGGAAGCTGGTGCTGCCTGACCCTACAGAGGAGGAAACCGAGGCACGAGCTGGGCTGGCCTTGGGGAGGCCCTGTGTTGCTCTGCCAGGAGGCCTCCAGTTCCAGGTGATGTTTTTCCCTTTACTCTCAATTCTCCCTTAATTTCAAGGATGATGATAAGAATATTCATGGTGGTTGACATTTTGAGGGCTTTCTTTGTGCCGGGCACCAACAGCTCTTTCCTAGGGCCAGGTACTGAAATGAGACTCTTGTTAGAGCTGGCTGAGGGCGTTGGAGTCAGAAGGGTCCACTGTGTTGTCTGGACTCTGAGACTTGCTTACCTGCCCGGACGGGAAGCTCTCTCCTTCCCCTCCCTGTGCCGGCTGTCCTCTCTCCGGGAGGCGTGGATTACCGGAACGCGCGGGTTGCGCGCCCCGCGGCGCCAGGCCGGGAAGTGGCGTGGATCTCGAGAGCGCCGCGCGGG
>NW_011495051.1:2836924-2838616 GCF_000754665.1 Bison bison bison | reverse complement strand
GGGCGTGTGTATCCGCGCGTCCACGTGGAGGGATGTGCGCGCGTGTCTTGCGCTGCGTGTGCGCGGCCCTGCGTGTAGCCCTGCGTGCCCGGGTGGCCCAGCGTGTGGCGCCCAGGTGTTCAAGTGTGGGTTGGGGGGGGGGGGGCGGCACACACGTTTCCGAATGTCTGTGCGTGTGTTCACACGTGAGACGTGTGTGCACAACTGTCTCTAGGAGAAACTGCTTTTGCTTGCATACCCGCGTGCCTGTGGGTACCTGTGTCCACCTGTGTCCAAGCCCTGTGTGTTTCTGTGTGTTCTCGTGTGTACATGGATCAGTATGCGTGTGAGTACACAGAGGGCTGGGGATTTCTGGGGTGGAGACTCACTCCTCCCCACCTGTCCCACTGCTCCCGCCACCTGGTGGGATCCATGGGGAAAGCAGGGGACAGAAATGCCCCCGCCCCAGCAACAGTGCGGGACTTTTGTTTCTGTCCTCGGTTGGGAAGTGAGGGCGGGGGCGGTGGGGGGGTGGGGGGCGCGGATCAGAGACCCAGCCGGCAGCCAGAGGAGCCCAGCACGGCGGCACTGCCCCGCCTCACCCCCGCCAGGGTCAGAGATTCTTGGGAATGACCTTGAATCATCCTCTGTTACCTCATGTACCCCTGCCTACTTTACCAGAAAAGAGGAAGAACCAGGCTCTGTTTAGTGGCTCCAAGCGCCCCACGTTTAGTGGCTCCAAGCACCCCAGTGTGGGCTGCTGGGGCCTGAGCCAGCCCCTGGCCACTTACTCTGAGCCTGCCCTGTGCCTCTGTTTCCCTTTGGGGATGACGGCGCAGCCAGGCTCCATGCTAAGGAGCTCTCCCAGGGAAAGACCACCTCCCCTAAGGGGCTTGGGGAGCCAGCGCCTTGGGCCCCCCACAACCCCTGGGGGTCGGGGGGAGGCCGCCAGACTGTCGCCTCCACCTGGTCCAGGCTGGAAGCAGTAGTCATGGCCCCTGGGCCCCCAGCTTGGCTTGAATCTTGAGCTCTCCAGCTGGTCTCTGCCCCTCCCCAGGGAAGCCCTCGCTTCCTCCACGCCTGGCACCCCTCACCCATCTCAGCCAGGATGCCGACGGTAAGTACTCCCAACTGGATGCCTGGGCCTAGGCCCCTCCTCTCCTCCGTCCACAGGACCTCAGCTCCACGGGGCTGGAGTGGGGGTGGGGGCCATCTGACCCGTGTCCCCTTAGGCAGTGTCCACAGGTCTTTTTCTGTCACTTGGTGTTTTTTCCCACTCTTTCCTCCCATTTTCTGCCCCGGGGGGTCCCTCTGTTTGTGACTCTGTTTCCTCTACTGGGTGCTCTGCGCACCCCCCACCCGCATCTCCTCTCTCCTGTGTTCTGTTCTGGGTCTCTGCCTCAATAGTCTTTCTCTCTCCTTTGGGCCCCACTCCCCACCCCCACCATCTCTCCATCTCATGACCCCTTTCCTCCTCTCGCCACTACCTACCAGAGGCGCTGGGCCCCCGGTACCCAGTGCATCACCAAGTGTGAGCACACGCGCCCCAAACCCGGGGAGCTGGCCTTCTGCAAGGGCGACGTGGTCACCATCCTTGAGGCCTGTGAAGTGAGTAGGGGGGAATGTGCTTGGAGAGAGGGGGTGCTCCTCCAGGAAACATCTCCTCCCACCGACCCCTGGCTCCCTCCCGGCAGAACAAGAGCTGGTACCGTG
>NW_011495051.1:2835470-2836321 GCF_000754665.1 Bison bison bison | reverse complement strand
AGGCAGCTCCACTGCCTTCTAGAACCTTCCCTTGTGGCTGAGCTATCTTTCCTGCTTCATCTACGAGGCCCTTCTTTTCCACATGCCCCTGGGGTTGTGTGACTCTGCACTTACCCTCATCCCTCCGGACTGTTGTGCATTCTGTTCCACTCACCTGAAATGCTTTTGCCGCCCTTGAGTAGTGAGATCTCCCACATTAAGAGCAAGCGCACCCTGCCCTGGCCACCCCTCTTTGAACCTGGTGATCATGGCTGTCTTCTTGGAAATGTCTTGGGGATGACACCCAGGTGGAGGCTGGTGTCACTGTGCCTGATAGTATCCAAGGGCTGGTGATTTTAAGAGGGGATTTGTTGGGGAAGAGGAGGAGACCTACAGAGCCTGTCAGAGGACAATGCAGGGGGCAGGAGAACACAGGTGTGCTTAGCAGAAAGATCAGGGAGGCTAGCACAAAGATGATGACTTAAAATATTTATTTTTATTTATTTGACTGCACTGGGTCTTACCACCTTATAGTGTTATTCACTCACTCGTGTCCAACTCTTTGCAACCACATGGACTACCAGGTAGCCGCCAGGCTCCTCTGTTCACGGGATTCTCCAGGCAAGAATACTGCAGTGGGTTGCCATTCCCTTCTCCAGGGGATCTTCCCGACCCAGGGATCGAACCTGGGTCTCCCACATTATGGGCAGATTCTTTACCATCTGAGTGACAGGGAAGCTCTTCACTTACCACTTTTCCTGATGGTAAAGAATCTGCCCACAATGTGGGAGACCCAGGTTCGATCCCTGGGTCGGGAAGATCCCCTGGAGAAGGGAATGGCATCCCACTTCAGTGTTCTTGCCTGGAGAATC
>NW_011495051.1:2832315-2835370 GCF_000754665.1 Bison bison bison | reverse complement strand
CATGGCCAAGTTCTATTAACACTAGTTTAAATCTGGCCCCTCCATGGCCCAGCCTTGGACCTTCCCATCAGACCACCTCCTTCCTGAGGGGGGAGTCCCCCCTCCTCCCAAACCCTGTGGCCTCAGAGGCAACTTTCTACGTGAAAATCCACCCACATCACTCCCATGTCTAAAGTGGGGAGGCCAGGCAGCTCCACTGCCTTCTAGAACCTTCCCTTGTGGCTGAGCTATCTTTCCTGCTTCATCTACGAGGCCCTTCTTTTCCACATGCCCCTGGGGTTGTGTGACTCTGCACTTACCCTCATCCCTCCGGACTGTTGTGCATTCTGTTCCACTCACCTGAAATGCTTTTGCCGCCCTTGAGTAGTGAGATCTCCCACATTAAGAGCAAGCGCACCCTGCCCTGGCCACCCCTCTTTGAACCTGGTGATCATGGCTGTCTTCTTGGAAATGTCTTGGGGATGACACCCAGGTGGAGGCTGGTGTCACTGTGCCTGATAGTATCCAAGGGCTGGTGATTTTAAGAGGGGATTTGTTGGGGAAGAGGAGGAGACCTACAGAGCCTGTCAGAGGACAATGCAGGGGGCAGGAGAACACAGGTGTGCTTAGCAGAAAGATCAGGGAGGCTAGCACAAAGATGATGACTTAAAATATTTATTTTTATTTATTTGACTGCACTGGGTCTTACCACCTTATAGTGTTATTCACTCACTCGTGTCCAACTCTTTGCAACCACATGGACTACCAGGTAGCCGCCAGGCTCCTCTGTTCACGGGATTCTCCAGGCAAGAATACTGCAGTGGGTTGCCATTCCCTTCTCCAGGGGATCTTCCCGACCCAGGGATCGAACCTGGGTCGGGAAGATCCCCTGGAGAAGGGAATGGCATCCCACTTCAGTGTTCTTGCCTGGAGAATCCCATGGACAGAGGAACCTGGAAGACTACCATCCATGGGATCGCAGAGAGTCGGATACAGCTGAGTGACTAACACTTTCAGGTCTTACTGTGGCATGTGGGATCTAGTTCCCTGCCCAGGGATCTAACCCAGGCCCCCTGCATTAGGAGCATGGAGTCTTAGCCACTGGACCACCAGGGAAGTCCCAAGATGATGACTTAGAGTGCTGGAATATTCTAAGAATCTTCCAGAACCTTAACCAGAAGTTCTGGAAACTTTCCCAGTATCTGTTGTATATTTTGGTCTGTGTATCCCTGGTGGAGAGAGGAAGGCAGAGGGAAAGCACCGTAAAGGAAGATTCTGCAGGGCCCTTGGAAGGACACAGTCTCCAGGTAGAAGAGAGAAGGGCCCTGACAGGTGGGCCTCATTGCTTTCACCACCACTCCCAGCCCCGTAACTGGTGCCAGGAGTGTGGTGCTTCAGACGCGGCCACGGCCACTGCTATGGGAGACCAGACGGAGCCTGGCCTCCTGTCGAGTGGAGCTGCTGGCCGCCCTCTCACTGGGTCCCCCTCTACAGCCGGCTGGTTACTGAACCTGCAGCATTTGACGTTGGGAGCGCAGATTGGAGAGGGAGAGTTTGGAGGTGAGCAGGGGATTTCGTAGGGGCTGAGGGAGGGGGGGCTCCCAGAGATGAATTGACACCCACGTTTGATACCTACTTACCATGTGACTGAGGCCACAAGGGCTCCTCTCTATAGAAGGAGGTTCATGACAGCCAGGATGAGGAGAGAGGTGGTGAGGTAGCCAGTGGGCGTGAGTGAGTACTTCACACCCCCTGGACCCTTGCACACTTCTGTTTTATTATTATTTGTATTTTGGCCGTGCAGCCGGTAGGATCTTATCTTCCTGATCAGGGATCGAACCTGCATTGGTAGCACAGAGTCTTAACCACTGGACCACCAAGGAAGTCCCAAATGTTTAAAATTTATGTGTTGTTATTATTATTATTTGGCCATTCTGCACAGCTTGTGGGATCTTAGTTCCCCATCCAGGGATTGGACCCTTGCCTTCAGCAGCGAAATCTCAGAGTCCTAACCACTGGACCACCAGTGAAGTCCCAGGACCCTCTATGTCGAGGCCACAGCCTGAGGTTATTATCCTGGGAGGTCCCAGGGCTTGCATCGGGACCTTCTCTGGAAAGGGCTGGCGTGCGCTTGTTCTCTGTCATGTCTGCTCAGCTCTGCCCTTGTTACAGGAAACCAGCCACAGGCCACAGGGAGACAAACAGCCAAGGCCACGTGCCAATAAAACTGTATTTATGGACACTGAAATTGAATTTTGTATCATTTTCATGTCATGAAATAGTCTTCTTCTTTTGATTTTTTTTTTCCCAACCATTTAAAAATGTAAAAACCCATTCTGAGCTTGCAGGCCTTGCAAAAACCCTTGAGGGGACTAGATTGGGTTCAAGGGCTGCAGTTTGCAGACCCCTGGCTTAGGTGATTATCTTTGCTCTGGGGTCTGGAGCCTGTTGGCTTCCCAGGTGGCTCAGTGGTAAAGAACCCACCTGCCAATGTAAGAGACACGTGTTCGATCCCTGCGTCCAGAAGAACCCCTGGAGGAGGAAATGGCAACCCACTCCAGTATTCTTGCCTGGAGACTCCCATGGACAGAGGAGCATGGTGAGCTACAGTCCATGGGGTCTCACAGAGTCAGACACGACTGAGCAACTGAACGACAACTGGAGCCTACGGGGAGGGGTTTCCAGGCCTGGGGACCTGCCACTGCATTGGCCTCTTCCACGGTTCATGTGAGTGGATATGTGCATGTCTGTCTTGTCTCTGTGGGGTCCTGAGCCCCTTCCCATCCCTGCCTGCCCCCCAGCTGTCCTGCAGGGCGAGTACCTGGGGCAGAAGGTGGCCGTGAAGAATATCAAATGTGACGTAACAGCCCAGGCCTTCCTAGACGAGACAGCGGTCATGACGTGAGCCCTGGGTGTGGCAGGGGAGGGCGCCCTAGGGCCACAGTCCCATCCCACCTTCACCCCACACCCACCTGCCCCCAGGAAGGTGCAGCATAAGAACCTGGTGCGTCTACTGGGTGTGATCCTACATCAGGGCCTCTACATTGTCATGGAGCACGTGAGCAAGGTGGGGCAG
>NW_011495051.1:2826025-2832140 GCF_000754665.1 Bison bison bison | reverse complement strand
GCATGGAGCAGGGAGGAGCCTGGCCTCGGAAGTCTGGCCCAGGCGTCCCAGCCCCTCGCCCGGCGCCCCCTCCCCCAGGCATGTGGCCGAGGGCATGGAATACCTGGAGAGCAAGAAGCTGGTGCACCGCGATCTGGCCGCCCGCAACATCCTCGTCTCGGAGGACCTGGTGGCCAAGGTCAGTGACTTCGGCCTGGCCAAAGCCGAGCGGAAGGGGCTGGACTCCAGCCGGCTGCCCGTCAAGTGGACAGCACCCGAGGCTCTCAAGCATGGGGTGAGCCCCCCTTAGCCCCAGGGCCCTGGGAACCCTAGTTCCACTACGAGCCTTTGGCCATGTCTCTGGCCCCTGAACCTCCAAAAGAATGGCTCCACCTCCCCTGTAAGCCCTTGGCCACTAATTGTTCCTCTTAGCCCTTCTCTGAGCCTTTGTCTCCTTGTTTCTGCAACAGACTTGGGCTCAGAGAGGGAGAGCAAGAAACACCTTGTTTTTGCACTGAATCTGGGTTGAGGGGTAGGAGGATTCAGGGGCAGGAGTCTATTGGGAGGAGACTACAGAGTGAAGGTCAACCCAGGGGGACTTTCTGGAGGAAGCAGGGGCTGGAGCAGAAGCCCTGAGAGTTCCCTCTCACCCTGATCTCGGGCCCCACAGAAGTTCTCCAGCAAGTCGGATGTCTGGAGCTTTGGGGTGCTGCTATGGGAGGTCTTCTCATACGGCCGGGCTCCATACCCCAAGATGGTGAGCAGGGTCCGGGGGCCGGGCGGGGAGGTGCTGGGTCCCCTGCCAGTCTAGGGGGTCGTGATCCTGAACCCCAGCCCACACTGGAGTGGCCTCTGCCCACAGTCGCTGAAGGAGGTGTCAGAGGCCGTGGAGAAGGGGTACCGCATGGAGCCCCCTGAAGGCTGCCCTGGGTCCATCCATGCCCTCATGGGCAGCTGCTGGGAAGCTGAACCCACTCGCCGGCCACCCTTCCGCAAACTGGCTGCGAAGCTGGCCCGGGAGCTACGCAGCGCGGGTGCTTCAGCCCCCAATGGGGGGCAGGACACGGACGGTCCCGCCCCGCCCCGCAGCCAGGAGCCCTGACCCTGCCTGCGGGGCTTCGGGCCCCAGAGGACTGAGAGAGTGGGGAGCTCAGGGTGGGGATGCGGACCAGGCCTGAAGAGGGGCAGGGCCGGTGAGCTGCCTCCCGGGCTCACACCACAGGGGCGGGCCCATGGGGGGCGGGGGCGGTTCCAGGAAGCCCATGGGCACTTCGACCCCAGGAAGCGAAGGATTAGCGCCTGGATAAAGACTGGTTCCAAGAACTGCGTGTCTGAGTGTCTCTCTGCTGCCCCTTGTGTCCGCCCTGGGGCCCATCACTCAGCCTGGGGGCCATCTGCCTGCCCACTGAGGGGGCCACCTGGCTGGGAGCTTGCTGCCCCTGAGGGCACGTTTTCCTGGGCATGCCAGCCAGGAGACCCTCCAGGCCAGGGTCACAGCCACCTGAGGACCACTTGCCATCACCTCCAGGTCCCCCGACTCCTGCTGTAGCCCTTGGGGTCCCGGGTGCAAAGGACCGTGGGAGAGTTCCAGGGGCCGTGGAGGTCTGAGTCCCCTGTCCCGGCACCCTCTCCTATCCCCGCCTTTCCCCTTGAGAGCAAATGGAAGCCCTGAGCAGGGAGGGGGGCTGCGAGGGCAGCAGCGTCCCCTCCTGGGGCGCTCCAGGGTGGTTATGTCCTCCACCTGTCACCCCCCCAACAGCCTCACCCAGTGACTCCGAGGAACACTTGCTGGGAAAAGCCAGCCGCACGACCTGTCCCAGGGCCCTGTCCATTCTCCAGCGGGGGCTGGGGCTCCCGGCTTGCACCCCCAGGTTCGAATCCTGACGCCACCACTCTGTGGCCCGGGCTTGCCGTGAGCCAGCACCTCAAACTGAGGGTGTGTCTGGGATGGGGGTGTTGGTGCTAAACCCGGGGTGTCCCAGGGAAACGGGGGGGTGGTCTCCCTCCCTGCCCCATCCCTGCAGCCTCCTCTGTGATCAGGCGTCTTCTGGGGGAGCCATGAGGACCCCGAGGGCTGAGTGCACACAGCTGGCGCTCAGCTGTTACTGTGACTGGCAACTACCCCCTCTCTGATGAAATTCCCAGATGCTTCAAGGTTGCCTGGAGAGGAGTGTCTGGCCTGTGGGGTGTGCCCCCCACCCCAGGAACCCCTGAGCTGGTGCAGGGATCACAGGCCACGGCACAGCCTCCCACCTCCACTGGCCCACCCCTGCCCGAGTTGAGCTGTTCATACGTCTCAAGGTCACACTGGCCTCCTGCAATTACCGACCCCCCAGAACCCCGCCCACCCTCTGGCCTCAGTTTCCCCACCAGCACCTGAAGTGAGTTAGTGATTCTTCCTGGGGGAGAAATGCAGGATGGGAGTCCAGAGAGGCTGAGAGTGGCCTGCCCACCCCACCCCCCGACCCAATCCAGCTGGAGAAGGCCGCCTGTCACCGCAGCCCCACGCCACCCTGCCCACCCCTAATCCAGCCCTCTAAGCTGACACAGCGTCTGGGCCTGCAGCTGCTGGCTAAGTCACCAAAGCGCCCCCCCTCGCCCCTGCGCCTAACACCCCAATCCCTCCTGTACCTCTTAACCCACTGGGGCCAATTAGCTAATTGGGGGCTGAGAACAGAGCAGCTCATTAGCGTTTTAAAGTGATGAAGCAATTAGGGGGATTCCCCCCCCCCACCCCCACTCACCCTCTCCTGAGGCCCGGCTCCCCCTGCCGCAATGCACCAGCCCATCTCAAAGACGGGGCCACTGAGGCCTGGAGGGGCCTTACTCACCGCCCCTCCAGCCTGGACTCAGAGTTCCTGGAACCTCCCTGTCCGGCTGACCCCTTGGGTGCTAAGCCTCCAGCCCACCCAGACCCCCTCTTCCTCTGAGGTCATTCGCCCCTGCCAGCATTCCAGGGCCTGCACCTCGGTGCTGTGAGTGTCCAACTGGGCACACGTGCACGTGTGAGCACCTGCCTCCCTATCTCTGTGTGTGTCTTCCCCCTACAAAGCCATCCTTCTGGAAGGACTTAGCTCTGCTTCCTCTTGCGCTCACTCTGGTCCATCCACAGGCCTGGGTCTCCAGCCTCATTCCACTGAGACAACCTCCCTCCCTCCATCCCTCCCGTCCTCCTTCTGGGCCTCATTTTGCCCCCTGTCACCCCCAGGGCCCCTCCTGTTTTCAGGGCACCCCCTGCCAAAGCACCCCCAAGCTCCTTGGATTGGGCAGGGGGGTGACCATCCAGTCTCAGGGTATCACCAAGGTCCTACTTGGCTCTCAGGCCACTACTGGAGGGACAGTCCCATCACCCACTTGTCCCCAGACAGGGGCTGGGCTCACCAGTCTTCTTCCCTCCTCAGACTTTCTCTCCCCAGAACTTTTAAAAATATTTTTATTTATTTGGCTGCACCGGGTCTTAGTTGAGACATATGGGATCTAGTTCCCTGACCAGGGAGCCAACCCAGGCCCTCTGCATTGGGAGTGCAGAGTCTTAGCCACTAGACACCAGGGAAGTCCTCCTTCCCCCCAGAATTGCTCTCCTGTCCCCCTACCCCCAAATCTAGCCCTGACCAGGCCTCTAGCCTCCTCCTGGCCTCCCATCTTGCCCACAATACACATCCAAAATGCCACCTGTGCCCCTCTCACACTCCACAACCTTCCATGGCTCCTACTGAGGAGTAGGAGGAGTAGGCTCCTACCCCCTTCACACCCAATCGTGTCCAGAATTTACACCCTGCACTCCATCTCCCATTCTGCTTACCTTCCTTAAAAGAACCACCTTTCCTCCCCTGCTTGAGTTTTCCCACCAGGTTTCTGACCACCTGACATGCTGTATTTTACTTACATAGTTATGGATTATCAGTCTCCCCGACCAGGATGCCAGCTCCAAGAAGTGTGTCTGTGTTTTTTTGTTCCCTGCTGTGAACAGTACCTGGTGTACAGTAAGCGCAAATGTTTATTGTGCTTAAACGTTTATTGAGTGACTGAAAAGTGAGCTTCTATACATACCTCAAAACACAGCTAAAATGCCCCATACTCCTTTGCCCTGGATAGTGCCCAGGGGAACCAACTGGAATTACCTTCACCTCTGGGGACCTCAGCTTCCCCAACTCCCCTTGACATCTGTGAATCTGAGAGGTTCTTTTTCTCACTCCAGATGATAACAAAAGGGGTTAACAGTGGCTAATTTAGTGAGTGCTCACTAAGCACTCACTGTTGGCCAGTCACTGTATATCTCTCCATCAACGTACTCTTTCATCAGCTCATTGAGTCCCTGTGAGAGACCCACGGGGTAGGAAGTCCTGTTGCTGCCATCTTACAGCTGGGGAAACTGAGGCCCCGGGAAGGGGAGGCTCTTGCTTATGTTCTAGAGCAAGGCGTGGCAGACCCAGGCTAACGGTGTCCTGCTGCGCGGCACTCCCTCTGTGGCTCAGAGCAACCAGCGCATGGGCGGGCGGGGCCCCCTCAGTTAATCACCTCGCTAATCCTCCTCCCCGCCCGACCCCAACCCCCTTGGGTCTGGCAAGGCCAGGCCAGCAGCAGACAGCGCTGGGCCCACAGGGGCTGTTGGAGGGGCTGCCGGGAGCAGTGAGCACTGGGCAGGTGGGCAGAGGTGGGCCTGGGTGGGAGGTAGGAGCACAGACAGCCCCCCAGGGTGGAGAGCTGAGGGGTGAGGAAACGTTCCTTAGAGCAGTGTCCCAGATCCTGCCTTCCTGGGGGTCACAGACACAGAGACAAAGGAAGAGACAGGGAGCTGCAGAAGGAAAGAGAAATAGAGGCAGAGGCAGAAAAAAATAATCAGAGAGAAGGAAGTGGAGACAGAGGGAGGTCGTCTGAGATGCAGAGAGGCAGAGGGAATGCAGGACCCAGTGGAGGGAGAAGCCCCTCCATATCTGACCCCAGATCCAGCAAGGGGTGGGGGACTCCCCCGCCCTCCCCAGCCACCATCCCTCCCCTGTCTCACCGCCATCTGTCCTGCTGCCTTCCGGCCAGGTGGGGGCAAGGAGGAGCCATGTTCCTGAGCCCAGGTGAGGGGCCGGCGGCTGAGGGTGGGGGGCCAGGGCCCGGAGAGGAGGCCCCCAAGAAGAAGCACCGGAGGAACCGCACAACCTTTACCACGTACCAGCTGCACCAGCTGGAGCGGGCGTTCGAGGCCTCCCACTACCCGGACGTTTACAGCCGTGAGGAGCTGGCAGCCAAGGTGCACCTGCCCGAGGTGCGCGTGCAGGTGAGGGTACCCCCTAACCACCCTCTGAGGCAGCCGGTGCCAGAGATGGACCCTCCCAGGGCAAGGCAAGGCTTCCCAGAGGAGGGGATGTGGCACTGGGGCCTAGACATTTGAGTAGGAGTGTGCCAGCTAGAAAGGAGAAAGGGCATTTTTCTAGGCATCCAGAACTATGAGTGCAAAGATGTGCAGGAGTTAAATTGGAGGCATTTCTACTGAGCTAGGTGTTGAGGCGGGTGGAAGGAGAGGCAGAGAAAGCTGGTGAAGCCCCTCAAATGCCAAACTCAGTGGCTGGAACTTCATGCTGAGGGCCAAGGTAGACCAGGGAGGAGGCTGAGGAGCCTGAGGGGGCCTGGGCAAAGGGAAAGGCAAGGAGAACCTGGACTCAGAAGACTTTGGGACTGATCTAATGGGGTACAAGAGGCAAGGATCTTGCTCTCAGAACAGCCATCTCCTCGGGGTAGGTAACAATGCATATTGGCATCGCAAGGGGTAGGAATCAGGTCAGACAGCAGGCAGAACCCTGAGGGGCTGGGAGGCCCAGGGAGGGAGAGCAGCCTTGCCTGGCGCCCACCAGCCACCTCTGACATGGGAGCACCTCTCTTGCTGCCTCTAGGTGTGGTTCCAGAACCGCCGGGCCAAGTGGCGCCGCCAGGAGCGTCTGGAGTCCGGCTCTGGGGCCGTGGCAGCCCCAAGACTCCCTGAGGTCCCAGCACTGCCCTTTGCCCGCCCTCCCACCATGCCACTGTCCCTGGAGCCCTGGCTGGGCCCAGGGCCCCCAGCTGTGCCAGCCCTCCCACGCCTCCTGGGCTCGGGCCCAGGGTTGCAGGGCTCCTTTGGGCCCCACGCCTTCAGTCCAGCCTTCATGGA
>NW_011495051.1:2825109-2825925 GCF_000754665.1 Bison bison bison | reverse complement strand
AGCAAGACAAGCGTTGGTTCTGTCCAACCACGTGCCCCCAGGGCTCACAAAGGCATGATGGCCGCCCCTGCCGGGGTTCAACTGGGCTCCAGGACAATGAGGCTGGCTGGGCTGGGGGGTGTGGCCCAAGTGCCCACATGTCAAGGCACCTCCCTGTGGGATGGGATGAGTCAGGACCGGAGAGTGTATGGTGGGGTGGGGGGGACATGGCAGCACCCCAGTTACTCCAGGCTCTGGCCAGGAAGTGACCACAGGTGCTAGGAAATTCCAGGAATGTCGCTTCCAGGCCACTCTCAGCTGGCCTGCTCACCTCCCATCTGATGGGCACCTCACGTGAACCCCAGCGGCCCCTGTGTGGTTTATGCTGCGGCAGCGAGGCCAACCATCCCCCCAATTATTCATCCACCGGTTCCAACTTACGAGGACACAACAGTGAACAAAGCAGAGAAAATCCCCTGCCCTCCTGGAGCTGCCACTCCAGTGGGAGAGACCAGTGCCCTAACTTTAAAAATAAATAAGTAAAACGTGAGACACCTGCTGGTGCTGAAGTGCTTGGGAGAAAAATAAAGCCAGGAAGGGCAGTCGGGAGCGTGTGGCAGGGCTGCAGTTTAATAGGGTGGTCGGCACCATCAGAGCCAAGGTCTGGAGGTAAAGAGGGAGCCCTGAGGACACGGTGGGGCCAGGGAGAGACCCAGGCAGAGGGCCCAGGGGGCACCATGACTGCAGTGTTGGAGGAGCAGCCAGGAAGCCTGTGGCCATTACAACTTCGGTTTTCACTCTGAGAGCTGTGGGGACCCACGCAGGAGGGTTGGGATG
>NW_011495051.1:2824351-2825009 GCF_000754665.1 Bison bison bison | reverse complement strand
CCACACCAAGTCCCCCACCCACCACCACCTACCCCTGCCTTGCAGGGTTAACTGGCACTGACTTCAAGGTGGCAGCCAGAGGCGCCCAGCCAGGGTGGGGGTCCCTGGCCTGGTCTCCCCACCTGTCAAATGGGTGTGTGTGGGGTGGGTTCTGAGGTTCTTAAGGCTCTACGGCTGTAACCAGGAGCCACAGGGATGTTAATTCTGAGTTGATCATTCTAAATCCTCCTGCCTGCTCCTAATTGTTCAACGGCAGGGCCGCCCTGAGAGATAACAATAGCTGCAGCAGTTCACATTAACTGCCCCCTTTCACTGTGTGCTCCCAGCATGCCTATCAGTGTACCCCAAGGTGGCATGGCCATCAGCCCCACGTTACAGGGGAAGAAACTGAGGCCCAGAGAGGGATAGTCAGTTCACTCAGGCCACAGAGCCAGTAGAGGGTGGAGCTCTTTTTAGGCTCATTGCCTGACTCCATCACCCCTGGCACCTAGGACCCAGGCCGGGCGCTAACAGGGCGCTCCCAGGTAGAAGCAGCTGACACTGGCTGAACAGTCGATCTTTGCTCCCCCCATTTATCAGAGCGTGGCTTGTCTCATCAACCACAGCCCCCATCACATCTCCCAGCCCACTGAGGTGGGGCTGGGGCCCTGGTAGCAAG
>NW_011495051.1:2814913-2824175 GCF_000754665.1 Bison bison bison | reverse complement strand
ACCCAGCGCGGGCTGCAGGGAGGGCAGGTGAGCAGTAATCCGCTTGGCTGAGTCCTCCTAAGAGGATGAGGGCTCTCGTTTCCCTGGGACCAGACAGAATTAGCCTCAGGGACCCTGTCCCGCCCCACCTGCCAGCTCTGGAGGAGTCTGGAAGGTGAGAGAGCCCTGGTCCATCCCCCTAAGCAGCATATGCCACCCCAAACCCAGGTACCTACCCAGGAGAGGGCATGGCTGTACCACTGGGAGTGGGCCCTGGCACCGTGTGTGTGTCCTTCAGCCTCCTCTAAGCTGGTGGGCACCAGTGGGGGGGGACAGGATGGTGGGTAGGCTGGCCAACAAAGATAACCCCTGTGACCCTGGCAGAAAGGAAAGAGAAGTCCCTTCCCTCTGGCTGGGTTTGCTGAACTGGGTATGGGGTGCCAGTCAGAAGTCCTGGAGCCACCCCTACCCAAGGGGTAAAAGGACCCCTACCCACTGGAGTTTAAAGGACCCAGAGATGGAAAGCACCTCATAGCTGAATACTGAAGCACCTGGATCCAGCCATGCCTAGCCTTGGACATTTCCATTCCTGAACCTCACAAAGACTCTCTTCTGCTCTGGACGATGTGGCTCGGGTATGAGTCCAAGTCCACTGCAATCCAGGGAAGCCTGGCTCAAAAAATCTCCCCCTCGAGGACAGAGGTTGGGCAATGCAAGAATTCCAGGAATCAGGGTGAGAAGCTCAAGCCTGGGAGGTGAACATGGACCTGCAAATGCCCAGCAATCACTGAGGGTGGAAGCTGGGCTATGGAACCACTGGGCCTGAAGTGCCCACCTCCCCACTGCCTGTCCCAAGTCCCTCCTGACCCCAATATCACAGGACACTCAGCGGCAACCGGGGCCTGCCGACAATTGCCCCCAGAAGGCTTTATTGGCCCCCAGGCCCCTGATTCAGTCTCACTGTGGGGGCAACCCCAGTGAGGGGGGATTCTCCTCGTTCTCAGAAATGTCTGTTTCTCCAGAAAATAAAAAGTCCTGGGGGCAGGCTAGGGGAGGTACCAACTCCCCCCGACCCCAAGTCTGTCCTGTATCCTCCAGGTCCTTGGAGGGTCAGGGTCCTTTTAGAGAGCTCTGGCCCTCCCCTACTAGAACTTCTGGTTCTTGCTCAGCCGGTTGTGGCGCCAAATGTTGTGTTTCCGGAGCAGCCGCCAGTACTCCCGGGTCTCCGGGTCCAGCTCCTCCAGCTTCTTGGGGGGGCCCACATTCATCTGGAACAGCCTGATGGAAAGTGGGCAGAAGACGGGGTTACAGAGCAGCCCCCATCCCCACGGCTCCCCCACCCCATCCCAGACAGCTTGGGCACAGGCTGCAGCAGTACCGGGTCCCTTGGTGGCCAGCTGACCTCAGGGCAGTCCCTCCCCACCAGAAGCCAGCTCCCGGGCTGTGGAACAGGGGGCGCCCCCGTCCCAGTGGCCCTGGGATCTGAAGTAGGCACACGCCAAGCCTTCTGCCTCCTGGCCATCGTCTGGGCTGCGCTGCCCGCCTGTAAGGCTTCCCCACCCCCTCACTGAACCTTTCTAAACCTTACCCAGCTTGAAGGATGGGTGCATGGTGATGGCTTCCACATCCTCCCACTGCTCACAGAGCCAAGAGCAAAATTCCCCCTGCAGCCCCCGACAGGCAGGCTTCACCAGGTTCCTGCCTGTCTCCCCCTACCCTCCACCTTGCTCCTTGCTATCCATGTACAAACCAGGTGCAGTTCTGCGCAGGGCCTTTGCACTGGCTGTTCCCACCTGCCTCTGAAGCTCTGGCCATCCACTCAGGTCTTAACTTACCCACCAACTCCCCAGGGAAGCCCTCCTGAAATCTCAGATGAGATCCGCAGGGCCCTGCTCACCCAGTCCTGACCCACTTACCACTCGGGGTACTCAGAATCCGGCTTCAGGACCACATCCTGGCCCTCCTTGTAGATGTTGACACCCATGGCGTGCGTGGTGAGCTGGACTGGGTCTGTACACACCTCGGGGTCCTTCAGGGTCTCTCCTATAGCAGCGCCTTTGGCGCCTTTGCCCCCCTTAAAAACTGCGGTGGGGGAGTCATGTCAGCCCAGCTACACCCTCGAGAGGCCAGCCTTCCCTTTCTGCCCCAGCTGTACCCTGAGTACTGTCCTCAAAATGATTTTAACTGGGACACGGGCACTGCATTAAATGACACTGATATTCACGGGCACTACATTAAATGACACTGCTATTCACGGTAACTAAGTTCATTCCTTTTCAAATCCATTTTCATTCCTTCTATTTATGTCACGAAGAAAATCTCCGCCGGCTGCCGTGTGTCTTTAAAACCTCATGTTTCGTTTGCCAAGTCCCTCCTTTCAACAAGGGGGATCAGGCAAGGCTGCATCGAGAAAAAAATTAAATCTTGTTTTGGCTTTAATACTTAGATGCCCGTATGGTCCGAATTTCTGGTGGTAATTTGCTAAAGAGGTGACTTTTTCGGACGCAGAAACGCGCTAGGAACCCAAGTTCAAGTTCTCCTCCTAATCACTCCCCATCCACCCGCAAACACACACACACACACACACAAAACAACCTTGTGCCTGAGCACAGAGCCCAACCGCACTCTAGATACCTCACACTGCGCCTGCGCAAATAGCCGAGCTTAGCTGCCTCTACGCTTGCGCGCTCATACTAGGAAGCGCCTCCCGACTAGCACTTGCGCACTACGAACTCCCCAATGTCCCTACCGTTCCCGTTTTGGTTTCTCTTAAGCCACCTCACCCGGTCTCTTGGCATAATCGCGTACATGTAGTCTTACAGAACCCGCGGGGTCCGGAAGCTCCCAGGCCCGCCAGCGGGCCCAGCTCCGGGTAGCACCAAAGAGGCGTCTAGCCGCCATGACGTATGCTGGCAACGTGCACGTGCACGTTTCCGGAAGACGTCAGCGGTCGAGGGGTTGGGAGTTGTAGGCCCTTAGAGATTTATGGGAAATGTAGTATTCCAGCTCTAGGCATATCTTTATTGTGATCTCTTTAAATAGCTATCCCTAGTTATGGGAAGAAGAGACTTTCAAAGGATGTTTCATTGACCTCTTGCCGTTCAGTTATATCACTTACTTTGAGTATCACACTTTTATACATTCCTGATTGTATTCAACAAGCAACTGTGTGTGCTCAATCTGGTCCAACTCTGCGGCCCCAGGGACTGTAGTCCACCAGGCTCCTCTGTCTGGGAGGGGGAAAAACTGGGATTTTTCCAAGCACGAATACTGGAGTATTTCCTTCTCTAGGGCACCTTCTTGAACCCAAGGATCAAACCTGGGTCTCTTGAATCTCTTGCATTGGCAAGCAGATTCTCTACTACTAGCGCCACCTGGGAAGCATTGGATAGGGGATTATGTATCCTTTAAATTTATAGCAGGTCTGTTTCAAGTCCCTCGCTCCCAATTTTGTGGACCACAGATTACATATGGCATTTAAAAATTAAAATGAAGGCTTCAGGGATCAAGGAGGAGAAAACTTGTTAGCGTTACATTAAAAGGTCCTACCACCCTATAAGTTACACCCGTGTAGCCAATGGCCCTCAAATTTTCAAAAGTCATCACATGCAACAGGTGATAAATAAGGGTTTGGTTATCCTAAGCCAATTAATTTTCCACAAAGCAGGTCCACACAAGAGAAAAAGAAGTACGTTTAAATCAACTTTTCAAAGTGAAATATTTCTCTAGGTTCTGACACTGGGTTCTTCTCAGTAGCTAAATTACTGAAAACCTAGAAGTAATGAAAGCTAACACTTATTAGACTCGATATTTTCCAGCCCTACTGCTAAATCTGCAACCAGCTCGATTTCGTTTAATTAGGAGGTAGGTGTGGGCTTGGAGAAGGCAATGGCAACCCACTCCAGCACTCTTGCCTGGAGAATCCCAGGGACCAGGGAGCCTGGTAGGCTGCAGTCCATGGGGTCGCTGGGAGTCGGACACGACTGAGCGACTTTACTCTCACTTTTCACTTTCATGCATTGGAGAAGGAAATGGCAATCCACTCCAGTGGCTGCCATCTATGGGGTCGCATGGAGTCGAACACGACCGAAGCGACTTAGCAGCAGCAGCAGGTGTGGGCTTCCTTGGTGGCTCAGCGGTAAAGAACCGGCCTGCCAACCCAGTAGACGCAGGTTCATCAGGAAGATCCCTAGAGAAGGAAATGGCAACCCATTCCAGTATTCTCGCCTGGGAAATCCCATGGACAGAGGAGCCTGGCCAGCTACAGTCCATAGGGTCGCAGTCAAACACAAGTCAGCAATTGAGCACGCACGCATGCACTATTATCCCCAGTTTACAACTGAGGAGGCCAGAAGCTCAGCGAAATAAAGTTAAGCATAACCGAGCCATTCCGCCGAGCCGAAAGCCTGTGTATAATATGTTCCCCGTGCCGCTTTTGGCACCCCTGCAGTCGGAAAGTCCATCTCTCATGCGCCTTTAGTATTTTTCCAGTCCCATTTCTTCCCATCTGCTATCCCTTAGAATAATGACCAAAGAGGTAGCAGTCAAGCAGTGATTTTTAACCGCACTTTGCAGTTGAGGAAATAGACTCAGAACCCCGTCGGAGCGTTCACGCCGAGTAAACGAAGGCTTGGGATTCGAACTTGTGGTCCACATATCTGGCGCTCCTGCGCGGGCGAGGTTGTCTTCGAGAACTACATTTCCCAGCAAGCCCAGCGGGAATGCGCATGCCCAGTGATCCAGGATCGCTGCGCGGATCTGGCAGGCGGCGGCGGAATTGGCAGGAATTGGCAGGCGGTGGTCACTGGAAACACGGTACCAGCTCACGTTAGGGGTCTCGGCGCCCCCGTGGGTTGAGACTACTTCGGTTTGGTAAGTGATTGTCCCGGAGGGGCATAGAGAGGTCTGGAGCCAGCATCTGAAGTCACGGGTCTGAAGTCTTGAGTCTGGGGTCTGCGAGAGGACTAGGGTCTTAACTCTCAGCTTCAGGCTCCAGTTTGTGTCTTCAGGCTGGGTCTGAGGTCCAGGTCTGAGTCTGGGGTTGATCTTGAATGTGGCATTGGAGGTTTTGAGGTGACTCTGCTTTCTGGCATTTTGGAACTCTAGTATTTAGTCTGAAGTTCTGGATCTGAAGTCTTGGACTGAGATCTTGAGTCTCTGGGTATCGGGTACCTACACCTGTCGGGTCTGTATAGTCAGAGTGTGTCTCTGGGTCCCACATCCCGGGGAAGGAACACTTGGAAGAATCAGGGTTGGGTTGTACACGGTCCACGGGTGGGAGGGGAAGGTCTGGGGAGACGGGCACAGGTGAATCCCCTCGGGTTTGGAGCCCAGGAAGCCACTGCCTTACAACTGCTGATTCTACACCTCGATTTCCTCCCCTGTAAAATGAGGATCATGGCAGAATCTTCCTTGCGGGGTATAGTGGGGATTAAATTATGTGTTCTCTATGAACATTTACCAGGCTAGATCCTAGTATCAAGTTGGCAGCTGGAAAATCTCATCTTTTTTTTTTTTTGGTTGTGCTGTGGGTCTTCATTACTGCGTGGGCCTTTCTCTAGTTGTGGAGAGTAGGGGCTACTCTTGAGCTGAGGTGCATGGGCTTCTCATTGTGGTGGCTTGGGCTCTACAGCTCAGGGGCTCCAGTAGTTGCGGCTCCCGGGCTCTAGAGCACGGACTCAATAGTTGTGGTTCACTGGGCTCAATTACTCCATGGCATGTGGGATCTTCCCAGACTGGGGATCGAAACCCATGTCTCCTGAATTGACAGGCTGATTCTTTACCACTGAGCCATCAGGGAAGCCCAGAAAATCTCATTTTTGATTCTCCCTTTCAGATGCTGGCTTGAGCCCAGGGTCCAGGCATGGAATTCCTAACAGCTTCCCAACCCCCTCCAGGACCTCCAGCCATGGACTTGGAAGAGCCCAGGGACACACTTTTGCCCTCTCAGGACCTCACCCGTGATTGCCAGTGGGACCCCACACCAGGAGGCTCAAGCAGCCTGAGTCAGATGGAACTTGATGGGCTAAATATTCAGGACCTGGTGCAACAGTTTGAAGCTCTTCCGGGTGACCTGGTGGGCCTGTCCCCAGATGGACCTCCATGCCCCCTGCACATTGCCACTGGCCACGGCCTGGCCCCGCGGGACATGGCTGATGCCCATGGGCTCTTGTCTGCTGAGGCTGATCGGGAAGACTTGCTAAATCTGCTGCAGCAAGATGAGGGCCCTCCTTCCCTGCCGGGTTCCCAGAAACCTCCGGACCCTGCTCCTCGCCTGCTGCAGCCCCCCGAGGACCCAGAGGAGGACACTGGCCCCCAGGAGTGGACGGAGGGTGCCTCCGCCGAGCAGGATGAGGACAGAAGCTCCAACAGCTCCCCAGAACCCTGGCTGGAGACCTCACCTCTGGTCATTCCTGAGGAGCCACCTGCCAGTGTCCAGGTAGAGCCCACCCCACCCCCCAGGCCTCCACTGTTGGGAGCCAAGCAGGAGGACTCAGGCCTGCCCCTCTTCTGTCTTCTTCCAGAGACCCAAGACCCTGGCTTCCTACCCTGCCCTCCAGGAGGGTGAGTGTCCCGCCCCAGGGGCTCAGGGGTTTCAGAACAGCCCGACCCGAGTTCCCAAAATCTGGCACAAAGTTAGCCCATGAGGAGTGGCTTCTCGAGAGGCCCTGAGGTTGGTTTTGAGTAGATTCTGTACACCCGGGAGAAGAGAGACAGTCTTGAGAATGTTCTGGAATGACTAGGGCAACCTTGGCAAATTGTAGGACTTGATTCTAGAGCAAGAGTTGGCACATTACCGTCCATGGGCCTTCTGCTATGTCTGGTGAGCTAAAATGGCTTCTGCATTTTTTAATGGTTGAAAAAAATTGAAAGTATTTCTTGATGGATGAAAATGATAGGCAATTCAAGTTTCAGTATCCACAAATAAAGTTTTATCAGGACAAACTCAAGCCCATTCATTCAAGTGTTGTCTGTGGCAGCCTTCATGTTACCACAGGCCAGGTTGAGTAGTTGCATCAGAGACCGTAGAAAAATTAATTACTGTTTGGCCTTTTGCAGAAGAGTTTGCCAGTCTGCCTTCAAGGCATGAGAAGTACTGTTCTGGCCACCTGGAATGTTCAAGAATATTCTCCCCCCATGCTGCCTGAGGCTCTAGGTCAAAGGACAAGTTCTGTAATCATGGGAAAGGGCGCTGGTTTGGACTTGTGGTTCCAAGAAGGTTCTAAAGTCATGGAGCTGTGATTGACCTAGCAAGTTCCAGAACCTGGCATTTTGCCTGTGGTTAAATGTGACCTAGGCTGCTTAGGGCATTTTGGAATGATGAGCAGAGCTGTCGAGTTCTCCCCCGACTGAGCAGTCTAGAACCATGGAGTGAATAGAATTTATGTCTGGTTTCTAGATCATTAGGAGCTGTGCTAGAACTGGGCAGGGCTGTCCAGTTCTAGAGTCGTCAGAAAGTTCTAGACCTCTACAGCAGAAATACAATTCCAGCCACATATCACTTGAAATTTCTTAGTAATCCTCATTAAAAAACCACTCAAAATTAACTTTGTTGTTGTTCAGTCGCTAAGTCACATCTAACTATTTGTGACCCCATGGACTGCAGCATGCCAGGCTTCCCTGTCCTTCATTATTTCCCAGAGTTCACTCAAACTCATGTCCATTGAGTCAGTGATGCCATCCAACCATCTCATCCTCTGTCACCCCCTTTTCCTGTTGCCTTCCATCTTTCCCAGCATCGGGGTCTTTTCACATATGTCGGCTCTTCACATCAGGTGGCCAAAGTACTGGCACTTCAACTTCAGCATCAGTCCTTCCAGTGAATATTCAGGGTTGATTTCCTTTAGGATTGACTGGTTTGGTCTCCTTGCTGTCTAAGAGACTCTCAAAAGTCCTCCCACACCACAGTTCGAAGGCATCAATTCTTCAGCACTCAGCCTTTTTTATGGCCTAATTCTCACATCCATATATGACTACTGGAAAAAATTAATTTTAAAGTTAACCCAATATATTTAAAATGTTATTTCAATGTACAATTAACATTTTATAATTATTATTATTTTGTAATATGAGAGTTTCAAAATCCAGTGTCACATTTTACACTTACAGCATGTTTCAGTCCAAACCAGCTGCATTTCAAGTGCACAATGCCTACCTGTGCCCGGTAGCTACCATATTGGATTGTGCATCTCTGAAACCCCAGAGCAGAGTTCTCTGTTGTCTTGGAATGCTGAGCTCATGAAGGACAAAAGGACAGAACTGGCTAACCTTTAACCACACAGGTGTGTGGTTTCATTCCCTAGGCCTACATCTGTGGTTCTCCAAAAAAGCAATAGCTATTGGTTAGAATATTCTAGAATCACTGGCACTCCTGTCTGGCTCTAGGTTACTCAGGGAATTCTAGGGCCGTGCAGGCAAAGCTTTTTGAGGTTCTGGGCTGAGGTGGAGGGTTCTAGAACTATGAGCAAAGTTGTTTGTTTCTGGACTGTTCAGATCATTCTTAGAATTTCCAGGTACACCTGCAGTTGTGAATCATTGTGGAGATTGTAGAACCAATGGAAGAGCTTCTGGATGCTATCTGTTTTTAAAACTGTTTATTTATTTGGCTGCACCAGGTCTTAGTTGCAGTGTGTGGAATCTTTAGTTTCAGCATGTGAGATCTAGTTGCCTGACCAGGGATCAAACCAGGGCCCCCTGCATTGGGAGGATGGAGTCTTAGCCACTGGACCACCAGGGAAAGTCCCCCCAGTGCTCTCTTGATTAAGAAGTTCTGGAATCATAGAGTGGAGAAATTCTGATTCTAGGTTTCTAGAATCCCTGGCAGAATTCTGTGGTTTGAGACCCATCAGGGAGTTCTATACTCGTGGATCAGGAGCCCCTGGTGTTCTCGATAGAATGAGAGTTTGAGCTATGTGGACAGTTGCCTGTTTGTATTCTGCGCAGTTCTATGACCATGGAGTTGAGCTGTCTATGGTCCTAGGCTGATTGGAGAGAATTCTAGAACAGTGGGTATACCTAATTGTTTCTAGATTGATCGGGATTCCTGAACTACCTAGCAGAGTTGACCATGGTTCTAGAATGTCACATGTCTTAGAAATAAGAGTGAGGCTGTCTGGTTCTAGCCTGATTCCTGGAATTCCAGAAACACAGGGTGGAGGCGTCTGTGGGCACTAGAGCTGTTTTTGGGTCTGGCCATGGTTCTAGACCCACAGCCTGCTCCTGAAACTGCGTGCTCTGCCTGGGAGTCCTTGCGCCCTGGGCAGACCAGGCTCTAGATGGATGG
>NW_011495051.1:2813855-2814813 GCF_000754665.1 Bison bison bison | reverse complement strand
GAGCAAGGCTCCTGTAGCCCACCCAGCTCAGTCTCCCCACTCCCGCCAGGAGGCCATGATGGACCACGCCCTGCAGACCATCTCATACATCGCTGACATCGGCAGCACACTGGTTCTCATGGCCCGGCGGCGCCTGGCCCAGAGGCCAGCAGCCCAGCCCCACAGCCGCCGCCTCTATAAAATGATCTGCCATGTTTTCCAGTCAGAGGACGTGAGCAGCGGGCTCTGGGTGTCCTGGGGGCGAGGGGGCGCTGCTTGGGCCCCTGCCCTCCACCAGAGCCCCACCCAGCCACCCTGTCACCCTTGTGTTCTTCCATCCCCACCCTGCTCTGGGCCCCAAGCCATGTATCCCCGGCCTTCCTGTAAGACACTGAGACCGGCAGCCACTTCCACAAGCCCTCCCCGCCCCAGGCCTGTCTCCCTTCCCCTCCCCTAGATTCTCAGGCAGAGGCTTGGGGGGCAGTCCCACTTGGGGGTACAAAGGCCAGCTCTGGGAATATCATTGTGTTGGTGGGGGACCTGAAGGAGGTAGGCGGGACCCCCAGAAAGGTGCCGCCCACCCCACAGGCCCAGCTCATCGCTCAGGCCATCGGCCAGGCCTTTGCCGTGGCCTACAGTCAGTTCCTCCGGGAAAGCGGGATCGACCCCAGCCAGGTGGGCACCCAGCAGAGCCAGGGGGCCATGGGTCCCGGCCACCTCCACAATGGGGACCTCGACCACTTCTCCAACAGCGAAAACTGCAGGGAGGTGAGCAACCAGGGCCCCTCATCCCAGCCCACTAAGTGGACCTGAAGAACCGCCCCCCCCCCACCCGTTCCTCTCACCTCTTCTAAGCTTCCTTAAATTGCTCCCCGTGACCCCACAGGTGTTCATCGAGAAACGCCGGGGTGAGGGTCTGGGTGTGGCCCTGGTGGAGTCGGGCTGGGGCTCCCTGCTGCCCACCGCCGTCATTGCCAAC
>NW_011495051.1:2813112-2813755 GCF_000754665.1 Bison bison bison | reverse complement strand
GGGATGGAGGGCTTTCCATCTATGAGGGTCAAGCCTCTGGTCCATGGCTCTGGCTGACGGAATGGCTCTGGGACCCGAGAGTGGATGGACCTGTGTGGCTCCAGGTGCTGAGCCGCAGAGCAGAATTTTGTGTTTCCAGACCATCCAGGACTCTGGGAAGAGCCCATAGGGGTGGATGAGGCTGGCGGGGGGCCTAGGGGGCTGACCCACCTCTGCTGTCACCCTTAGTATCTGGCCCCTGCGACCACGAAGACCTCCTAGACGGTGTCATATTTGGGGCCAAGTACCTGGGCTCCACCCAGCTGGTGTCCGAGCGGAACCCACCCCCCAGCACGCGCATGGCACAGGCCCAGGAGGCTATGGACCGTGTCAAGGTGAAGCCCTGGGCTGGCGGGTGGATGGGCAGGCAGGCAGGCTCCTCCGAGAACCCCTGAGCCTGGTGGGTCAGAGTCTGGGTCTTTGGGGGTCTCCATGCCCCACCCTGCTCCCCACAGGCCCCTGATGGGGAGTCTCAGCCCATGACAGAGGTGGACCTGTTCGTCTCCACCAAGAGGGTCAAGGTCCTGATGACTGACTCCCAGGTACTGGGTCGGGCCTGGTCTCTGGGGTGTGGGGGGCTCCACCAAGGGCAGGGCCGAGCAAG
>NW_011495051.1:2812144-2813012 GCF_000754665.1 Bison bison bison | reverse complement strand
CCCGCTGAGCGCTCGGGGGCCCTCAGCATCGGCGACCGCATCACTGCCATCAACGGGACCAGTCTGGTAGGGCTGCCCCTGGCTGCCTGTCAGGCCGCTGTCCGGGTGAGTGCTCCAGGGTGGAGGGCCTGCGAGGCCCACTCTGCCCCGCCACGTGGCTCCCAGGCACTTAAGGAAACCGAGGCTCAGAGAGGAGAAGCCCAGGAACACCCTGCTGGTGCCAGAGCAGGATGGAATGCAGAGAGCCTTGACTCTGCCATGAGGCAGCAAGGGTGTTCTTGAGTCTTGACCCTTGTTGCCCAAACAGGGCAACCTAGGCCCAGAGATGGGGAGGGACCTGGCCAGGCCAGAAGGGCAGGACTGACACGGTCCATGCCATGTTACTGTCTGTAACCCTGTGGGCACTGCTAGAACCTCACTTCTGACCATAACTGAAGCCCAGGGCGATGAGAGGTGATGGAGCTCTGACTATTAGGCCGCCCAGCTCTGGTCTGGGTTCTTAACCACTTCTCAAGAGGTCTTGTAGACTCTACAGCTTCCATTTTATCAGTGGATAAACTGAGGCCCAAGAGGTTGCAGTTTGACTAGAAGTCTGGCAGCACCCCACCCACACCCCCTCCGCGGAGGTCCAGCCAGGCCAACAGCCCCCGTCCTGCACAGGAAGTGAAGTCGCAGACGCTGGTGACCCTCAGCATCGTCCACTGCCCTCCGGTCACCACGGCCATCATCCGCCGGCCGCACGTCCGTGAGCAGCTGGGCTTTTGCGTGGAGGACGGCATCGTGAGCTCCCAGCCCAGGGACAGGGGAAGGGGGTGGGGCGGCCCCAATCCTGGCCCCCTGAGCAGCATGGCCCTTCCTCTCCCCCCAG
>NW_011495051.1:2808879-2812044 GCF_000754665.1 Bison bison bison | reverse complement strand
ATCTGCAGCCTCCTTCGGGGTGGCATCGCTGAGCGTGGGGGCGTCCGCGTCGGGCACCGCATCATTGAAATCAATGGGCACAGTGTGGTGGCCACACCCCACGCTCGCATCATCGAGCTGCTCACAGAGGCCCACATTGAGGTGGGCGGGGTCTTGTGGGAGGAGCCAGTTGTGGGCATGGTCTAGTGGGAGGAGCCCAACCCCAGCCTCGGCCTCCTCTCCACCCCCAGGTCCACATCAAGACGATGCCCGCCGCCACTTACCGCCTGCTCACAGGCCAGGAGCAGCCGGTGTACCTGTGATCGACTACCTTCACCCCCACCACTGTGCCTTAGCCCCTGCTGGCCCTGGAACTCCGTCTGCGGAACCTCCTCGGCTGGCCAAGGTCCCAAAGGTTTCTAGGCTCTATATTCCGATGTAAAAAATTAAAAGCTTATTGAATGGGCAAAACCTCAGATCTGGGTCTGTTGAGGTTGACAGAGGAAAGACAACACTGACTGTGGCCCCTTGTCCCAGGAAATCACTAGAAGCCAGTGCTGTGAAAATACTCTATTAAATACCAGGTAGAGGGAGGCAGGTTTCTAGGTTCTGTATGGGAGACTGAGTCTCAGCTCCAGGGAGGAAATAGGAGGACAGGCCAGCTGGCCACCTGGAAGGGGGTCACAGGTCAGTGGCTGGTCCCCAGTCGTAGCCGTCTTCATCAGAGGACTCCACATCTCTGGCTCGTGTAAACTTTTTCCTCAGAGCTTCCCTCTCATATGTCCTGGGTGAGAAAATAGAAGAGGCTTTGAGTGGGGAGGGTGTGGACTTACCTACTGTTAACTGAGTTGACTCTGGACTAGGCACAGTGGGTGTAGTCAGAGATGAGCAAGACTCTCAAACTCCTACACATCCTTCAAAGCCCCAATCCCAATGTCCCCTCCTTCGGGAAGCCTTCTCATCCTCCCAGGAAGAGGATTCCTACTCTCATGGCCCTGACTGCATGAGGCTTGGAGTGGCTCTCTCTGGTTCTGTCTCACCACGAGGCTCTAGCACCACAAAGGTGCTAGCACCACAGCTTGATTCTAAGCACCCCAAAATCCTGGGGTGGGGGGTTGAGCAGCCCCAATGTGGAGTATAGGGACTCTTACCGCATGCTTTCTTGTCGCCGTTGACCCTGTGGGTGGCGGCTATCCATCTTGGAGAGGGAGAAAGGCAGTTAACACTTATCCCCACTAAGGAATGAGAAATAGGGATGAGTAATCACCCCCATCCTACCTCCCTCCCTTTGGCCAGGCAGTTCTACCCACAAACTTTCTCCTCGTCCCCACAGAAGTCTTGAAATCATCCCCAATTTTAAATGAGAAAATGGATTTGGACAGGGCAAGGCCTTGGCTGAGATCTCCCAGCCTGTCAACAAAGAGAGAGTTGGATTTCCCATCTGTGACATTCCTCAGAGTCATGTTGTCAGCAGTACATAAATGAGTTCATGTATGTCCACTGCTTAGCGTAGAGCTGCCTCATAAACAGGATGCCATAGACAGTTGAACAGGTTGGGCACTGCACAACCCCACAGCACCATTCTACCAGCAACATCATAGATTTGTACGTTTTTACATTTCCCTAGAGAGGGTCTGGAGAACTTTCTTGAATTCACAGAAAAGCACCTAGGGGGCTGAGGAAGCCCCACAGAGAATAAGTGCTGAGTCAATATTTGTTACTGTCAAATACCTGACTACGATGGGGAAGGACTTGGACTAAGTGTATTCAGTTTAAACAACAAGCTTGTGGGAATTCCCTGGCGGTCCAGTGGTTAGGACTCTGAGCTTCCCACTGCAGGGGGCCTGGCTTCAATCCCTGGTCCAGGAACTAAGATCCCTCAAACCTCGTGGCCAAAAAATACAAAACAAAGCAGCAGCAGCAACCAAATAAACAATGAGCTTGTGATGTCAAGACTTTACCATCAGTCTCTGAATCTAAGATAAGGAAACTCATGCAGAGATTAAATATTTGTTCTAAGTGACTCTGGTTTAAACACCCTAGAAGATATGATCAGGGAAGTTTCTGCTCCTTCACATCCAGGGGGACGGGGTGCGGGGTTGGTAAGTTAACAGGCCCCCTACGTCTCAGCCCCATCCCCAAACCCTTGCTGGTGCCACCCCTGTGCTCTGTTCACCTGGGCTTCCCGGGGACCGGAGGGTCTCCCATGATGCTGCGGGATCCGGGCCTCATCCCCCAGCACAGGCTCTGAGGACCGGGCCAGGGCTGGCACCCGGGGCCCCTCATCCACGTCTGTGTGGGGCCCACCCTCGCCATCCGTGTAGCCTTCACCGTCCGTGTAGACGCTGCCCTCGCCATCTGTCTCGTAGTCGCTGTTGACCCGGCTGTCGCAGCTCAGGTCCGCGGAGCTGTCTGCCAGGCCATGGTGGGGGAGGTCCAGGTTGTCTTCCGAGGAGTTGTCCAGCTGTGGGTGCACATGGCTGGGCTGAGCCAAGACCCTTCCCCCTCCCCCCTCCCGCCTCCAGCCCCAAACTTCCTTGATCTGAGACCAAACCCCAGACCCATGACACCACCCTTCAAATTCCAGTCCTCAACCTCAAGTTGAGGCTTAACTCTTGACCCCAAGGTGAGTTCTCACCATTGACCTTATTCGAGACAGAGCCTCCAAATCTGAACTGAGCCCCAAGCCTTGACTCCAGCCTCCAAAGAAGTCCCAATTCCCAAACCCAACCCCCCAGTCCCATCTCACCCCAGGAACCAGGTCCAGAAACCCTAACCTCAGGGTCAAATCTTGGCCACGCCCCTCAGTCCCTAACTCCAGGCGGGTCCCACCCCCTGGCCCAGATACCTGGTCCTCAGCCGTCCAGATGGGCCGCATCTGCTGCTCCTGGATGACGGCCTTGAGCTCTTGGTACCAGGAGTCACTCGTACCTTGCAGGGGGATGGTGGCTACAGGGAGGGGGCATCAGCATGGCCGGGAGGCTCAGGCCAGGGCCCAACCACCCACCCCAGACCCTCAGCTCCCATCCCACCTGTGAAGAGGTGGTCGCTGTACTTCCTCAGCTTCTGGGCCTGGGCGTAGAGCCGGCGGGAGCTGCGGCGGGAGGCGGGGGCCAGCCACTGGCGCAGGGCTTTGAGGGCTGTGCGGCTCTCAGGAACACAAAAGACCACGATGGGGTAGTACTG
>NW_011495051.1:2802975-2808779 GCF_000754665.1 Bison bison bison | reverse complement strand
AATGGCTGAGGGTGTCACGTCCAGGAGCGCGTGCTTGTCCTGGTCCGGGCCAGCGCCGGGGGCAGTGGTGCGGGGCCAGGAGACAGAGAGAGAGAGAGAGAGAGACAGTGGAGAGAAAAACCACGCCCAGAGACAGAGCATTGGAGACAGGTGAAGAATCAAACAGATGGAGATGAAGAGTCTGAGGTCAGAGTGGACCCCCAAGCCACTCACATCTGCAGGCCAGCATGTTGGCCTGAGTCAATGTGTCTTGAGCACAGAGCCCCCAGTTTGATTCTCTGCCTTTTCCCAGGGCTTGCCACTGCATGACACAGGGCAGGCTCTGTCCCCCTCAAGCCCTCCACATGAAAAAGCCTCCAAAATGGGCCTCCATGGAAAATCACATCTGTTGGGCATGGGGCCAGAGCAAGTTGGAGGCCTGGGCCTCAGTTTCCCCATCCATGAAATGGGACCCACAGCACAGCCTTGCTTACTTTCTCTGCAATCACCCGCACGGTGTCCAGTCTGATGATCTTGGAAGGGCTCTCAGTCCTTGACATGCTCTCTGTGGAGGGGAGAGGTGACTGGCAGCTTCAGGAGGGCAGTCACTGGCCCTTCAAATTCATGTCTACCTGCCCCTCCCTTTCTCAAGAACCCACCATGGCTCCCCATGGCCCTTGAGGAAAATCCTAACACCAGCAATAGTAGCTCCTGTTGGCCTCATGCCTGATACCACACTGGGTCCCCTCTTGAACATGACCCTTACCTCCTCCTCCTGAACAGGAGTGGCTGTTACTGGCCCATCTGGCAGATGGGAAAACTGAGCCTCAGGGACATAAGGTCACCAGCTCAGAGTCACTGAGCCAAACGGCATGAGGAGCTGGGTGCAGAGTCTGAGCTCCAGATACTCACTCTCCAAGGCTCAGTCCCAGCTCTAGGCCTTTGCTTGGGCTGTGACCCAAAAGAAGCTATTCTCCCACCCCCATGTGTCTTCTATGACCCTAGATGGAGCACTGCTTCCTCCAGGAAGCCCTCCTAGATATCCTGGCAGCTGAGGGAGAAGGCACGCCTTGCTCTGGGGTGCCTAGAAGGGAGGGGGACACAACCTTGCTTTTTTCTCTTTGTTGTGGTAATCTGTGTAACAGAAAATGTACCATCTTAACTGTTTTTAAGTCCATAGCTCAGTGGCATTAAATACATTCACAGTATCATGCAACCATCCCTACCATCATCTCCAGAACTTTCTCATTTTCCCAAACTGAAACTCTGTCCTCATGAAACAGACTCCCCATCCCCTCCCCCAGCTCCTGCCCCACCATCTACTTCCTGTCTCTGTGGATCTGACTCATCTAGGATCTCCTGTGAGTGAAATCAGACAGTATTTTTCCTTTTTGTGTCTGGCTTTTCTCACTGAGCATCAAGTCCTCAAGGTCCATCCATGTAGCAAGTGTCTGAATCTCCTTCCTTTTTTTAAGGCTGAGTGATATTCCATGGATAGATGGAGCACATTTTATTTATTCATCACCTGTTGACGGATACTTGGGCTGTGTCCACCTTCCGGCTGGTGTGAATCATGCCGAAATTTCATGTACAAGTATCTGTTCAAGTCATAGCTTTCAGTTCTTTCCACATATCACCAAAAAAAATTATTTTACCTTCTTTTCAACCATTTTAAATTTATAAATACCATTCTCCATTAGCAGGCTGAATAAGAACAACCAGACTTAGCCCAGGAGCTACAATTTGCTGATTCTCTACCCTATCCTAATTATTTCTGTAGTTGTTCACTTTTGGTCTCTTCCAGAAATTCTGTGTATTTGTTCAACACTGTGTCTAGAGCTCAATAAACAAATGTCTTGAACTAATGAATGGACAGTTGGCAACTGTCTAATTGGCTCCATCGTCAATGACTGCCTGGTAAACGTGTTAAGAAGGATTCTGAGGCTCTCTGGGCAAAGAGTGCCAAGGTCAATTGAGGCTGCATCATTAGCAGCTCCCTTACCACACTGCCTCAACCCTAGAGGCTGAGAAAGGGTTCCTTTTTAAAAAAATTTTTGCCACACTCCGTGGCATCTTGGTACCAGGGATTAAACCCACACATCCTACATTGAAAGGTGGAATCTTAACCACTGAACCACCAGGGAAGTTCCTAGGAAAGGGCTATGAAACGATTCACCAGTGAGGTTGCTAAAGGACCCGGTTTCTTACCTGCAATTTCAAACTTGTCAGGCATCTCAGCTGTCAACTTCTGCATAGCAATGTCGGCCACGGGTCCCAGTATCACCACCGGGCGCTTGAAACTCGCTGAAGGGCAGAGAATCAATGACAAGAATCAGGATCCCATGTGGGGCAAGGACTGCTAGCCTCTTGCACAACTGCTTCTTCATTTTCTCCACAGTAGATCTAGTGAGGCCCATGGCTGCCCAGCTAAAGACTACAACTCCCTGCCTCCCTTGCAGTAAAGGTGGCCATGTGACTGTGTCCTGGCCAATGGGATGCAAGCAGAATGATAAGCAAAGTCTGGGTTGTATCCTTCATGGAAAGGTAGGAGCTCTCTTTGACTTCTTACACTAGGAGTGTTACTTGAAAGAAAAGGAAACTTCTTGTTTATACAGCTGTCCCTTGAGGTCTGTTAGAGCAGCTGAATCCAGCTAACTCAGTGGTTGGTAACTGCCATTACAACCCTCAGGCCACATCCGGTCCAGTGCCTATTTTTGTAAATAAAGTTTTATTGGCACAGAATCACATCCGGTTATGTCCCATTTCTCCTGTTTGTGTGTGTGAGTCGCTCAGTTGTGTCCAACTCTTTGCAACCCCATGGACATGTAGCTCACCAGGCTCCTCTGTCCATGGAATTCTCCAGGCAAGAATACTAGAGTGGGTTGCCATTCCCTTCTCCAGTGAAATCTTCCCAACCCAGGGATCTCCTTTATTGTAGACAGATTCTTTATCATCTGAGCCAACTTATTCTGGGTCACCTGCTATTCCCATCCTCCCACTGTTCTAAAAGCCTCTGCACCTGGTCTTAATCCTCTGCCCTGAGGCTGTATGTAAGAGCTTAATCTTTTCCCTTCCAGAATCTGGATAAGGTGTATTTTTACAACTGGTTCTCAGGTAGGGAAAGAATCTCCTGGTTTTGTGCGTATGTATTTTTGTCCTGGGCTTCCCTGGTGGCTCAGTGGTAAAGAATCTTTCTACAATGTGGGAGCCGCAGGAAATGTGGGTTCAATCCCTGGGGTGGGAAGATCCCCTGGAAGAGAGCATGGCAACATACTCCAATATTCTTGCCTAAAGAATCTCATGGACAGAAGAGCCTGGTGGGCTACAGTGCATGGGGTCACGAAGAGTCAGACACGACTAAAGCGACTTAGCATGGCATGGCATGGCATTTTGGTCCTAAGGTAACTAAAAGTGGGTGTTTGGGGTGGAAGGAGGGAGGTAAGGATTGTGGCTTTTGAACACTTATTTGAGGCCCTTCGCCTCCTCCCACCCTGGCCCACCTTCTCTCAGCACCACGCGCTCGTATGGTGGGTAGTGACCCTGTTTGGTCAGAGCTGACAGATCCTCGCGGCTCCGATGGGTGGTCTTCTTGGCTCCCCGACGAAGACCCCGCAGCCGCCAGAACTCAGCCCGTGAGTTGGAGCCCGCTGAGGCTCCAGGTATGACCCCCACAGCCCGCTGAGCAGCCTCCAGACTGGCCAGCTGCTCAGCCCTGGAGAGAAGGGAGGAGGTAAGTGAGCACCAGAGTCCAGCATGACAGCCCCAAAGATGTCCATGGCCTGAACAGGGGGCGGTGTGGATGGGTCACCTCAGTGGGCAAAGAAGACTTTACAGGAGGGATTAATTTAAGGCCCCTGAAATGGGGACGACCCTGGCTCCCTGGGGGGACCCAGTGTCATCATAGGGTCCTTATAAAAGCGGGGGGGAGATACTTCCCTGGTGGTCCAGTTGTTAAGAATCCACCTGCCAATGCAGGGGACACGGGTTCAATCCCTGGTCCAGGAAGATCCTAATACCTCACAGCAACTAAGCCCCTGCACCACAACTACAGAAGCCTGTGTGCCCTAAGAGTCTGCGCTCCAAAACAAGAGAAGCCACTGAAATAAGAAGTCCGAGCACCGCGGCCAAGAGTAGGCCCCGCTCACTGCAACTAGAGAAAGCCCGTGTGCAGCAAGGAAGACCCAGTGCAGCCAAAAATAAATTTAAAAAAAAAAAAGGGAGGGGTGGGAGGGTCAGAGGCAGAGAGAGACAGGAGATGCCGCCCTGCTGGCTGTGAGGATGGAGGGAGGGGCCGTGAGCCAGGGAGGTGGTGCCTCTAGCAGCTGGAAAAGGCAGGAGCTTATGCTCCCCTAGAGCCTCGGGAGGACCCAGCCCTGCCCACATCTCGACTGAGCCCCATCAGATGCGTTTCAGACTTTGGATCTCCAGAACATGAGATGATAAATAAATGCATGTTGCTCAAAGCCCACAGGTTTATGGTAATTTGTTACAGCAGCTGCGGGAAACTGATACTAGTGCTGCTGGTTGGCTGGAGCCTCCTGCAGGGCTCTCCAGAGTGCACCACCAGGGATGCTAAGTAGTGATGCTAAATCTATTCCAGTGCGTGGTTGGTCCCCACCTGCTCTGGTTGGGGATGATGCCCCGCTCCTTCTCCCGGAGGTCACGCCCCATGCGCACTGCCAGCCACTGGCCTCCCCGGGTGGGACTCTGCCCGGGGCCAGGGTACAGTGTGTCCAGCACGTGGAAGACGTCTCCGCGGGTGAAGCCCAGGCCGGATGGCGGGCTGGGCTCCATCTCAAAGTGCGTGCGGATGTAGAAGGAGTCGCCCAAGCCAGACCGCACCATCTTCTGGAAGACTGGATGGGGAGACTCCGTGAACTGGTGGGACCCAGACCCCACCCCTCCCCAGGGCCTGAATGTGGATCGCACTCAGCCCTGGGCCATGCACACCTTTCTCTCTCTCTCTCTCATACACACACACACACACACACACTCACTGTCCTGCTTGCGCTGTGTCACCAGCTCCACCTCCTCGCCAACTGGCAGCCCCAACAGGAAGTTCACAGCCTCCTCCCGGGTCAGGTTCTGGAACGGGGTATCATTCACCTGCCAGGAATGGGGTGCAGATGGGACGATGCCCTGGGTGAGAGATCCCAGCTCTTCCTCTCAACAAAGCTCTCAATCCTCCCCTTCCAGGGTTGCTGTCAAGAGTCCTGGAGATTAGGGGATGGCTTTCCAATGGAGGCATTGCCTTGTAGCACCCAGGCTTCACACACACTTGTGAAGGTTTGACCCGGAAACCAGGAAATGGGAAATATAATCAATTCAGGCACAACCAAGTCTCAGTGAGTGTTCAACATCAAGACATAGGAACGGGGGGGTCTCAGCTGTGACAGGACCAGGACACTGGTGGGAATTTGGTGAAACACGAACGAGGACTTCTCATGGTCCAGTGGTTAAGAATCCACCTGCCAATGCAGGGGACAAGAGTTCGATCCCTGGTCCGGGAAGATTCCACATGCTGCAAAGAAGCTCTATACAGTCAGCAAAAACAAGACCAGGAGCTGATTGTGGCTCACATCATGAGCTCCTTACTGCAAAGTTCAGACCTTAGTTGAAGAAAGTAGAGAAAATCACTAAGCCACTCAGGTATGACCTAAATCAAATCCTTTATGATTATTCAGTGGAAGAGACGAATAGATTCACGGAATTAGATATGACAGATGCAGTGACTGAAGCACTATGGACAGAGGTTTGTAACATTGTATAGGGGGTGGTGACCAAAACTATCCCCCCCCCAAAAAAAAACACAAAACTATCCCCAA
>NW_011495051.1:2780722-2802875 GCF_000754665.1 Bison bison bison | reverse complement strand
TAAATTTGAATGTCTCTGAGGGTCTTGCCAGTCCCCAAGGAGGCCCAAGAGGAGGGCTCACAGGCAGCAACAGACTCGGGGACCACCCAGAACGCCCACCGCCAGCCACCCCAGCTAAAACTCCCGCTCACCTGTAGAATCTCATCTCCCTCCAGGATGCCCTGGCCGTCAGCTGGGCTGCCCGCCTGAACCCCGGATACAAAGATGCCCACGTCATTGCCTCCGGCCAGCCGCAGCCCAATGTTCGTGCCCTTGAAGAAGCGGACCACACGCGAGTCTGGGCTGTACCTGCGCAGGGAGGCGGAGGCGGAGTCAGGTGGGAGGCGGAGTCAGGGCAGGCAGAGGCGGAGTCATGCGGGAGGCCGAGTCAGGTGGACTGTGAGCTTCCCAGCTTCGGAGCTGAACCTCCCAAACAGCCCCACGTGGGTGTCCCGGGAAGGCAGGTGGTGGGGACCGGGGAAGCACCCCGGCGTGTGCAGGTCCTCAGTTTTCTTTTGGGGCACATACCCGTGGTCCTCCACACTCTGACCGCTGGGCACCCTGTAGATGTCATAGTTTCTTGGCCTCGGGGAGTCTGAAAGGGAACAGCCAGTTTTCCCCAAGTGCACTGACCGGTCCAGCCGCCAAACTTTTGCTGTAGGGCATCCCTGCCCCTTGGAATGTGGCTGCCCAACCCCCGCTCCTTCCGGGGCAATTGTCCCTGACCTCTGAGGCCCATGCCAGCCTTCCACACTCTGCATGGCACAGCCTCATTGGCTGATATCAGAAAAACCAGAGGAGAGGTGCTCAGACTGACCACAGAGGTGCTCACCTGTTTGGTTTTAAAAAAATATATTTGTTGATGCCAAATGAGAAGTCAGCATTGTTGAAATGTCTTTTTTTTCCCCTGCTATGCCATGTGGGATCTTGGTTCTCCAACCAGGGATTGAACCCAAGTCCCCTGCATTGGAAGCACAGAGTCTCAACCACTGGACCACCAAAGAAGTCCCTGCTCACCTGGTTCTGACGCGGTCCTAGAATCCACTGAACTTTCCCGCGGAAGCCGGTGGCTCTCCCTGGTGGGGAACAGATTTGGGGTGGGGTTTGGGGGGTGGATGTTGAGCAGCAAATTTTAGAAGAATTTGAATTTATCAGCACTTGGGTTTTAATTCTAGTCCTGCCCCTCTGCAGCTGTGTGATCTCAGGCCCTCTGCTCCTTATGACATGTCAATGACCTAAAGAGCCAATAATGAAGTAAGAGTTGGAACCTTGGCATGGGCTGTCCTCTGGCCTCTAAGATGGACTGAGGTGACCTCTACCCCTGGTTGTTACTCCTGTGTGGTCCCCTCCTCTAGAGAGACCCCCCTGCTGAGGGTCTGAGTCCTCCCACCAACAGCCATAGGAGGGAGCTTAGAAGGGGATTATCTACCCCCAAAAGCCCATAGCCCTAGACCACGTCTTGGAACCTCCTATGGACAGGAGAGACCTCTTCCAGGCAGGCCACCATGGCTGCACCCTCAAGGTTACCCAATGTGGGAAAAGACATGCCCGTGTTCCCCTCTCATTTGGCCATCCTAGCCAATGGGGTTACATACACGGGGGAGTTGGTTCGGCTGGTGTCTGGACTCTGCTGCCCATGCTGAGGTGGCGGTGGGATGTGAGATGGTGGTGCCTGGGACAGTTCTGAGCCGAGGTCTGAGATGTCTGTGGGGGAAAACATGTCTCAGCCATGGGCATGGCCTTCCAGGCTGGACCCATTTCACGGAGGGGCACATCAGGCCTCTCTAAGCAAAGGGGCCCAGACCAGAGTCAGGCTCAGCTGGGAACCTCCAGCTCTGATTTGCTGTGTGGCCTTGGGCAAGTTTCTGTCCCTCTCTGAGCCTCTCAGGGCCAGGCTTACCAACCCCTGCTTGGCCCTGCCAGACACAGCCTGCTTCCCTGGCCCTCCGTTCGAACCTCCCTGCCCAGGGCCCCTCACCCTCCAGGAGGGAGCTGTCGCTGTCACTGACGGCCGGAGGGATATTCACCAGGAACTGGCCTCGGTCCCTGAGCACCAGCAGAGTCAATTTCCCTTCCGATTTCTCAATCAGTTGGCGTGTGTCACTCAGCGACAGATTCTCACTGGACACCCCGTTGATCTAAAAGGAATCAGGAGAGGAAAGAGGAAGCAAGTTCACGAGAGATAGGGGACACTAGAAACAGATATTTTGGTGGGGGGACTACAAACACACAACTCTCAGGGGTTACTAAAAACAGACATTCTCAAGAGAAAACGATAGCATTCCTTCTGTGAGAGGATACTATGCCGAGAACTGACCTCTGGAAGAATTCTAGAAACAGTTTTCTAAGAGGGGTGGGGGATGCTAGGGAAAAATTAAAAATGGACTGACTCTCTCATCTCCCCAGAGACGGAAATTTCTCAGGAGACACGGGGAACAGATATTAGATATTACAGATATTACAGGAGTAATAATAGAGACAACCCTAATTGGGGGTGAGGGAGTAAATACTTAAATACTAGAAACAGATGATCTCTAGGAGGTGCTAGAAACAGACATCCGGAAGTAGACTGGAAATGCACAATTCCTAGGGAGGGTTTAATGTCATCTCAACTCACCAGGAATCCATTTCTAACATTTCCTCTTGGGAATGTCCGTTTTCAGTAACCCTTGCGATTGTGAGTTTCTAGCCACCCCCCACCTCCAAGCTCTAAGCGTCAGCCCTAAGCCACTAGAAACAGACACTCAGGGTCACTAGAAACAGACAACTCTGAGAAGAGTTTAGAAACAATCAACCAGAAATGATTTGGAAATCAAACATCAGGAATCACTAGAAACAGATTTTCAGGGGAGGAGTCTAGAAGGAAATGAACTCTTAAGGCAGAGCTGCCCCTTGCAGCCTGGTTTCTGGATCACTAGTATCCAGGCACCTAAGGCAGGTCCACGAATCAGTGCTGTAGCCAGCTGGCCATGTGATTCTGAGGATACTAGAAACAGACAACCCAAAGGGAGTACTAGAAACCAACATTTGGCAATGGATTAGCAGCAGATAGGGGAAAGGGCGGAAAATCCTGCATAGCCATCTCCAACCTTTGGAAAATAGGTAACAATGCAGCCGGCAAGTGGTTCAGCTCTGCTGACCTTACTGGGTGTCTTGGTAGCACTGTTACTCTCTGGCCCTGGTCTCCCTGCCTCTAATGGGAAGCCTGGGCTTACCTGGAGGATGAGGTCTCCTTCCTGAAGCCCACTGTTCTGGGCAGCCAGGCCCGAATCTGTGATGTGCTTGATGAAGATCTGACTGCCCAGTTTGACCCCAAAATCTGTGGGAGGAGGCGGAAAACTGAGGCAGGGCCTGGGGTCTAGGCTGCCAGGGGCTCTCAGATCCCAGCCTTTTCACCTGCTCTCTACCACCCTGCCTTCCCGGCTGCTGTCCTAAGGGGACGGGGCAAGCTTCAGCATTTCCAGCGGGCATTCTCCACCTCAGGTATCTGTCAGCAGGTGACAGCAGACCTGGTGCCCCATAGCTGGAGATGCAACACACGAGCACCAGGTGGTGCCAAGAGCTGGGAAGATGGAGAAATCAGGGAGGTGGGGAAGTGGCCTTGGTGGGAAGGGGGGAAGCCATTTGGGACGAGGTGGTCAGGGGACAGCCTCTCTACAGGGGTGATGTCTGAGCCAGGTCTCAGATGAAGCAAGGGAGCAAACCCTGCAAGGGTCTTGGGAAGGTTGTTTCAGGTGGGAAATGGTCTGTGCAAATGCCCTGCGGCAGGGATTCTGATGTCATTGCATGGTGGTTGGCAGTAGGCACCTGAGAAAGGGCAGAGCCCGGGCTGTCCCTTCCAGACACCCTGATGACAACACCAAAAGGGCTTCGGGGTCACAATCCCCAATATTCAATGAGATCACAACGAACATTTTCAGGAGTATTAAAATTATTATGTGGGGTAGAGGTCCCAGTGCCATTTGTCACATCGTAACCATAATTCCGAGATCATGATTCTGTCCTTGAATCAAGAGGGAGTGAGAGGTCATGTCTCTCTACCTCTGTAGAGGTAAAGGTCTACTGTTCTCTACCTATGAACACCTTGACAATCTACTGATGTCATGATGTGTGAGCTTCCTGTTTCTCTAAGAACATGCCACAAATTTAGTGCGTATAATACACACAGATTTATCTCACAGTTTGAAATGGGCCTCATGGGACTTAATTCAGGTGTGGGCAGGGCTGATCCCTCCAGAGGCTCCCAGGGAGCATTGGCTCCTGCCTTTCCCAGCTTCGAGGCACCACCTGGCTTGCGGCCCCTCCCTCCACCCTCACAGCCAGCAGCTCAGCATCTCCCGTCTCTCTCTGCCTCTGATTCTCCCCCTCCCTCTTATAAGGACCCTGTGAAGACACTGGGGCCCCAGGGAATGTAGGGTCGTCCCCATCTCAGGGGCCTAGCTTAATTGCACCTGCAGAGTCCCCTCTGCCCCGTGAGATGACACGTCCACAGGTCCTGGGATAGGGCGTGGACATCTTTGGGGGCTGTTATTCTGCTGAGCACACACCATGCGCGACCAAATGTCAGGGCAGCAACGAGGCCCTTTCCCAGGGATTCCAAGACCCCCTGCCGACAACATAGCCCTAAGGCTCACCATCACTCTCTCTCTTCCGCACCAGCACGGACTTCACGGGCCGCATTTGCACGTCCTGCCGTGGCAGCCGCTTGAAGCCGGACACCAGGGCCAGCCCGTTGGCCTCGGAGCCGCCACCTGGGCTCCTGCGCCCGCGGCTGCTGGCCCGGCTCCGGCGACCTGCTCTTGGCCGACGGGAGCGCTCGCCCCAGGAGCGGCCAGAGCCGCTAGACGTGTCCCCCTCGTAGCCCCGGCCGTGGTCAGCCTCCTCCAAACGCCGCAGCCTGTCTTCCTCATCTGAGTCCTGGTGTCCCGGGGCAGAAGTGACCTTGGTGGCAGGCACCTGGACTTTCCGGGGACGCTTCACCGTCTGTTCAGGGAGGCAAAGATGGGTGGGGGGCCAGTTCAAGGCTCTGGCCCATCCCCTGGGCAGCCCTGGGGGACTCTGGTTCCTCTGAGCCTCAACATCCAAGCTATGAAATGGGGACACAATTCCATTGGCTTGGGGGAAGCTTATTCATTTGCCCATGGGCAGCATGATCGGGGATTGGGGATGGGGTGGGGGACTCAGCCAGGACAGAGGTGCTGCTGGCAGGAGCTGCCCCTCCCACTCACAATGTTGGCCATCTTTGTGCAGGTCTTGAGTATCTGAATGGCGAAGGTGGAGGTAACACTCTCCATGGAGACCCCATTCACCATGACAATCTGGTCCCCTGTCCTGAGGGAGAAGGCCAGGTCTCAGGGAGGAGGCCTTGCTGGGAGCCCCTCTCCCCAGGCCTTCCCTGAGGGCCCCTGGCAGGTACCCCCAGCTCTACAAGGCCTGGTTCCAAACCATCAGTGTCCCCAGGCTCACAAAGACATCCTTCTGGGCCTCAGTTTCCTCATCTGTAAAGTGGGGCTGATCAAAGAACCCACATAATAATGAAATGCAATTGTAGAACAGAAACGGCAATTGCGGCTGGCATCTCCATACCGCCTTACTTTTTTCTCTAGGCCCCCCTCTTCATGCTTTTCTTCCCTTCTCTCTCTGTTTCACACTCTATTTCTCTCTGAAGCTGGCCCCCGATTCTGAGTATCACATCACCTGTCAACCACTCGGGCCCAAGAACCATTTTTCCCAAAATAACTCCCAGGAGCCTCCTGCCCCCAAGACCTCAGGATACTGGGTCACTCTCCCTCCAGCCAAAAAGAGGTTTCTAGGATATTTGTTCCAGGAGCGTTCCAGGGCTACCATAACCCCGAGAACACAGTCAGTCATGCTGCCAGCTTCCAGTCCTGTGTTGTCAGGGCTGGGAGGTGCCAGGCACATTTTAGCCTCCAGACTCTGGACCATATAGGTCCCTCTTCTTGACACACCTGCCCCCCTGTAACCCAGCTGCCTTGACACTCACTGTAGCCAGCCCTCAGCCGGCCCTCCAGGCACCACATCGGACACAACCACAGATCCACCGGACCGGTCTCGGCCACCAGAGATTGCGATGCCAAAGCCTCGGCGGGGGTCCTGAGAGGGGATGAGAAACAGAACGCGATTCTGCTTTTCACTGGGACAAAGGCCATCCTACGGGGACCGGCCCACTGTTTTTGTGGGCGCCCATGCAGGGAGAGGGAGGCCCCACCTTGCTGATCGTGGCAGTGTACTGTTCCCAGATGGTCAGCTCCTCCATGTCCAGCACCTGGAGGGGGGTGGCAGGGAAGGTGGCTGTGAGGATTCAGGGGTCTCCATACCTGGGTGGGGAGCCTAGTTCTGACACTCTCCTGGCCCAAGCCTGTGGGATGGTTGCAATGTCTCCTGAGACCTCAGTTTTTTCATCTGCAAAGTGGACTTAAGTCAGTGGTTCTCAACCCAGAACTGTTCTGCCTCCTCCAGGGGACACTGTGTGGTATCTGGGATCATCTGTGGTTGTCACAACTGGGTGTGCTCCTGGCATCGAGTGGGTGGGGGCTAGGGATGCTTCTCAAATTCCTTCAGTGCACAGGACAGACCCCACCATAAGGAATCATCCATGGGCTTCCCTGGTGGTACAGTGGATAAGAATTCGCCTGCCAATGCAGGGGACATGGGTTTGATCCCTGGTCCAGGAAGATTCCATATGCCATGGGGAGCAACTAAGCTCGTGCACTACAACTACTGAGCCCACGCATCTAGAGCCTGTGCTCTGCAACAAGAGAAGACACCTCAGTGGGAAGCCCGTGCAGCACAATGAACAGCCCCTGATTGCCGCAACTAGAGAAAACCCGCGCATAGCAACAAAGACCCAGAGCAACAAGAAATACAGAAAAAAAAAAGAAAAATGATCCTTTCCCAGATGTTAATGGTGCTGAACTGTAATGGAAATAGAGAAGGGGCAAGTCCTTGTTGCTTTCCCTCTGGGAGATCTGACTCGATGCCTAGTGGGCATCGAGCAAAGCCCACAGGCACAAGGGACTCACTCTGCTCCAGACCCGCAGGCCTCCTCGCCATTCCTCCAACACGCCAGGCCCGGTCCTGCCCCAGGACCTTTGCACACACTTTCTCCTCTGCCTGAAACTCTCGTCCACCAGATCTCTACCTGGCTTCCTCCCTCACTTCCTTCTCCCAGCCACCCAGTCTGCAACCGGCCCCTCCCCACCCCACAACAGACCAGTTTATCCACCTCATCCTGATTCCCAGTTCACAGAACCTGTGATCCCTTGACATTCTCTGAATTTTAAAAATCTGGTCACTGTACTTCTCCCTCTAGAATGTCTGCTTCGGAGGGCAGAGATTTTTATCTGCCTCGGATTCTATCTATGGAATGATTAAATGAAGTGCTTCCTTTGCGCCAGGCTCTTTGCAGTAAGATCTCATTTAATCTGCTCACTAACAGGTGTTCTGTTAACAGATAGTCTATTATTCATCTGTTATATGATTTTTTTCCAGTAGTCATGTATGGATGTGAGAGTTGGATCATAAAGAAGGCTGAATGCCGAAGAATTGATGCTTTTGAACTGTTTGGAGAAGACTCTTGAGAATCCCTTGGACTGCAAGGAGATCAAACCAGTCAATCCTAAAGGAAATCAACCCTGAATATTCATTGGAAGGATTGATGCTGAAGTTGAAGCTCCAATACTTTGGCCACCTGATGCGAAGGGCTGACTCATTGGAAAAGACCCTGATGCTGGGGAAGATCGAAGGCAGGAGGAGAAGGGGACGACAGAGGATGAGATGGTGGGATGACATCACCAATTCAATGGACATGAGTTTGAGCAAGTTCTGGGAGATGGTGAAGGACAGGGAAGCCTGGCGTACTTGCAGTCCATGGGGCTGCAAAGAATCAGACACGACTGAGCGACTGAACAACAATCACAGATGAGGAAAGCTGGGTCCAGAGAGGGAAAGTCACTTGCCAAGACAACAGAGCAATTGGAGCGTAGGGGTGGAGAGGCGTGGCTTCTGTTATTTTCAAGTCCAGGGTACAGAGGAGATCAGAGGCTTTGGGAATAGAAGTCACGCAGCCAACAGAAGGGGGTATGTGGCCCACACCTATCCCTTACTTCTATCTGGATGTGCTGCTGCCCCTGGGGGGCCTTGTAGAAATGATGCCCCCTCCCCACACAGCATAGCAGGTGTCGGGGGATTCCCTGTGCAGTGTGTGGTGTTTCCCTGCCTTTTCTTAGAGGTTCCTGGGAGAGCAGCATTCCAGGCTCCAGGGAGGTAGGAGGCCCTAGGAGAAGAGGGAAACAAAGCCAAGGGCGGGGCCTCATGAGCCCTCCTGGGAGCTGGGTCTGCTTTGCACCACCAAGATTCAAATCCTTCAGTGTGCACTTGACTGGCTGTGGTGGTACTTCTCCAGCCTCATCTTCCCCATCTGTACAATGGGTACCTCCCTCACCCCCGCTGCCCCATCTTTCAGTGCTGAGGTGTGAGAAGGGGGCCTGGAGTCTCCCACAAATAGCAGTAGGAGCCTCTGGAGGGACGGCAGTGGTTGTAGTGAGAAGTAATAATAATGATCTTTCTCCTCTGTGTAACATTAATAAGCAGCACTATTTCATGAGCTGCCAGCAAGCACTATGCAGTACCCATTCCTTTACTCCTGAGTGACCTCAGGAAGCGGCACTGCTTCTATTCCTGCCTTCCTGCTTCACAGGGGAGGAAAAGGAGGCCCAGAGAGGTTCAGTAAAGTACTAGAGGTCACACAGCACTACGTGAACCCTGGCAGTCTGTCCCACGCCTTTGCTCTCAACCACCTGGTCCCAGCACCCTTCTGTTCTTTTTTTTTTTTTTCCCCTTCTAAACATTTTTCGGAACTAAATCTTTTCACTTGCTCTGATTTTATGTTTGGTGTCATTAAATGATCCCCTTGCATTTTGAGTTCCTGGCTCTATTTTAAGAATCAGCCCCCAGGGAATCACAGCCCTCAGGGGGCAGGCGCAGGTGGCCATGGCTTGTTCTGGCTCGTGCAGGTTCGCCTCCACGGATACTGGCAGGCTTTCTGACACCCATAGGGTCACACCGAACCCCGCAGCCCACCTCAGCTTAGTTCACCCCCAACCTTTCCCCGGCTGACTCCTGTGCCTGGACACCCTCCCAATATGCATACAGCTGTCCCCTGACACTTGGGTCTCAGCTCAAATGCCACCTCCCCAGGAAGACCTCCCAGACTAGCCAATCTTCTCTGGCTGGCATGCTACCACTCCTCTGCTCTATTGATTAGGTTTTACTCATGGCTTCCAAAACCATCTTCAATTACCCTGTTTAATCATCAATTTGTGATTTCTGATCTTTCTTCTTGGGTGTGAAGGCTAGGCGGGGCTGTCTCTCTGGGTACTTTGCTGATTGGTCCACCAATCAACCTCCCTTCCAGGCTTTTACACATGCTGTACTCCCTGGCAAACTCCTATTCATCCTTCACAGCCCCAGGGGCAGTGTCTCTTCCTTCAGGAAATAAGTCCTCAACACCCCCCCAAGACACATACATTTCTTGCCTCTGATTATTGAGGCCTGGGAGGTCCCAGTCCACCTGTCTCCCTTAAACCCCTGAGTCTGGGGATTCCTGGTAGTCAGGGTTGGGGGTCCTGGGACCCCATCATTGTCCCCACAGGACAGCGTGTGTGGGGAGTTTGCGGAATGCACTAATGGTAGAATAAAAGGCTGATTTTCCCAGGAACTCCACCAGGTTCTCTGGGAGATAGTGGAGGACAGAGGAGCCTGATGTGCTGCAGTCCACAGGGTCGCAAAGAGTAAGACACGACTTAGCGCCTGAACAACCACCACCACCTGCAGGTACGTCCAGAGTTCCTAGCCTCCTCAGCCCCGCCCCCCTCCAGGTGAGCTCCGAGGGGGCGGAGCCCGCGCCTACATCCCCGCCCCTTGCCACGCGCGGGACAAAAACACCGGAGACTAGAGGCCTCCGGAGGGGACTGGGCTTACCGAGTCACACCGGCCCAGGCACGTGGTTGCCAGGCTGCTGATCACTCTCCCCCTCCCCGCCCCCACCTCTGGGAACCACAGCGGGGGTCGGAGTGGGGGAGGGGAGGGGACCACAAATACTCGAGTTGAGGACGGGATTCTGGGAGCTGCTGCTTGCTGCCTGGAAGGAGAAGGAACTTCCCGGCCCTAGAGCCTCGGGTGGTCTGGCCTGGGGCCAGCCACAGATCTCCCGAGCCTGTTCACCTGTTTACCCCTCTGGGGCCCGACCTGAGACGCAGAAGGGTGGGTGTGACAAAGTCGGTTCAAGCTCCAACACTGGAGAACGAAGCACACCCCACTCGCCACAGGGCCACGGGGATTCCCTGCCCCAGCCCCGATCGGCCTGCCCGATGCAGCAAAACTGGACTCTCAAGCCAGATCCCCCAAGTTAACAACTCTGTATACAGTAGACACTCAATAAATGGTGATCCCCTCTTCCACAGCCTCACTGCCTTCGCCAAAGCCGTTCCAGCCCACATAGTCCCTGCCTACGTCCCACCCTTAGTGCTCAAGCTCAACTCGGCCCATCCCCCTGGGAAACTGCACACCTACTATGTACGAGGAGCATTTTCCCCCCCTCCTAGGATCCTCCCCACGCCCTTCTATAAAGTGACCATCACCCACTTTATAGACGAGGTTCTCAAAGGCGTGGACTCACTGGCTGGCTCAAAGTTACACAGAAAAATCGGAATTTGAACACCGGTCGGCCTGCTAAGGGACTTCCCAGGTGGCGCTGGTGGTAAACATCCCGACTGCCTATACAAGAGACAGAAGAGACGCGGGTTCCATCCCTGGGTCGGAAAGATCCCCTGGGAAGCAGACCCGGGGCAGAGGGAGCCCCCGGAGGCACGCTGGAGGCCAGTGGGCGCAGACACTCTCCCCTTGCTAGCCTCCACATTCTCCTGGGCCTCAATTTCCCCATCTGTTACCTAAGAAGGGGGTAATCTGGGGTCCCGGGTCCCGGTCCCAGCCCCGACCCCACCTCGGTCCCCTTCCCCCTCCAGCCCTCCGCGGGCTACTCGCCTGGAATCTCACCGCCATAGTCCACCCTGGGGGCTGTCCAGCGCCTCTGGGCCAGGGCGGGGGGCCTAGAAACAGTCAAAACTGGACCCCACCCTGGCGGCTGGGGAGGGTCGCGGCGAAGCAGGTGTCCAGCACTTGCCCTCCTCCCGCCCGCTCCGCCGCCAGGGCTGCACCTGCACCTCTTCCTCCTCTGAGTCCCCTCCCGGCCCCGCCTCTGTCCCGACACGCCTCCGGGACGCCGCCAAGGCCGCCTTCGCTCACACCCTGCCACCCCTCCTAATACAGGATCCAGGCCCTGTGGTGGGAATTCCAGGCCGTGTTTTCCGCCCAGCTGCGCACTAGCCGGCGGCCGGGTTGGAGACCTGCCCGGAGAGGCTGCAAGGAAGACCAGGCAGGGATTAAAGCCGCGTTTGGAACGGAGCCTGCGTTTTGGAAGGTTTTCCATCCAGGAAAACCAATGCGTGTTGGATTCTGTAGAGAGACGTGTTATGGTTAGGAGCTAGCCAAGGTTCAGAGACCTCCCAAGAGTAGGGCTGATCTTTCTCGGTCACCTCATCTTCAGCAAGTTCACCCGATTTTATTTGATTTTTTGATTTTTGGGAGTTTATTTTAGAGAGGAAACTGAGGCCCAGAGAAACCTGGGGTGGGGTGAGGGGTATGGACTTTCTGAAGGTGTAGGCTGATATGAGACTTCCCTTTTGATGTCCCCTACAGTGGAGGATCCAGAAGGTGCACAGCGGTCACCTCTGGGCCTGGCCAGAATCCAGTGTTTTCAGCCTGTCTTCACACCTAGCCCTGGGTTGGGTCCCCAGCTGGGAAGGGCGCTCAGCGGGGACAAGGAAATTCTTTAAGATTCTTGGAGTAAAGGTCTTGCTTCTTTCTCCACCCCTTGACTCACCCTCAAGGGACCTGTCTAGGAATAATTGGACCAGAGCCAGAAACCCTCTACCTGGGGGTGTGGAAGGGAGAAAGTCACCTGGGTAGGTGGAGCCACCATTGGCTCTGCCCTCACATTCCTTCTTGCTTAAAAAAAAATAGAGCCTGAGGCTCAACTGTTTCCTTGTCCCACCCAGGTCAAGGTTGAAGGGGCAAATCTGGGCATAGACACCCCTTCCCAGCCTCACCCAATCAAGACTGGGCAGAAAGAAGCTCCAGATTGTGGGAAGAGGGGAGGCAGAGGGGAAAATTAGGGATCAGGGAAGTCTTCCTGGAGGAGGGGGCATTGCCACTGGGGTTTAGAAGGTTGAATATTGCTGTTGTTGGTCAGTCACTAAGTTGTGTCCGACTTTTTGCCACCCCATGGAGTGCAGCATGCCAGGCTTCCCTGTCCTTCACCATCTCCCTGAGTTTGCTCAAACTCATGTCCATTGAGTCGATGATGCTGTCCATCAATCTCGTCCTCTGTCATCCCCTTCTCTTGCCCTCAGTCTTTCCCAGCACCTTTTCCAATCAGTCAGTTCTTCTCATCATGTGGCCAATGTATTGGAGCTTCAGCTTCAGCAACAGTCCTTTCATTGAATATTCAGGGTTGATTTCCGTCAGCACTGACAGGTTTGATCTCCCTGCAATCCAAGGGACTCCCCAGAGTCTTCTCTGGCACCACAGTTTGAAAGCATCAGTTTGTGATCAGCTTTTCTTTATGGTCCAACTCTCACTTCCATACATGTCTACTGGAAAAATCAGCTTTGACTATACAGACCTTTGTTGGCAAAGTGATATCTCTGCTTTTTGATACACTGTCTAGGCTTATCACAGCTTTTCTTCCAAGGAGCGAGTGTCTTTTAATTTCATGGCTGCAGTTACTGTCTGCAGTAATTTTGGAATCCAAGAAAATAAAGTCTCACTGTTTCCATTGTTTCTCCATCTATTTGTCATGAAGTGATGGGACCAGATGCCATCATCTTAGTTTTTTGAATGTTGAGTTTTAAGCCAGCTTTTTCATTCTTCTTTTTCACTTTCATCAAGAGGCTCTTTAGTTCCTCTTCACTTTCTGCCATAAGGGTGGAGTCATCTGCCTATCGGAGGTTGTTGCTATTTCTCTTGGCAATCTCAGTTTCAGCTTGTGATTCATCCAGCCCAACAAGAAGGTTGGATAAGAATTTGCCAAATGTGCAAGAATACAGTCAAATCCTTTGAGGCCCCCAAGGTTGATATCTCACCTCTCCCCAAAACACTAAAGATCCCAGTTAGCCAAAATTTACCCCTCAAGGGTGCCCAAAGTCTTCCAAGGCAATAACCCTTTTTAAGAGCCCCCTTCTAAGGACGTATTTGGACCCTCATAAGTAAATCAGTGTTAGTTGCTCAGTCATGTCCGACTGTTTGCAACCGCATGGACTGTAGCCCACCAGGCTACTCTGTCCATGGAATTCTCCAGGCAACAATGGAGTGGGTAGCCATTCCCTTCTCCAGGAGATCTCAACCCAGGGATCAAATCCAGGTGTCCTGCATTGCAGGCAGATTCTTTACCATCTGAGCCAACCTCAGCCTTTTCCGATGTGACCTTGGGCCACCAGCGGGTGACCTTGGGCCAAACACGAAATGATTTTAGGTAAAAGAAGGTCAAACTTTTTAAAAAAATAGATGTATATTTGCTTTAATGAGTTACAGGAAAAAACATAAATAAATTCTCTACTCCCACATGTATAAGGAATTCGTGGCTGCGATTACTGGGGAGGAGTTACTGATTAGGATGTAGGTCTGGCAAAATCAGACAAGCGGGCTGCTTAAGGAGTGTTAGCTTTGCTGCAACCACTGTTACACAGGTATCCACGTGCCCATTTGCAGCTGAGAAAACTGAGACCAGACGTGTCAAGTAGTGGGCCCAACTAGAAGAGCTGGGTTTGGCTCTGTTTGATGCCACACCCCTCACTCTATATGTAGGGTGATTTACCCCTCACTCCCCCTCGAAACCCCACTTTAATATCTGAAGACATGTTTAGTAGACACTGTTGGCATTGAGTGGGCTTCCCAGGTGATTTAGTGGTAAAAAATCCACCTGGCAATGCAGGAGATGTAGGTTCCATCCCTGGGTCAGGAAGATCCCTTGGAGGGGGAAATGGCAACCCATTCCAGTATTCTTGCCTGTAGAATCCCATGGACAGAGGGAGCCCAACAGGCTACAGTCCATGGGGTCGCAAAGAGTTGGACACAACTGAGCATGCACACACTCCTATTGGCACAGAGTGGACAGAGGCCGGGGATGCTGTTCACCACCGCCAAGTGCCCAGGACAGCCCCACCCCAGAGAACCATCCAGTCCCAAAAGTCAATAGTGCTGAGGTACAGAAACCCCACTTTAAAGCCCTCTAAGAAGGGGGATAACCACCCCAAGATACATGGTCTTCCTTCAGCCACCTCACATACTTCATTCCCTGTTCAAGAACACTCAGCGGCTCCCCAGTATCCATGAGATAACCTGTACTCAAATTCGGGGCTTTGGAGAAAGGTGCCTCCAGTGCTGCCTCACAGAGGGAGGGTCATTCATGCATTCATGTTCTCACCTATTCAGTCGTTCATGCAAAAAAATATTTCAAGCCCTTGTTAAGCACCAGGTGAAGGAGGAAGTGAGGGGGTAAGGAATTCCCGCCTGAAGTTGCAGTGCTGATTACCACCAGGAGGAGGCAGCGTGCACATGGCCTGAAGTGATGTTGTGGGAGGGGAGGATACTAGGAACCTGGGGGATGACCCTTCTCTGCCCCTTCTGAGCCCCAGAGGGGGAAACTGAGGCTCAAAAAGGGTGGGGACAGGGTTGAAGTCTCCCTGAGTGGTGACCATCAGGAAGGGTGGGAACCTGCAGGGAGGGAGTGGTGGTCATTCACGCCTGAGGCTTAAAGCCTCCCTGGTGGAGGCTGCTTTGCTGGGCTGCAGGAGGCGGAGGTGTTATTTGTGGTCAAACAGGTCTGACCAGAACCCAAGAATGAAGCTGCTCAGCCACCTGGCTGGGCGCTGGCTCATTCAATTACTGAGTGCCCACTGTGTACACCCAGTTCCTACGCAAGCCCTGCCCTAAAGAAGGCTGAGCACTGAAGAATTGATGCTTTCGAACTGTGGTGTTGGAAAAGACTCTTGGGAGTCCCTTGGATAGCATGGCAATCAAATCAATCAATCCTAAAGGAAATCAACCCTGAATATTCATTGGGAGGACTAATGTTGAAGCTCCAATACTTTGGCCATCTGATACAAAGAGCCGACTCATTGGAAAAGACCCTGATGCTGGGAAAGATTGAGAGCAGGAGGAGGAGAATATGAGACAGTTGGATGGCATCATCGACTCAGTGGACATGAGTTTGAGCAAATTCTAGGAGATAGTAAAGGACAGGGAAGCCTGGCGTGCTGCAGTCCAGGGGGTTGCAAAGAGTCAGATATGTCACTGAATGACAACAACAAAAGGAAGCCCAGGGCCCTCAGGGAAGATAGACGATGGTCTAATCTTCAGGTAGCAGAAATAAAATGTCCAATCTAGATTTCTGAGAGCACCTGCACAGAGACACACCTGGTCTGGGGACTCCTGGAGGGCTTCTCTGAGGAGGTGTTACTGAGATTAATAGGAGTGACCTAAGTGAGAGGGATCTGGGAGGAGGTAACAGCTAGACCTGAAGGGGGTAAGGGAGGCATCCTGGGAGAGCTGGGTGGACAGCCAGTGCAAAGGCTCTGGGGCATGACTGGGCCTAGAATGTTGGAGGAACAGTGAGGAAGACTTTGTGACTGGAACAGAGTGAGTGAGGGAGAGAGAAGGAGGAGGGGAGGGCAGGGAAGAGACAGGGGCTTCTGGCCCCAGGGAAGTTGGGACCGAGGAGGGCTATGGCAGAGGAAGGGGCCAGGGCCTGATTCAGGGGCCCACTGGCGCCCTCTGGTGGCCCACTGCTAGGCCGACAGACTGAGTGGCGGGGCCAAACCTAGGGGAGCTGCGAGCCCAAACCCAGAGGCCCTGCAAAAAAAAACAAAAACGTTTTAAATCAAGTTTTATTTTGGGAGAATTCCCTGGTGGTCAAGTGACTAGGACTCTGCGCTTTCACTGCCCAAGGGCCCAGGTTCAATCCCTGGTCAGGGAAATAAGATTCCACAAGCCGCGATGCCAAAAAAACCAAGACATTTTATTTTGGACCTTTTAATTTATTTTATTTTATTTATTTAATTTTGGCCGTGCCTCTAGTGGGATCTTAGTTCCCCGACCAGGGATTGAACCCAGGTCCTCGGACAATGAAAGAGGGGAGGCCTAACCACTGGACCAACAGGGAACTTCCTGGACCATTTTTAAATTGACAGAAAAGCTGATGTAATTCAGAGAGTCCCCCTATGCTTCTCACCCAGTTTCTCCCAACATCATTTTACATGACCACGATGTACCTGCCAAAACTAAGAAACCACAGTCTCATCACCACGAACTACACTCCAGGCTGCGTTCAGCTTTTACTGCCCCAGGACCTCGTTTAGCATCGCACAGCATGTCCGGTCCACACATCTCCTCGGGCTCCACTCCCCCTTGCTCCATGGGCCTTTCCAGTCTGGAGACCAGGCAGGGGTTTTGCACGCTACTCCTCATTTGGGGTTTGTCCAGTGCTTTCCTTGTGCCTGGACTGGGGTTATGGGTTCAGGCAGAGGGCATGGGAGGAAGGGCAGATTCTGGGGTGCGGCCGACTTGTGGATGCTCACAGCACTGAGGTATGTCCCAGCAGTTGGCACCGTGAGGGCGCTGGAGCACCTTGGGGAGAGCACTTTGATGTTGGAAGGAGGGGGGTGAAGACCCTTCTGGGGGCAGCTGCAGGGGGGCTCACAGAGTGTGTTCCCCGATCGCCTGCCTCCTGGGTGCGAGGAGGCCCACCGCAGGGGGCAGAGCAGTGCCTGTTGCGAATCCCAGCCTCTCTGCCTCCAGCCTCAGTTTTCTCATCTGTATAGTGGGACCTGCTTCTGCCTGTGAGCGCTGTGATTGGGAAGGTTCACAAACTAAAGCAGCTGGCACACAGCAGGTGCACAGAAAGGTTCACCTGGGCTCTCTGTGGCTCCATCCCAACTTGGGTCAGGAGGAGGGAAATAAGCTCCTAGTAGGAAAAAATGAAGTGAATTATGGTGTCCCCCAGGGCTGGACAGGGATCACCCACAGAAATGTCAACTTTGAGGTTTCATCCTTTGGTGCAATGGCTGAGGGAAGCACCCACACCCCTGATACCTGCATCCCTGTCTCCTGTCTGGCTTTTGCACCTGTGCCCCCGCCAGCTGCCCCCACCACGTCCCATGAAAGGTCCCTTGTGACCCCCAGTTCGCTAGGGGTCTTATCTGCTTTGTGACTGAGCCAGCCACAGCTGGAATCCGTCCTTCTGAAGTGCAGAGTACTGGTCTTTCTACTCTGCTCAGAATCTTAGGTGGTTCCCCATGAGCTATTCATTCCTTTATGGAGCACCCACTGCACACCAGGCCCTATACTAGGAACTCAGGACACTGCAGAGGTAGAGCTCACAGACTTTCAGAACAGATATGCAGTAATTGTCTGAGGGACTTCCCTGGCTGCCCAGTGGTTAAGGCTCTGAACTTCCACTGTAGGGGATGCGGGTTTGAGCCCTGGTCAGGGAACAAATATCCCACATGTTGTATGTCTCGACCAAAAGAAATAAATAAACAGAACAGTGTCAGCAATTAGCGTGTGGCTAAAAAGCTGTGGCTTTAGCTCAAGAACATTCCACAGTTCCCTAGCCTTTGGTCAAGGATATTTATTGAGCATCTGATCAATGCCAGGCTCTTGGCACTCTTCTTAGTTATCTGTGCTTCTTATGGTCTTCAAATTATTTTACATCCCTGTAAATTACCGGAATGGCTTCCCTGGAGGCTCAATGGTAAAGAGTCCACCTGCCAATGCAGGAGACTTAGATTCAATCCCTGGGTTGGGAAGATCCCCTGGAAGAGGAAATGACAACCCCCTCCAGTATCTCCCCTGGGAAATCCCATGGACAGCGGAGCCTGGAGGGCTACAGTCCATGGGGTTGCAAAAGCATCAAACACGACTTAAGGACTTCACAACAGCAAAGTTACAGGAAACTGGTAACATTGCAAACGATTCTTGTCCATAGACATATAAATGAATTTTGTCCTGTGGAGACTGTTGATTATTGTCCTGTGGTTATTGACCAGTTTTATAACTATTTGTTATTTCATTTCAGCCTTGATTGCCTGTGTGTGTTCTTTCTTAATAGTCTCTCCTTTAAACAAGCTGTAAGATCTTATTAGTTCACATATTAATTAATGAGTTAAGTAAACTCATAAAGCATTGTTTATTTTTAAATATATATTTTTGTTTATTTGGCTGCACCAGGTCTTAGTTGCAGCATGTGGGATCTAGTTTACTGACCAGGGGTCGAACCCAGGCCCTCCGCACCAGGAGCATGGAGTCTTAGCCACTGGACCACCAGGGAAGGCCTTGTTTGTTTTATATTAGAGTATAGTCATGCTTTTATATTTTTTTGAAAAAAAGAAAAAAAATCCCTTACTCCATTACACTGAAAGCCTTCACTCTAGCATCCAAGGCTCCTCCCTCAAGAAATTTCCACCTACTCCCTCTTACCTGTTAACATCTTCAAGTCCCAGAACATTCTTCCCACTTTTCTTCCTAATCACCCTGAACCCTGTCTTTCATATGTCAGCAAATGCTCTTAGTTCTCCCTAAAATGTGTCCAGAATCCTCCCACTTCTTTCTCCTTCTGAGCCTCCACCTGGTTCACCCCATCCTCGCCCACCTGGACCAGCAGAGTCCACTCCTCCAGGTCCCTGGTTCCACCCTCACCCTCCACAGTCTGTCCTCCCTGCAGCAGCCACCAGAAGGCAACAGTGAGCGCCAGAGTCAGGCCCCACCCCTCCTCTGCTCACAGCTCTCCAGGTCCCCCACCTCTCAAAGCATAAAAGCCAAAGTCCTTCCGGAGGCTCACAATGTCCTGCAGGACCTGCCCCGTCCCCTCCAGGCCTTCCCCCGTGTCTCTTTCTCTCCCCTCTGTCCATCCACAGAGGCCTCCCAGCTGTTCTACCAGGCACAATCCTGCCCCAGGGCCTTTGCACAGGCTGTGTTTTGCGCTTGGAATGCCCCTCCCCCAACTACTCCATTCAAGTCTCTGCTCAAATGTTCCCTTCTCAATGAGTTCACAAAATTACAAGACGTCTGTTCCTTGGAAGAAAAGCTATGACAAACCTAGACAATGTATTAAAAAGCAGAGATATTACTTTGTCACCCTGAGCCGACAAAGCTATGGTTTTTCCAATAGTCATGTATGGATGTGAGAGTTGAACCATAAAGAAGCCTGAGCACTGAAGAACTGATGCTTTCAAATTGTGATGGAGATGACTCTTGAGTCCTTTGGACTGCAAAGAGATCCAACCAGTCAATCCTAAAGGAAATCAACCCTGAATATTCATTGGAAGGACTGATGCTGAAGCTGAACTTCCAATACTCTGGCCACCTGATGCGAGGAACTGACTCATTGGAAAAGACCTTGATGCTGGGAAAGATTGAAGGCAGGAGGAGAATGGGGCATCAGAAGACAAGATGGTTGGATGGCATCACTGACTCAATGGACATAAGTTTGAACAAGCTCCAGGAGATAGTGAAGGACAAGGAAGCCTGGCATCCTGCCAGGGGTCCATGGGGTCACAAAGAGTCGGACATAATGGAGCAACTGAAAAGCAACGAGTTCTCCCCTGATCTTTCTACTTAAGATTGTGAAATACCTCCCTGCCTGTTTTACTCCTATCCCTGCAACCCAATCCAGTACTCTTGCCTAGAGAATTCTGTGGACAGAGGAGCCTGGTGGGCTGCTGTCCATGGGGTTGCACAGAGTAGGACACGACTGAAGTGCATTGGAGAAGGAAATGGCAACCCACTCCAGTGTTCTTGCCTGGAGAATCCCAGGGATAGAGGAGCCTGGTGGGCTGCCGTCTATGGGGTCGCACAGAGTCGGACACGACTGAAGTGACTTAGCAACAGCAGCAGCTGTACCTCTTTCATTTTTTTTTTTTTTTTTCTGTAATACTGACCCTCTTCTAACCCAGGATATAGTTTACTTCCTCATTGTCTCTTGTTTCTTGTCTGTCTTCCTCCACCGAAACACAAGCCCCACAAGAGCAGGGCTCTTTGTTTCTCTTGATTGCCCCCTGAATCCCCAAGGCCGGGGACACAGCACACAGTAGTGGGTGCTCCTTAAATGCAGGTTCATTCCCTGGGCAGCCCCTCCTCCCAGTCCTGATCCCGGCTAACCTCAGCCCATTCCAAAGGGTGTCAGGCTCCGCCTTGAGCAAACACAGCTTCCCTGGCACCAGGCCAGACCTGAGGAGGAAGAACAGGAACCCAGACTCCCGCAGTGGACTTTCCTCAGAACTGGGGCCACAAGGAAGCCCTGAGCCAGGGAGGGAGGACTCTAACAAGATGCTGAAACTGGGGTGTTGGCTGGTAGGGGGGCTTAGGCAGCCCCCACCCCTCCCCCGCTCTCCGCATTTTCACTCCTATCAGGCTGACAACCGTACTTTCCTGTGCAGCCCAGGGCAGGTGGCTGCCCCTCTCTGAGCCTGGATTTGACCTCTGCAAAACAGGAAGGCAATGAGATGCTGCCGCTGGTCTGGCATTCTGATTTTGGGGGGGCAGTTTACCCTGCCCCTTGCGTGATTGGGAATTTATTACGTGCTCTACCATATGCTATTTTCAGCAGCCCTGTGACATGGTGTCTCTATACCCATTTCACAGAGTGGAAAACTGAAGTCAGAGCTCTCTGATGCCATGGGGTTTTCTCTCTCCAAACCCCAGCAGAGGTATATTCCCTCCTAATTCCTCAGACCCTGAATCTTAGCATCTCTGTTTCCCAGGAGTGACTCCAAATGCCAGCCGCCCCCACCCCGTACCCTGCAACTGGGACGCTCATGCATTCTGAGCCCCAGAGGGCCCTCTTCATCTCGGACAAAGAGCTTTGAGGTGCAATCAGACACTTGGCTGGCTAGGACGCACTCTTTGTCCTGCACTTTTTTGGGAGAAAATGACCCAGAAAAGCTCCTGCCATGGGACTTCTGTCTTCTTGGGGGTCTAATCTTCCTTTGCCTGGAAACCATCCTGGCTTCTTGCCCACAGTCTGCTCTGCAGACTCTTGTGGCCATCATCCACCCACTCATTGCTTCATTTCTCCGTAGGAAGATTTCAGCCAGAGAAGAAATCGAGATAAGGAGATAAGCCCTCCTCCCCCAGGACCCTTGTCGCCCCCGGCTCCAGCAGCAGGGGTTGGGGGAGACGAGATGCAACTGTCTGAAAACTTGGGGGCCTCTTAAGAAGTTCCAGGAGGTCCAGATACCAACCAGGTGCCAGTTTGTCTCACCTGCCACTTCCCTGCCAGCCTCCCCTCCTCAATTTGGGGGATCAGTGGCCAACTGGTACCCCCTCAGCCTCCCTGAAAGAGCCTGGGCCCACAATGACCCTCTGAAGTCTGTGGCTGTGGCGTCCTGGGCAGGCTGCCAGGGGCAGTAACTGCCGGCCAGATAATCCCTTAGAAACTATGTCAAATGCCCACACAGGAGTGTCGGTTTCCTGCCTTCCCAGGAGCCTGGTGGTGGGGGGAGGTGGCAGGGGGCCCGGGACCTTGTGGGGGGAGCCCCATTTGGACAGTACCTTTGGGGTGGTAGGCCGATCGGGCTGGGGGACTCACCTGTCTAGGAGGCTGGGTGGCCTCTGGGCAGGCAGCAGCAGTCAGGGCCTGGATGTCCGCCTGGCATCGGGGGCAGGGAGGGGACCTGAGGCTTGGGCTCTGGCTTGCCCACTTGTTTGCCCAACTTCTCCTCTCTGTGGTGGCCACAGACTGGCCGGTCCCGTGCCAGGTGGAACCAGCAGGGCGACAACCACAAGCCGACTGGCAAGAGTGAGAGAGACCTGGTTGGGTGTGTGGCTCTGTCGCAAGGTGCGCTCACGTGGGAGCTGCTGGCCTTAACCCCTGACCGCCCGGAGGCCAGGGATGCCCAGTCCCACCCAACTTGCGCTGGCTACCGCCAAGCCCTTGGCATCAGCAAGAGATGGGCCCATGTGGCAGGTGGAAGACACTGGTAGAATAAATTCAGAACTGAGTGAATGAATGGTGCACCCCCGCCTGTACCCCCCCGTG
>NW_011495051.1:2780288-2780622 GCF_000754665.1 Bison bison bison | reverse complement strand
CCTTCCTCCAGGCACTGTCTCACATCTGGTGGAGGGACCGCTCCTTCTCTTCCTGAGGATCTGAGCACAAAATCTGCTTCTCTACCCCAACATGAGTGGCAGGATCCCTACTCTGAGAATTTTCTATCACCTCCCAGCTGGGCAGCTTTGGGCAAGTCACCGGGGCCCCCTCAGTTTCTTCTCCTCAAAAAATGGGAACAGAGACTTCCCTGGCAGTCCGGTGGTTAAGACTGTGCTCCCAATACAGGGGGTGATGGGTTGGATCTCTGGTCAGGGAACTAGAATCCCAGGTGCCACACCTTGCGGCCAAAACAAAAAAATCACCCCCCCCCCC
>NW_011495051.1:2777397-2780073 GCF_000754665.1 Bison bison bison | reverse complement strand
CCCCCCCCCCCAAAAAAGAAACAACATGAAACACTGGATAGCAGCTATCCTACAATAAAAACCAGCAAGCACAAAATGTTCAAAAATGGAAACAACACTGGCCTCTGCTCCTAGGGCTGTTTCCTTGAGTAACTGAACGAATGTTGGTCCATAAAGTGCTCAGAGCTTTGCTGGGCACACAGTAGGGCAGCACTTTCTAATCTCCACCCACAGGTGGCTGGTCTGAATGAATGAGAGCTGGGTGAGATACACACAGGATTTGGAAGAGCTGCTCTGCAGAAAAGAACCTAAAATAGTTCATTAGTTTTACACATCGATTCCTTGTAGAGATGACAATGGTTTTGAATGTACTGGGTTAAATGAAATATATTGTTAAAAGTAATGTCACCTGCTTGTTTTATTTTTATTTATTTTTGGACATGCCCCATGGTATGTTGGATCTTAGTTCCTTGACCATGGGATGAAACCCACACCCCCTACATTGGAAGTGTAGAGTCTTAACCACTGGACCACCAGGGAAGTCCCAGGTTTTTAAAATTTCTTAAGAATGTGGTCGCTCAGTTCAGTTTAGTTGCTCAGTCGTGTCCGACTCTTTGCGACCCCATGAATCGCAGCACGCCAGGCCTCCCTGTCCATCACCAACTCCTGGAGTTCACTCAGACTCACGTCCATCGAGTCAGAGGATGCCATCCAGCCATCTCATCCTCTGTCGTCCCCTTCTCCTCCTGCCCCCACTCCCTCCCAGCATCAGAGTCTTCTTCAATGAGTCAACTCTTCGCATGAGGTGGCCAAAGTACTGGAGTTTCAGCTTTAGCATCATTCCTTCCAAAGAAATCCCAGGGCTGATCTCCTTCAGAATGGACCGGTTGGATCTCCTTGCAGTCCAAGGGACTCTCAAGAGTCTTCTCCAACACCACAGTTCAAAAGCATCAATTCTTCGGCACTCAGCCTTCTTCACAGTCCAACTCTCACATCCATACATGACCACAGGAAAAACCATAGCCTTGACTAGACGAACCTTTGTTGGCAAAGTAATGTCTCTGCTTTTGAATATGCTATCTAGGTTGGTCATCACTTTCCTTCCAAGGAGTAAGCGTCTTTTAATTTCATGGCTGGAGTCACCATCTGTAGTGATTTTGGAGCCCAGAAAAATAAAGTCTGACACTGTTTCCACTGTTTCCCCATCTATTTCCCATGAAGTGGTGGGACCGGATGCCATGATCTTCGTTTTCTGAATGTTGAGCTTTACGCCAACTTTTTCACTCTCCACTTTCACTTTCATCAAGAGGCTTTTGAGTTCCTCTTCACTTTCTGCCATAAGGGTGGTGTCATCTGCATATCTGAGGTTATTGATATTTCTCCTGGCAATCTTGATTCCAGCTTGTACTTCCTCCAGCCCAGCGTTTCTCATGATGTACTCTGCATATAAGTTAAATAAGCAGGGTGACAATATACAGCCTTGACGTACTCCTTTTCCTATTTGGAACCAGTCTGTTGTTCCATGTCCAGTTCTAACTCTTGCTTCCTGACCTGCATACAGATTTCTCAAGAGGCAGATCAGGTGGTCTGGTATTCCCACCTCTTTCAGAATTTTCCACAGTTTATTGTGATCCACACAGTCAAAGGCTTTGGCATAGTCAATAAAACAGAAATAGATGTTTTTCTGGAACTCTCTTGCTTTTTCCATGATCCAGCGGATGTTGGCAATTTGATCTCTGGTTCCTCTGCCTTTTCTAAAACCAGCTTGAACATCTGGAAGTTCACGGTTCACATATTGCTTAAGCCTGGCTTGGAGAATTTTGAGCATTACTTTACTAGTGTGTGAGATGAGTGCAATTGTGCGGGAGTTTGAGCATTCTTAGAAAACTTTAAATGCCATTTAAAATTTTACATCGCCCTGTAGTTCTACTGGAAAACACTGGGATAGGTGCTCAGTGACTAAAGAACAACTGAAAGCACATATCAACTGTGGAGCCTTTTTTGATCACATTCTCTTGCTGCTGTACAATATCTCTATTATTTTCAAAGCATTTATTAGCAGCTGAAATGCCTTGTGTATTGTCTGCTTGTTTATCTGTTTCTCCTAGATGTCTCTCTCTCTCTCTTTTTTCCTTTGTGGCCACACACGTAGCTTGTGAGATTTTAGTTCCCAGACCAGGAATCAAACCATGGCCCTTGGCAGTGAGAGCACTGTGTCCTAACCACTGGACCACCAGGGAGTTCCCTTAGATTGCTCCTCTCTGAAGTAGGAATTTGCTCTTGCTTATTCGTGTGTCCCCGTGGCATAGAACAGTGCTTGGTACATAGCAGGTGTTCAATAAATATTTGTGAAGTGAATGAATGAATGAATGGAAGGAATATGGGGAAATTTGGGGAGGGAGTGAAAGACTCTTAAGTCCCTTTTACCTGCAGGTAAAACAGGAGATGGCAAGAGTGAATGTCGACATTCTAGGAATCAGCGAACTGAAATGGACTGGAATGGGTGAATTTAACTCAGATGACCATTATATCTACTACTGTGGGCAGGAATCCCTCAGAAGAAATGGAGTGGCCATCATGGTCAATAAAAGAGTCCGAAATGCAGTACTTGGATGCAATCTCAAAAACGACAGAATGATCTCTGTTCGTTTCCAAGGCAAACCATTCAATATCACAGTAATCCAAGTCTATGCCCCA
>NW_011495051.1:2775184-2775993 GCF_000754665.1 Bison bison bison | reverse complement strand
AGGATGAGATGGTTGGATGGCATCACCGACTCGATGGACATGAGTTTGAGTAAGCTCCAGGAGTTGATGATGGACAGGGAAGCCTGGAGTGCTGCAGTCCATGGGGTTGCAAAGAGTTGGACACAACTGAGCAACTGAACTAAATTGAATGGGGATATAACAGTAGTTTTAAAAAAAGGAAACAGGGACTTCTCTGGTGGTCCAGTGGCTAAGACCCCATGGTCCCAATGCAGGGGGCCCGGGTTTGATCCGTGGTCAGGGAACTAGATCCCACACGCCTCAACTAAGACCCAGTACAGCCAAATACATAAATAAATAAATTTTTTTAATTAAAAAAAAATAAAAATCAGGTCTCTGACTTTGGGGGATATTGCATAGCACTGAGCTCGACACTTAAGAATGTTATTATTATGTATAACTAATTTTTACCACATTACAAATACACGTTATGTATCATAAATATCTTATTTTACTTATTAGTATTACTTGTCATACTATATCACTATTTATTTTTTTTTAATATATCACTATTTAATAACGTTAATATATCAAGCAACCCACTCCAGTATTCTTGCCTGGGATAATCTCACGGACGGAGGAGCCTAGCGGGCTACAGTCCATGCTGTCATAGAATCGCACACGACAGAGAGACTGAGCCCTACAGCAATATTGGCAGAAATGGCGCTGCTCTTCCATTCTCTGGGCGCGTGAGGGCGCTCGTGGAGCTCCCGGGGACTCTGACGCATGCAGGCCCCGCCCCCGAGTCCCTATTGGCGATGCGCGAAGTGCGCGATGGCGCAGCGCCTGGC
>NW_011495051.1:2772153-2775084 GCF_000754665.1 Bison bison bison | reverse complement strand
CCAACAAAGGCTCGTCTAGTCAAGGCTATGGTTTTTCCTGTGGTCATGTATGGATGTGAGAGTTGGACTGTGAAGAAGGCTGAGTGCCGAAGAATTGATGCTTTTGAACTGTGGTGTTGGAGAAGACTCTTGAGAGTCCCTTGGACTGCAAGGAGATCCAACCGGTCCATTCTGAAGGAGATCAGCCTGGGATTTCTTTGGAAGGAATGATGCTAAAGCTGAAACTCCAGTACTTTGGCCACCTCATGCGAAGAGTTGACTCATTGAAGAAGACTCTGATGCTGGGAGGGAGTGGGGCAGGAGGAGAAGGGGACGACAGAGGATGAGATGGCTGGATGGCATCCTCTGACTCGATGGACGTGAGTCTGAGTGAACTCCAGGAGTTGGTGATGGACAGGGAGGCCTGGCGTGCTGCGATTCATGGGGTCGCAAAGAGTCGGACACGACGGAGCGACTGATCTGATCTGAAAATGATTCTGAAGCTGAAGCTCCAATACTTTGGGCATCTGATGCGAAGAGCCGACTCATTGGAAAAGATTCATTGGAAAGACTGAAGGCAGGAGAAGGGGACGACAGGATGAGATGGTTGGATGGCATCACCGATTCAACAGACATGAGTTTGAGCAAACTCTGGGAGTTGGTGATGGGCAGTCTGCATGCAGTTCATGGGGTTGCAAAGAGTCCGATGCCATTGAGCATTGAGCGACTGAACAACCTGCAGGACTCAGTACTGAAGGTAATAGCCTCTATGGCCACAAGGGGGCGCCCGAAACCAGGCTACCAATCCCAGTCACGGCAGCTTTAGTTTCCATCCTGCAAAATGGGAATTTTGAGCAGGGACACGGGAGGATGAAGCCCGAGGAGCAAAAGCCGCTGCCCTATCCCGACCCTGGCCCCTCCTCTGCACTTCCAGTTGTCTGAGTCAGTGGTTCTCAAACTCTATCAGGCATCCGAAACGCCTAGAGCCTCAGCGAAAGATTATGAGTCCCCCACACCCCGAGGTTTTGATCCAGGAGCCCTAGGTGGGGCGGGACGGGCCGGAGAACCTGCATTTCTAACGAGCTCCTGGTGGATGCTGATGGGGGCAGGTCCGGGCACCTTGCTTTGAGAACCATGGATATAAATCTTTTCTCAAGGCAGATTCAAAATGAATCAGGACCAAAGAACTCCTCTTGGAGCCTTTTAGAAAAATGGTGGCAAAATACACAAAGCATATATTCACAAAGTATTCACTGGCATAGCTTGGCTGCATTCAGGACCTTCACACTGTTGTGCGACCATCCCCACCATCACCTCCAGGACTTTCTCAGCTTCCCAAACGGAAGCTCTGTGTCGATGAAACACTGACTCCTCACCGCTCCCCCACCATCTACTTCCTGTCTCTATGGATCTGACTCCTCCAGGGACCTCAGGTGAGTGGAATCAGACACTATTTGTCCTGTTTTCTGGCTTCTCTCACTGAGCATCGTGTCCTCAAGGTTCATCCATGTTGCAGTGTGTGTCAGAATCTCCTTTTTAAGGTGGAATCATATTCCATCGTATGGGTAGACCATATACTTGTATCCATCATCTGTTGATCCCCTCCCCTCTGAGTTGGCTCATTTCTAACAGCTAAGCTGGGGGATCCCTCCACCTGATCCTGGGTCCTGTTCTCTACATCTTCCCTTTTCTTCATTTGTCTCCTTATTTTGATAGAGAGGACTTCTAGGCTCAGAGGGTAAAGCATCTGCCTACAATGTGGGAGACTCGGGCTTGATCCCTGGGTTGGGAAGATCCCCTGGAGGAGGAAATGGCAACCTACTCCAGTACTCTTGCCTGGAAAATCCCATGGACTGAGAAGCCTGGTAGGCTACAGTCCATGGGGTCACAAAGAGTCGGACATGACTGAGCAACTTCACTTCCACTTTTGATAGAGAATATTTTAGAAGCATCTTTCTGAGCCCTGGGTCTGACTGAAGGCTGCTCTGTCTCGCTGTTTCCCCTTCATCCCATCACCCAGCACCCCAAAGCCCAGTCTCAGCCTCCCGCTGACCTCGCCAGCAACCTGACAGTGAAGAGAGGGGTCACGTGTCTGGAGTTGGACAGGCCTGGGTGAAAACATCCCAGCTCCGACCTACACCAACTGGGTGCTCAGATCCCCCACATGCCTCTGAGCAGAAATCATTAATAATGAATAAAACTACTAATAGCAACACTTATTATTCCCCAAACCATGACTTCAGAATGAATAACTGCCTGACCGTGGCACTGGTGAGCTCACCACTGCCCTTTAATAATATTATCATTCTTAACACAATAAGAAAAGAGGCTGCTTCACGACGAGGTATTTTGTGTGATTCCACACATGTGGCTTCAGCCCTCTGGGCTCCTGTTTCCTCATGTGTGAAATGGGGATGATAATAGTTTCCATCTGGTTGATCAATATTATCAAGTATTTATCATCTTCTAGGTGTAATGTTTTGTGTTAGGTAATGGGGATAAAACTCAACCTTCAGAAAACTAAGATCATGGCATCTGCTCCCATTGCTTCATGGCAAATAGATGAGGAAACAATGCAAAAAGTGAGAGACTATTTTTGGGGAGGGCTCCAAAATCACTGCAGATGGTGACTGCAGCCATGCAATTAAAAGATGCTTACTCTTTGGAAGGAAAGCTATGACTAACCTAGACAGCATATTAAAAAGCAGAGACATTACTTTGCCAACAAAAGTCCATCTAGTCAAAGCTATGGTTTTTCCAGTAGTCATGTATGGACATGAGAGTTGGGCTATAAAGAAAGCTGAGCACCGAAGAATCCATGCTTTTAACTGTGGTGTTGGAGAAGACTGTTGAGAGTCCCTTGGACAGCAAGGAGATCCAACTAGTCAATCCCAAAGGAAATCAACCCTGAATATTCACTGGAAGGACTGATGCTGAAGCTGAAGCTCCAAT
>NW_011495051.1:2770228-2771377 GCF_000754665.1 Bison bison bison | reverse complement strand
GGGACGCGTCGTCTGGGGCCCGAGGGAGGACGGAACACCCCGCCTCGGTTGCTCAGGCGTGGCGCCGCCCATTCCTGGGGTCCTTGGGGAGAGCTGTGGGTCTGGGGGCGGGGGTGGGTGCAGGGCCCCATTCTGGGAGGCTGTGGGTGGAGCAGCCCCGGTTGGAGGCGCGCGGGGAAGATGGGTCCTCACCTCTGGGCGGGGGGAGGCGACCCCTGTTTAGGACGCGCCATGGGTGAGTGGGTGCCCCGCCTGCCTCCTGCTGAGGGCGCTGGGGGACGACATCCCACCCGGTCTTGTGAGGGGGCTGCTCTACGCGTGGGATTGTGGAGTAGCCCCGTTCCGGTGAGGAGCCCTGCCTCCAAAGGGTGATGCGGACCCTCTGCTCCCGGCCGCCCACCTTGCTAGTGTCAGCTCCCGGGCCTCACCTCTTGCCCTGCAAGCGGTCACCCTCTGGGCCCATCTTACTGGTCGTGAAGGGCAGGGGCTGCTGTGGTGGAAATGGGGGGTCTCGAAGGCCAGCCGGGTCAGCCTCCTGACTACCTTATCATTCTTTGTGGAATTCACCAGACCAGGTTTTTAGTTCACTGGCCGTTCTTTCCCTTTCTGGGCCTCGGTTTACTTGCTCTAACAGGAGGGGGCTAGGGGTTGACATCTCCAGACACCTTCAGTGCCAGGGCTCTACAAGCAGGTGGGGAACAGGAGAGCCCCCAGCCTTTTCCCTGGATGTTGAGAGGGGGCTGCCGTGGCTCTGTAGGGGGTACTGCTTTCCCCTGCCCCTCTCCTGGGCCTGTATCCCTCGCCTTTCCCTAGAGCAGGTTTGGGGAGGGAGGCGGCCTCACCCAGCCCTGCGGGCTCCAGGCCGAGGCCAGTCCCTGCCTGGAGGGGCCGGTTCCTTCTTGGTCCAAATTTCAGGCTCCCAAGTACGAAGTTTCCGGATCATCAGAATTCTCCATTTCCCCCTACCTCCCCCCCGAGGCAGCCCTCGCTGGCGAGTCCCTGTGGACGCCCACCTGGGGCACCCATCCTCCTCCTCCCCCGGGCCTCCCGAAGCTTCCGTGGCAGGCGGGAGATACTGCGCTGCCCGGGAGTTGAGGGAAATGTCTGGAGGAATAGCCGGAGCAGGGAGCAATCTCCACCCCGCCCCAG
>NW_011495051.1:2757896-2770128 GCF_000754665.1 Bison bison bison | reverse complement strand
GGACTCAGTGACCACAGGAAAGCCACACAGCAAACGTCTGTCTTATCAGGGGCTAGGTGATGGGGTCAGATAAAGTTCAGGCCCCAGCTGTGGTTGGGTCTGAACCCAGGGACTTGACCAGTGAGAGCCCCCCCCCCCGACCCCCGCCTGTCCCCAAACCCACAGAAACCCCACTCCCACAGCTGATGGCTTATTTCACTCACTGTAGGGTCAATAGCTCCCTCTCTTCTGCTGAACCCATTTCTGTTAAGTTTAGGGAACAACTGTCCACGCCTTTCCTGCTGCTCACACAGATGCGTAAACACACAGCTGGGGCTGCTCATTCACCAGGGGGTTTGGAGGGTACCCTCACACCTTGGCGCCAGTGACGGTTGGGGCTGGAAAATTCTTTGTTGTGGGGACACTATCGTGGACACTATGGGGGGTGGAGCACTCACTTGATGCCAGGAGCCCCCCAGTTGTGATGACCACAGACCTCCTCCCCAGACATCACCCCTATTCCCTGGAGACGCAGCCACCAAAGGTGAGGCCTGCTGTACTTCCCTTATCATTCTATGCCTTGCTGGCTTTTTTATCTACAATATGATCCCCCCGACTCCCCATCCCCACGTTGGTATCAGTTCTTTTCAGAGAAAGAGAATACAGTGCTATGATTGAGAGGGTGGAAACTGTAGCTTGCCTGAGTTCCACTCAGGTGCTCTGTGACCTCCAAGGTCAAATGCCTTGATCTCTCTGAGTCTCAGTGTCCCCATCTGTAAAATGGGGCCACGCCGCCAGCAGTACCTGAATTAGCGCATCAGCAAGTGGAGAGTGCTTGGGGAACTTTAGCAACAGCCCACACCGGTCAGGCCTTACTAACTCAGGACCTCCTGGTGGGGGACGGTTGGGTGGTGTCTGGAGCTGGCTTTGTTGTCACAGCCATACTGCAGTAAACACCCTTGGACGTGGCCTGGCGCTATGGTGCTTTCATCTCTAGAGGTTGAAGTCCCTGCCTCTGAGTGGCTGGGTCAGGGGCAAGCAGGTTGACGCTTGGGGGCTTTGTGAAGAGTCCCGGCAGGGCTGAGAGAGCCTGGCTGTCTGTGTGCCCACAGCCTTGCTAGCTCCACTCTGGATGTTATCGGCCTCGGTCACTGGGGCCAATCTGATGGGAGTTAAATGTTGGTGGTGTTTAGAATCTGGTTACTTTAAACACCTGGGTTCCCAAGGCCTGGTCCAGGGAAGGCCTGCTGGGGTTCTCTGCTGGCTTTTGGGGACTGTGTGGGGTGTCTGGCTCCAGCAAGGATCTCAGGGAGGGCTGGGCCCTGTGGGGGCCCATGAGCTACCTGTGGGCTTCAGCCGTGCTGTGGTCTGGTGCTTCTGAGCTATTTCCCTCCTGCCCTTCTTGCTTCCATGATATTTCAGAACAGTCAGCTTCGTCCCACAGACCCCCAACCCCTTCCCACGTCTAACTTGGTGGCAGATTTTGTTGGCTTTGCCTCCAAATGGACTGAAAATCCACCCACTTCCCCCCACCCCTCTGCCTCCTCCTGGTTTAGCCCCATCCTCATGGCTGGCCTGATCTGTCTCTTCCTGTGATACTGCCACTCAACTCCAGAAGGCTCTGCCCCTCCTCTGCCACAGCCCTCCAGGATCCCACATCTCTGGGGAAAAAGCACAGGTCCTCCCCAAGGCCATGCATGTCCTGCCCTCCCCTCTTTCCCCTTCTCTCACTCTGTAAAAGACCCCCAGGCCTCCACCCTGCTCCTCCAGCACACCAGACCCAGTCCTGTCCCAGGGCCTTTGCACCTGCTGTGCCTTCTGCCCGGGATGCTTGTCCTCCATATCCCTGTCTTTGCTTCTGGAGCTCTTCCAAGTTTTTGCTATGACATCTCCCCTTGGGCTTCCCCTGATGGTTGAGGGGCCTGAAGGAGGGGCAGGAAGCCAGCACGGCCCAGGCAAAGGCCTGAGTGGCTTGAAGAGCAGTGGGGGCCATCATGGCTGGGCAGATGGGGCCTCCTCATGAGGCTTCCTCTGCAGCTGCAGGTGGATGGTAACCTGGGGCTGTGGCCGCCCTTGTCCCCTCACTGACTCAGCTACAGCCTTTGGAGGCAGAAGGGTCCCAGTTCTAATCCCACCCTGGCCCCTTTCTAGTGACGTGATGTCTGGCATTTGGTCGGCACACTCAGTCCCTTCTGTAAAGCAGCCTCGGGAGCTAGACCATCTTTGCCAGCTGGGGACTCTCTTCCTTGGTTTTTGCATCTGTGAAATGGGCAGATGACTGAGCCTTCTTGGAGGGCTGGGCCAGGTGGATTGGCCTGTAGAGCCCTGGAAGGATGGATGGGGACCTGCTCGAGGGACCACTTCCCTCAGAACCTGGACAGGCAGGGCCCATGTCCAACTGGGCTCGTGCGGTCATGTGGTTATCTCTCGCCCTGCGCCTGGTTGTGGCCTGTTGGACATTCATGGAGGCTGGCTGGGGGTGGGGGTCAAGTACCAGGGCTCCCTCACCCTCAGGTTGGTGGGGGTTAGGATGCCATGGCAAGCAGGTGAGACCAGGGGTCGTAGACTGAGGCCCGAGTCCATCCCACCTGCCGGTTTTTGTCTGTCGCGTCTTGTTGGTGCTTGGCCATGCCCTGTCACTTGCCTGTCGTCCACAGGGAATCCAGCTACAGCGACAGAGCTGAGTGTTGAGATGGGCTCGTGGCCTATGAAGTCAAGAAAACTTGCTGACTGGTGCTCTATGGAAGATGCCTGCCAAGCCCTGAGTCAGGCCACGCCAGCTCCAAGGGAGCTGTGAGGGTAGTGAAAGGGGCATCCTGGCCCCAAGGGGTGACCAAGACCTGCTGTCTTAGAGCTGTCAGGGAACAGGTGACCCGAGGGAGAAATAGTAGCCATGTCAAGCATGTAGGCAGGAGATCAGCTGTGCAAAGGCCCTGAGGCAGGAATGAGCGTGGTGGGGACCTGGCCTCACTTGGGTTCTGGTCTGAGTCCAGTTGATGGTTCTGGCAGGTGTAAGCAGGGTGGTAAGTCACACTCCAGAGTGATCACACTTGGGCTGCTTGGTAGGGAGAGGGCTGTGGGGCCAGGGGCCTGGACGGGGGTCTTGTGGGGGTGGAGAAAGATGAGGGAGTCTGCACCCTGGAGTTGATGAGGGCAGATAGGGAAGGGCCCAAGAAGCAGCAGGTCTAGGGGTCCAGGCTCTGGCAGGCTTGTGCTGATGGGGGAAGGGAGGGTCTGGTGGGCTTCCCGGGATTCCCAACGCAGGTGGAGGCCCATGGGACCTTGGGTGGGGCGGCCTGAGGCTCAGCCTGACTTACTCTTGCCTGGGCCAAGGACTGTGTACCTCTCTCCACCTCGCAAGGTAAGGACAGTGGGGTCCCAAAGATTTGGTAGGGCAGGAAGAGGTGGGACCCACCTCCCCTGGCAGCACTCATTAAGTGACAGCATTTACCAGCCTGGGGGCTGAGGATAAAGAGCTTCTGGACTCCAGGCCCCCTGTTCACCCAGCCTGCCGCCCCGGCCCAGCCCCAGCCATGTCACCACTCAAAACAGTCCAGGTCAGAACCCTGCTGGGAATTTCCAGGCTGCTGCCAGTTGGCTTCGGGGCTTGAGGTGGGACCGCCCACATTGGGGATTACTGACTTGGGGATTAGTTGAGGGGCCCCTGCACTAATTAGGCACCACCAGGCCGCCTGGAGAGGTTAGGGTCCAACCTGAGGAACCAGATGCCAGAGCCAGCAGGAGGGCATCTGGGGACCTGGCGTCTGGCTCCGACCCAGGAAAGGGACCCCAGCATTAGTCATAGTCGCGCCTCACTCAATCACACGCTCATTGTGTCCATATGTGGGCCTTGATCCTGGGGGCCGGGGATGTCCTTGAAAGTTTGAGGCTGTGGGATGCAGGGCAGGTGTTTGTGTACACATGGGTGCTGAAGAGTGGCTGGGCCAGGCGCTGGAGCCAGCCCAAATGAGACAGCGTGGTCCCTGTGTAGGGGGTGTGGGGGTGGGGGGTTGCCAGTGGGGTGCATGCAGACAGTAAGTAAAGGAGGAAAAGAGGTATAATGCCGCCAAGGGGAAGAGAAGAGCAGAGCAGAGAAGGGGAGAGAGAGGACAGGGGTGTGTACTATGGAGTGTGGAGAGGGGCTTCCAGCACGTGCAAAGGCCCTGGGGCAGACCATGTTGGAGGAACATAGAGGAGGCTTGTGTGTCTGGAGCAGAGTGGGGAGGGGAGGTCAGGGAGGGGATGGGGCAGGTTGTGCAGGACCTGGGGGAGGACATGGGCTTTTATCCCAGGGAGTTGGGAGCCCTGGAGGGCTGTGGGCAGAGGAGGGGCAGGCCCTGACTTAGCTGCTCACAGACTAAGCCACAGTGGGAGACGGACTGTGGGGAAGGAGGAGGGGGTAGGGTACCAGGGCAGAGGGGACTGTGCGGGTCGTGGTGGGTGGGGCTGGGGCTCAGGTGGAGGCAGGAGTGATTCAGAGTAGATTTCAGAAGCCAGGTTGACAGGACTGATTGAAGGGTTGAGCATGGAGGGGCAAGAGACAGAGGGGAGTAGGGGGTGACTCCCATGTTGTGACCTGCGCCCCAGAAAGACAAGCTGCTTCGTCTAAGGTGGTGGACGGGGTGAGAGCAGGTGTGGGGGACGGTTGGGTACAGTGTTAGTGTGAGACACAGAGAAGTGCTTGAGGGCAGAAGACCCAGTCTGGAGCCCAGGGGTGGTGGGCAGGTGGCTTTGGGGTGGGGAGGTGGGGGCGAGGCAGGGCCAGGGCCTCCCTGTGTGGAGCGAAGACCAGGCAGCTGAAGTCCCTGTTTGGAGACACGTCTTAGCGCCTCTGGTAGGACATGGCCTTTCCAACCTCTGACCACTGGAGGGAAGGTGACCAGGGAGCGGGCGCAGAGGATTTGGGGTCCCAGCAGCTCCGGGAGGCTCATAGGGGAAGCAGGATTCAGACTTGCCTTCCTCTCGGGGTCCTGTGAGGGTTAGATGAGCTAGCCCACAGGAACTGTCCAGGACAGGGCCCAGCCCTGGAGGTTGGTGGCCCAAGGGGCACCTACCAGGGCAGAAATTTGAGTGGGCTGTCTCTTGGGTCCTTCTGCTACCAGCCAGGGGCTGGGATGGATGTGGAAAGAGCAGGGGCCTTTATCGGGGTGTCCTCAGGATAGGAGGGACGATCAGGGTCAGCACCCTGAGCCAGCTTAGGGTTGACTGGTTTGATGGCGGTGGCTCTGGGATGTGGGGTGGGCCCTGACTGGGCCTGGCCTGGCCAGGGGTGGTTAGGGTGGGGCCCCCGGGCTTGTGTGTGAGCAGGATGAGGAGGGGGAGGGTGTGAACCATGGTGGCTTGGTTTGCACAGCACACATGTGCTCATGGGCAAGTTGTTTGTGATCTGGGAGTTGGCTGACTCAAGGAGGGACGGTCCCCAGGTCTGCAGGACCCCCAAGATGTTGGAGCGTCGTTAAGATGCATGTGGTTAACCCCAGGTGAACTGTTCTGAGCTCCCTCCAGCAAGGGTGAGTGCTGTGCCTCGTCCATTTCTTCCATCTGTGCTGAACTTACACACAAGGGGATGTTTTGATGTAGTTGCAACTTGTATATATGTATCTCTCATACTAATACATATCAAATCTGAGTCAGAGAAAACATGAATCAGAGAGAAAGGTTTTCACGTATTTCATCTTAATGTTTCATCTTCATTTTGTTGAAAATGTATCCTGAGACTTCTCTTGTGGTCCAGTGGTTACGATGCTGCACTTGCATTGCAAGGAGTGTAGGTTCGATCCTTGGTCAGGGAACTAAGATCCCATATGCCAAGTGGCATGGCCATAAAATAGAAAAAAAAAAAAAAAAGTTTCCCTGCAAAAGGAGCAAAAAAACCTGAGATAAAGGGACCTACCCACCGAGGTCAAAGATAAGAGAGTTCTTGATACCTCTGACCATAAAGAGAGTTCTTGGGCCCGTCTGCATCCTGTCTTGATTCCATACTCACAGACCCTTTTTCCCCACTCACTCCACTTCTGCATTCCATCCTGCACATCTCAGGACTCTTACCTCACTTTCTGGGAACTGCATATCAATTGCATCGTGTGTTTCCCGTTTTCAAATTACATACCAGTCTTTTACTTGTTGATCTGTAGGAGCTTTTTATATATTATGGAAGGTTTATTTATTTTTTAAATCCATGATACAAGTAAGTGCAAGAAGCGTCTCCCCATCTTCTCTTACAGTGATTATTGACGCCAGGCAGATATTTTCTTTTCATGTGGTCACATTTATCATTGTCTCTCTTTCTATGGTTTCTCAGGTTGGTGAGTGTGTCATTTGTGCTGAGGTTACAGTTAAATTCCTCTAGTGCGTCCATAATTTTACTTTTTCCCCTTTATGTTTAAATTCCTGTTAGATTTGGAGTTTATCCCGGCATGAGATGTGCGAGGGTTTAATTGAGCAGAGTGCTCCCGGGCACCTCTGGGTCATCCCAGCCCCTCTTCTGGATAATCTGCCTTCCTCCCGCTGGCAAATGTCACCTCCCTCACAGGCCAGACTCCGGCGAGCGGCTGGTCTATTTCTGGACTTCTATTCGATTCCCCTCATCTGCCTCTGCCTTCATGCAGGAGTCATGCCTTCAGCTACAAGTAATAACACGTTTACCAGGAGAAAAGCTGCAGTGAGACCTGCAGTTGGTGGAAAGTGAGCGTTTGTTTCTGTCTCAACCCTGCATCTCTGCAGAGGCAATGACTGTCTTTCTGGGTATATTATTATCCTTTCAGCATTTTACTTTGAAAACTTTGAAACCTTCACAGGGTTCTGGGGACATTCTGGCGACACCCACATGCCCTCTGCCATGAAGTCCAGGGGAAGGAGGACACGCAGGGCTGGGCTCCCTAGGGCTCTGTCACCCAGGGTCACGACTGATCCCCACGCGGCCTGGTCTGACGCCAGCTGTTGATTGAGTCAGAAATGCAGAAAGCCCGGCGCTAAAGAGACCCCGCACCTTACCCTTGTCTGTGGTCTGAGGGCTGAGCCCAGCAGGCAGGGCATCACCTCACTGGGCATGTGGGGGGCATCCTAGGACCTCGCTGATCTGCATGTACCTGGGAGTGAACGTGTGAGTTACAGGTACATGCCAACCACTAGGTAGACCTGCAGATGGGGAATCTGTGAGTAAGGAGGACGGAGGAGGCTGGGCTGTGTGTCCCATAAACAAAGAGGCTCCCTGAGCCCAGCGCAGGGTCACGTGGAGGAAATGGAACGTGGGACAGGATTCAGTTCCATGAATTAACTCAGGCCGTCCTGCGTGGTAACATCTGCTTCCTCCCTGGGACTCCATCCAGGGTCACACTCAGCATTTGGGGTCAGTGGGACCCTCTGAGGGCCGCTCTGTGACCCAGACCTCAGATGACCGCCCATACCCTGCCACCTGTGGAGCCACTGGGCATGTGCCTGGTGACCCTGCCCTCCTTCAGGGAAGGGAACCTGTCCTCCGCCTGCTCCTCCAGGAAGCCCACTTGATTTCCCTGGCCAAGGCCGCTCCCACTGCCCTTAGGCCTTTCACGTGCTGTGCTGGCCATGTGGTGACCATCCACTGCCCTGTGGGTCGTCTCTGCCTGAGCTGCAGGCCCTGAACTCTGGCAGCAGACCTGTGCTTGGTCCCGATGGCTATTCTGCTGTCTGTGGCACCAGGAGTGAAGGTTCTGGAACCTTCTTTCTCTCAGGGCCCGCAGAGTCCTGGACAAACACCCCTGCCTCTGCCCCCTTTGCCATCCCCGGCCCTGTCCTGTGCAAGGCTTCCTGTTTACCACTCTGGAGACACTTGCTCCGTGCACTGAGATGGGGGGTTGCGGTGTGGGCTGCTGGTCAGGACTTGGCCCCCACCTGCACACTCCCCTCCAGCCACATCAAACCCTGTCTGCTGTTCCTGGAGAGTGTCCCATCCCATCACCACAGGGCCTTTGCGTGTGCTGCCCACTGCATCCCCCCAGCCCCCCTTAGAAGTCAGCTCTCATGATTTTTCTCTTCTGTGAAGCTGCCATGTGTTTCTGGCACAAAACACAGATCTGGCTCCACCCTCAGGCCCACCCCGGGCACCTCTCTCGCCAGCACCCCTCATCTCCCACGCCCTCCGCCCCCGCCCACAATGCAGGGACCCCGGGTTCAATCCCTGGTCAGGGAACTAGATCCCACATGCTGCAGCTAAGATCTGGCACAACTGAATAAATAAATATGGTAAAAATACTTCATTGCTTAAAAACTCTACTGGCTATTTGAGCCTTTAGAAAGTAGTAATAATTTTGCAGTGGTAATGTCAAAGATCACTTACGACAGGTCACTGTACCAAGCATAGTAGTGATGAAGTTTGACACGTGAGAATTAACAGAATGTGACTCAGAGACTTGAAGGGAGCAAATGCTGTTGAGTAAACAACGTTGGCACACCTGCCCAGTGCAGGGCGCCCACAGATGTGCAGCGTGAGGAGCACGCGGTGTTTGCCCCGTGCAGTGAGGCAAGATTGGGCTGCAGACCTGTCTGCACTTAGGCGTTTTCCTAAGCGCTTTTTTTTGGGTAACGGCATTGTTGAGATAGAATTCGCATGCCACTGGGTTTACCTATTCAAAGTGTGTAATTCAGTGGTTTCACTATATTCAGAGTTGTGCGGCCATCACCACAGTCGATTTTAGAGCACTTTCATCACCCCAAAAGGAAACCCGTCCCCATGAGCAGTCACCGTCCATCCCCTCCCCAGCCCCTGACCACCAGGAACCCACTCTCTGTGTCTGCGGATCGGCCTGCTCTGCGCGTTTCCCGTCAGTGGAGTCACACCCTGTGTGTCCTTCCATGTCTGCTTCTCTCACTGAGCACCGTGTTCTCAGGGTCTGCCCATGTGGTAGCAAGTGTCAGGGCTTCTCTTCTTCTCGAGGCCAAGTGACGCTCCCGGGTGTGGAGGGACAACGTGTGTTTATCCACCCGTCTGTGGGCATTTGGGCTGTTTGCACCTCTCGGCCCATGTGGCTCCATGTACAGCCCTTATGTGGACACGGGTCCTCGTGTCTCTTCGGCGGACACCCAGCCTTGGGGCTGCTGGGTCCAATGGAAACTCCGGTTACCCTTCTGAGGAGACACCGCCCTGTTCCCACTCAGCTGCACCTGTCCCCCTGCCCCATCCTCATCGTGGGGTGGGGGTGGCGCTCACCATGATCTCCAGGTGTGTTTCCCTGATGGTCAGTGAACATCTCTTGCCTGTTGGCCATTTATGTTTCCTTTTTGGAGAAATGTCTGTTCAAATCCTTTGCTTCTTTTCTTTTTTCTTTCCTTCTTTTTTTCTTTTAAACGTTTTTTTTTTTTTTTTTTTTGATGTGGACTATTTTAAAGTCTTCCTTGAATTTGTTGCAACGTAGTTTCTGTTTTATGGTTTGGTGCCTTGGCCATATGGTATGTAGAATCTTAATTCCCCGGCCAGGGATCAAACTCACACCCCCTGCATTGGAAGGCGAAGTCTTAACCACCAGGCACCGCCAGGAAAGTCCCTGCTTGTCTTCCAGTTGGGTTGGTTTTCGTTTCATCGCTGAATTGTAGACCTTCTTTCTATGGTTTCGACACGAGCGCCTCCTCGGGGAGATGATTCACAGTGCTCCCTCCCGTTCTGTGGGTGGTCCTCTCACCTCCGCAGTGGTGCCTGTGGAAGCACAGATGTATTTCATTGTGACCAGGCCCCATTTCTCTCTCTTCCTTGGCTGCTGGTGTTGTAGCCGAGAAATCCCTGCCTGACCTGGGGTCATGAGGATTGACCTTGTTTTCCTCTGAGGGTTTTATGGCCTTAGCCCTCGCATTCGTTTAGGCTTATGATGCGTTTGAGTTAATTTTGTGTTGCTGTGAGCGGGACCCCAGTGTCTCCTCTCGTCCAGTTGTCTTGGTGCCCTTATCTTCTGGTCTCCGGTCACTGGGGGGCCAGGACAGATTCCAGTCTGGGAAGAGCTGCAAGTGGACCCTAATCACCAACCACTCATGGGTCCTGCAGTGACAGATGGGGCAGGGCCTGCCCCCTCCCTGCCCTCACCTCTTGTCGCTCACTCTGTTCCGGCCTCAACAGCCTCTGGCTGACCCCTGGCTCCGCAGTCCCAGTCCTGCCTCAGGACCTTGGTGCTGGCTTCTCCTGCTGCTGGGAGGTTGTACGGCTCTCAGATGGCTGGTTCCTTCCCAGTTCTTCCGTGGATGCGGTTGTGGCTCAGGCTGGAGTCTGCTGTCTGATGTCAAATGCATCCTCCTCTCTTGGTCCTGAGTGGCCTCTGGTGAGTGACCTGGCCTCTCCGGGCCTCGACCTCCACATCTGCTGCGTGGACGTGATGATAGCACCAGTCCTGTGGGCTGATGGGCAGTTTCAGTGAATCAGCAGTGCTGGCTTCATCGCACGGCCATGCTCAGCAGTAACTGTTCCTGGGCCCTCGTCCTGTTGCTCCGGCTGCTCCCCACGGTAACCAGTGGGCCAGAGCTGGAGGCCCACACGGCAGGCTGTACCCCGAGGCTCCTGCCCCTCTCTGCGCCAAGCCTGCCTGCCCTGGCCCAAGACCTTGACATGATTCCTGGGGTCACCACCAGGGAGAGAGGGTGGGTGCTGGTGTCCATGGTGGTGCCAGGTACCTGCTCGTGGGCTGCAGGAGATGTGACTGCTACCCACTAAGGGAGCAGCTGCTGGAGGAGCAGTGGTACAGGAGAAGGTCTAAACCAGGCAGGGTGTGACTTATGATCAGCGGCAGGGAGTGGTGTCAGGGGCCAACTCCAGCCAGTGGTCAGGGAAGGCCTCTCTGAGGAGGTGCCATTTGATCCAGGCCTGATCCGTGAGCTGGGGCAGAGTGTTCCACACAGAGGAGAAGCATGTGCAAAGACCCTGGGGCAGGACTGTGCCTGGCACTTGTGGGGAACAGTGAGGGGGCTGTGTGGTGGGAACACAGGGAGTAAGGGCAGGAGGAGGAGGGGGTGAGGGCCGGAGGACCCACCATGTGGACTGCTCTCTGTCTGCTCTTCCCCTTTGTCCTCCAGGGGCCATGTGGATACCAGGCAGCACCCATTAGTTACTGCCGTGTAACATTATCCCAGAGCGTCATGGCTTAAAACAGCGAGAAACACCTGTCATCTCACGCTTTCTGTGGGTCGGGAATCCAAAGGGTGGCTTAGCACCACACCTCGTGGCTCCATCTCTTAGGAGGTCGCAGTGAGGCTGTGGGCCAGGCGGGAGGAGCTGCCCCCAGGATGGAGCCTCCATTCCCTCATGTGTAAAATGGGATGCTCCTAACACCAGATGGTCAACACTGAAATCAGATTGATTATATTCTTTGCAGCCAAAGATGGAGAAGTTCTATTCTATACAGTCAGCAAAAACAAGGCCGGGAGCTGACTGCGGCTCAGATCATGAACTCCTTATTGCCAAATTCAGACTTAAATTGAAGAAAGTAGGGAAAACCACTAGACCATTCAGGTATGACCTAAATCAAATCCTTTATGATTATACAGTGGAAGTGAGAAATAGATTTAAGGGACTAGATCTGATAGAGTGCCTGATGAAGTATGGACTGAGGTTCGTGACATTGTACAGGAGACAGGGATCAAGACCATCCCCATGGAAAAGAAATGCAAGAAAGCAAAATGGCTGTCTGGGGAGGCCTAACAAATAGCTGTGAAAAGAAGAGAAGTGAAAAGCAAAGGAGAAAAGGAAAGATATAAACATCTGAATGCAGAGTTCCAAAGAATAGCAAGGAGAGATAAGAAAGCTTTCCTCAGCGATCAATGCAAAGAAACAGAGGAAAACAGAATGGGAAAGACTAGAGATCTCTTCAAGAAAATCAGAAATACCAAAGGAACATTTCATGCAAAGATGAGCTCAATAAAGGACAGAAATGGTATGGACCTAATAGAAGCAGAAGATATTAAGAAGAGATGGCAAGAATACACAGAAGAACTGTACAAAAAGGATCTTCACGACCAAGATAACCTCGATGGTGTGATCACTGACCTAAAGCCAGACATCCTGGAATGTGAAGTCAAGTGGGCCTTAGAAAGCATCACTACGAACAAAGCTAGTGGAGGTGATGGAATTCCAGTTGAGCTATTCCAAATCCTGAAAGATGATGCTGTGAAAGTGCTGCACTCAATATGCCAGCAAATTTGGAAAACTCAGCAGTGGCCACAGGACTGGAAAAGGTCAATTTTCATTCCAATCCCAAAGAAAGGCAATGCCAAAGAATGCTCAAACTACCGCACAATTGCA